>NW_028270185.1:37172109-37473111 GCF_037043375.1 Chiloscyllium plagiosum | reverse complement strand
AATTTATTGGGTCCTATTACAGATCAAAATCCTTCGATCATTTTCACAAATATGCTCCCATATCTCCGAGGTGTTCTGAACCCCAACACTCTCTCACAGATATCACAACGCTGCACAGTCTCATCTGAGGGGACACTCTCCAACTAATGATAAAGGGTACTGACAGAGAGTGTATTCTAAGCAATAAGCGCCCTCTTCCCTTTATCGGATCTGTAAGAGTGTGGTAAAAGTGTGTTTTTCTTTAATCAAATCTCTGATCTGGAAAAGAAAACAGAAGAGATCTCTACTAGGTAGTCCATACACACGAGTTATTTGATCAAATGATATCATTGTTTCTCCATCAAATAACACGTGGTGGCTCAGTTGTGAGCATTATTGCCTCACAGCACCAGGGTCTCGGCTTTGGTTCTGGCCTTGGGTGACTGGCTGTGTGGAGTTATCATTCTCGCCGTGTCTGTGTGGGTTTCCTCCCACAGTACAAAATGCGCATGTTAGTTAAATTGGTGATTGATGAATCATCCATAGTCTTCAGGGATGTGTAGGTTTGGGCATTAGTCATGGTAAATATGGGATGGTAGGGGAATGCGTCTGGGTGGGTTACTCTTCAGAAGGTCGAAGTTGGGCCCAAGGGCTTGTATCCACACTGTAGGGATTCTACTAATTCTAAATCACTCCAGCAATGTACACCGCTTGCTGTCGACAGTTTAAACTTGGATTCCATTATTCCCGGATGACAACCCGGTGTGCCAATGACAGGGGTAAGAAACATGATATTGGCTGTATTGCCCCAATCTGACGCATTGTCATTCATGCTTTAACAATATTGATAATTATTAGGTTATGACATTGCTTCATAAATGTTGTCAATTTCGTTAAGAAAAACAGACTAATAAGGGTTCACTTTATCTGATAGGGTTCAATATCTCACAGTATTGAAGCCGAGTCCTCAGCAGCCCAGGCACTAACATAGGATAAAAAAGAGCGTAATAGATAGCTTTTATCTGGGCGATCTACCCCCTCACAATCTGTGGGATAGTTGCAATTTGGTTAGCTTGATAAAGAATCGCTCATGCTGCCAAATAGAAGAGCTAAACAAGCCATTATGTCTCCTAAATACCTATGTGGGAAACATCAAAGGAAGCATTCACACGGGGTAAAGTAAATGAGGAAGGACATTGTTTAATAAGAGCTATCCGACCACGCCAGGATATTGGAAGTACCTCCCATCTTTGAAGGTTTTGTTTAATTTTGTCAAACAAATGGACATAATTCACGTTAAATAAATGATCAAAGACGGACGTAATGAATATACTGAAATAGAGAACCTCGCCTCCCTACACCGCCGTGACCTTTTAAAAGGAAACCAGGATTTGCCCTCATCAGGAATTCCCCAAGACCTCCCACAGGCATGGCCTCCAATGTTGTAAAATTAATAATAGAGCCCGAAAAGGCAGCAAGCGAATTATTGCATTGCATCACGTGAGCTTCCGAAATTGCGGGATTTGACAAAAACTTAAGACAATCTGCATACAAGATAATTACATGTGACTTTTATCCCACTTCTAGGGCAGGCATGTTGGAGTAATATTCCCAATTGTGCAGGATGCCACCGAATCTAAGATTGTTGCAGGGATGGGGAAGAGATCAACCCTCGTGTGCCATTTTTGCGGGTTAAAGAAGAAAACAAAATCCCTACTTGTGAGGTAGATCTGCCTCCAGACATCCACCAGCTCTAGTTCTAGACACAAATCCATTAATTTCTTACATTATAACGAGAGTATTGAGGGAGCTTTGGACATTCAGTCCATTTGGGGCCATAAGACAGTCGAAATTTCCTTCTGCAATCATGTGCCATGATGAAAGATAAGTGAATGTAGAAAATGCATCTACCAGGATTTTAAAAGGGTTCACCGGGTGGCAATAAACATTTAAAATACTGTATTAATTCCCGTAGTTCAAGACTTTGCGATTATGATCCTTCCATGGGTGTTTAATACAATCTAGTAATTTAAATGGAAGATTCCTCCTATCCATTCCCCCATTCTTAGTATTAAAAGACGAGAAATAAACCCGATCGAACCCGCCCTGCTGTAATGTCAAATGTTTGTGTCATCAAGGTGCATCTCCTGCAATAGGACAACTCTCTCTTTTGTAAGATGAGAAAGTATATTTTTCCTCTTGACTGGCAGATGGCTCCCCTTAATGTTCCAGGTACAACATTTAAGCACATCATTATCCATAACACACTGCAGCAACATTTGAACTCCAGAGAATTTCATATCGAATGAGCATTAATGACAAAAGACTCATCGAGCCTTAAATCTGTACAAACTAAAACTACTGCAACTCACAAGCTCTCAAAACTTTCCAAAGCTAAAACCATAAAAAAAGAACGAAACAAAATCCAAAGTACCAATTACACTTGATAGGGTTATTACGCCCCACCGCCCAATGGGGACGCTGACGGCCTAGGTCTCTGTTCTACAACACTGACAAAGGCCCTGCTTTTAATTGTATAGGTCCTGCTCTTGTTTGATTTACCAAATCCAATGCCTCGCATTAATCCAAACTAAACTCCACCTGCCACTCCTCAGCCCAGTGAGTGATATTACTGCCACCTCACCTTCCCCTCTCAAGGAGGCCTGCACACTCCGGCCTTGATTTTCACAAAGACCCTGAGTTTGGTTTGCCTTCTGTGGTTAGGGGGAGGAGGGACAGATTGCAGACACAGTCAGTGGGGATGAGAGGCTGAACAGTAATCAACGGCCTGGTATCATTTCATGGTTTTAGGAAGAAGGCAGTCACACGTGGGAGTTGGGTAATACTGATCGTTTTTTGGGGGCCAGACATTATGGTCTTTTTCCGTCTCTGGTGTTCAGTAATGAAAATCTATTCGAGACCCTTCATTGTGCAGAGTGTGTCTGCAGGATTTCTTTCCCTAATATTGCAGACTACAGATAATAGCGGTTAAAGCTGTTCATAGTTAACTTCGATCGCACAGCACGTACACCCAAGGTAAAATCAATGACTTCAGATGCTGGAAACCAGATTCTGGATTAGTGGTGCTGGAGGAGCACAGCAGTTCAGGCAGCATCCGAGGAGCAGTTAAATCATCAGGAAGTGCTTTTGCCCGAAACGTCGATTTTACTGCACCTCGGATGCTGCCTGAACTGCTGTGCTCTTCCAGCACCACTAATCCCGTACACTCAACATCCTACAGTTAAGACAAATATTTTGCACTTGTTTAATACAAAGTGTTTTGTGTAATTCTGTATTGGTAGCCTGATTATAATAAATCCACACCGAGCTGAAAGCTGACGCTTAAAATATGACCCAAAATCTGGATATGGTAGTGTCGTGGGTAATGTCCCTGCCTCTGAGACAGAGGTCTGGATTTGATTCCTGAACGTGCGTGCTGGTGTTCCAAGCTCTGGACTAGAAGTTCTGGATTCAAGTCCTGCCTGTTGCAGAGATATGTCACAGCATGTCAGAAGAGACTGATGAGCAAACACACAGGAGAATAATGGTACAGCTTTATGGATATTGCCGAATGATGCTAGTGTCCCTACCTCCGGGCACAAAGGTCCAGGTGCAAATCCCACAGCCGTGTTTCATAACACACCTGAACAAACTGATTAAAACGGATTTAGAATTGTGGCTTGATGGAGAAGGAAGAGGTGTCAGTATTGCATTTCAGAATGTAGGCCCAGGATGACTGAAAGTAGAGCCATTCGTGTTGATTGGAGTCACATTTCGCAGCAGTAAAGGTTTATAAAATCAAAATGGTCATGGATAGGGTGAGTAGTCATGGTTTTTCCCCAGATTGGGGCATACAAAACTAGAGGGCATTGGTTGAAATTGAGAGGGGAAAGTTTTTGACGAGCCCACGAGCACCATTTCACGCAGAAGGTGTGCATGTGGAATGAGCTACCAGAGGAAGTGGTGGAGGCTGGTACAAGTACAGCATGTAAAAGACATCTGGATGCTAACAGACCTGCCGAGGTTTTCCAGCAATGACTGTATTTGTTGCAAAATGCATTCATTTTAACACAATATTCGGAATATATTAAACATTTTATGTTTTTAATGACGCAGCGACATTTAAACATATCTTCAAATAGACCGAGACCAATTTCTGCTAAAGGTATGGCTCTGTGTATGACAGTAGCAATGATGCATCAACATGGAACAGGGAATGTGATGGAGACATAGTTTGGACAACGTACAAGGCGACCTCACATGGTCCCGTTTGGGAGAGGATGATATTATTGTGTGATTCCGCTCAGATAGAGAGAAAATGTAATCTGCCCGAGAAGGAATGGCCGATTACACTCTCTCTCCTTCTTTGTTCCTCATGAGAGCAATGTGTGCGAGCTAAAACAAAAAATCTACAGTCATCGTTACCATTCTTATTTTTATAGAATCCCTACAGTGTGCAAACATGCTCTTCGGCACAAAGCGTCCATACCAACCTTCCCAGGCCCGCTCCCTTACATTTACTCCAACCGATGCACCTAACCTAGAAACCCCTGAACACTTCGGACAAATTATCATGACCAATCCATCTAACCAGCACAGCTTTGCACTGTGGAAGGAAACTGGAGCAACCATTAGAAGGGGAGAATGTGCAACATCTACACAAATAGTCACCCGAGTCTGGAATTGAACGCAAGTTCCTCGTGCTGTGAGGCAGCAGTGCTAACCACTGAGCCACTGTGATACCCTTGGGCGATCCCTGTCCAGAATTCATTGGAATCTCTCCACTGCCTAATGTAAAGGGAATTAAGCCAAAACCAACTGTTCCAAGATGAAGTCCCATTGCTAGCAGTTTGTGCGAGTAGAATGTCTTCAGAAGCAGAATAACATTTTGAACAATCTCTCAATTTTTCCTTTTGTCATGAGTTACAATAATATATGGACAAAGCGTGTTCGACTTGAAATTGCAGAGATTTCGTTTATGTGTGTGTGTGTGTGTGTGTTCTTAAAAAGGGAAATATCGATTATTTATTTCAAATTTCCAAACAGTTTGCCAGTCATCACTCCACCACATTTTAAGTGATTTGCTCTGGATCATAAACGTGCTATTTTAGCAGATTAAAGAAACTAGCCTGACTTGTTGCTAAAACTGACCCTGACCCAGTCTGAGATCGATATCATCGGCCTTATCACAAACCTGGTTACATTTGACATTTGTTGTGAGCAGTAGAGCAGTGGGAATTGAAAATGAATCATGACGCAAAAAGTTGAAACTTTATTGCTGGAACAGCACAGCAGGTCAGGCAGCATCCAGGGAACAGGAGATTCGACGTTTCGGGCACAGGCCCTTCTTCAGGAATGAGCAGAGAGTGTTCAGCAGGAGAAGATAAAAGGTAGGGAGGAGGGACTTGGAGGAGGGGAGTTGGAAATGTGATAGGTGGAAAGAGGTCAAGGTGAGGGTGATAGGTCGGAGTAGGGTGGAGGCGGAGAGGTCAAGAAGAAGACTGCAGGTCAGGAAGGCGGTGCCGGGCTGGAAGGATCCGGCTGAGACAAGGTGGGGGGAGGGGGGATGAAGAAACTGGTGAAGTCCAAGTTCATCCCCTGCGGTTGGAGGGTTCCCAGTCGGAAGATAAGACGCTCCTCCTCCGACCGTCGGGTTGTTGTGGTTTGGCGGTGGATGAGTCCAATGACCTGCATATCCTCGGTGGAGTGGGAGGGGGAGTTGAAATGCTGTGCCACAGGTTGGTTGGGTTGGTTCGTCCGGGTGGCCCAGAGGTGCTCCCTGAATCGCTCCACAAGTAGGCGGCCTGTCTCCCCAATATAGAGGAGGCCACACCGGCTGCAGCGGATGCAGTAGATGATGTGGGTGGAGGTGCAGGTGAATCTGTGGCGGATATGGAAGTTTCCCTTGGGGCCTTGGAGAGAAGTGAGGGGGGAGGTGTGGGCGCAAGTGTTGCACCTCCTGCGGTTGCAAGGGAAGGTGCCGGGAGTGGTGGTTGGGTCGGTGGGGGGTGTGGATCTGACAAGGGAGTCGCGGAGGGAGTGGTCTCTACGGAAAGCTGATAGGGGAGGGGAGGGAAATATATCCTTGGTGCTGGGGTCTGTTTGGAGGTGGCGGAAGTGACGGCGGATGATGCGCTGTACATGGAGATTGGTGGGGTGGTAGGTGAGGACCAGTGGGGTTCTGTCCTGGTGGCGGTTGGAGGGGCGGGGCTACCAGGACAGAACCCCACTGGTCCTCACCTACCACCCCACCAATCTCCATGTACAGCGCATCATCCGCCGTCACTTCCGCCACCTCCAAACAGACCCCAGCACCAAGGATATATTTCCCTCCCCTCCCCTATCAGCTTTCCGTAGAGACCACTCCCTCCGCGACTCCCTTGTCAGATCCACACCCCCCACCGACCCAACCACCACTCCCGGCACCTTCCCTTGCAACCGCAGGAGGTGCAACACTTGCGCCCACACCTCCCCCCTCACTTCTCTCCAAGGCCCCAAGGGAAACTTCCATATCCGCCACAGATTCACCTGCACCTCCACCCACATCATCTACTGCATCCGCTGCAGCCGGTGTGGCCTCCTCTATATTGGGGAGACAGGCCGCCTACTTGTGGAGCGATTCAGGGAGCACCTCTGGGCCACCCGGACGAACCAACCCAACCAACCTGTGGCACAGCATTTCAACTCCCCCTCCCACTCCACCGAGGATATGCAGGTCATTGGACTCATCCACCGCCAAACCACAACAACCCGACGGTCGGAGGAGGAGCGTCTTATCTTCCGACTGGGAACCCTCCAACCGCAGGGGATGAACTTGGACTTCACCAGTTTCTTCATCCCCCCTCCCCCCACCTTGTCTCAGCCGGATCCTTCCAGCCCGGCACCGCCTTCCTGACCTGCAGTCTTCTTCTTGACCTCTCCGCCTCCACCCTACTCCGACCTATCACCCTCACCTTGACCTCTTTCCACCTATCACATTTCCAACTCCCCTCCTCCAAGTCCCTCCTCCCTACCTTTTATCTTCTCCTGCTGAACACTCTCTGCTCATTCCTGAAGAAGGGCCTGTGCCCGAAACGTCGAATCTCCTGTTCCCTGGATGCTGCCTGACCTGCTGTGCTGTTCCAGCAATAAAGTTTCAACTTTTTGCGTCATGATTCATTTTCAATTCCCACTGCTCTACTGCTCACAACAAATGTCAAATGTAACCAGGTTTGTGATAAGGCCGATGATATCGATCTCAGACTGGGTCAGGGTCAGTTTTAGCAACAAGTCAGGCTAGTTTCTTTAATCTGCTAAAATAGCACGTTTATGATCCAGAGCAAATCACTTAAAATGTGGTGGAGTGATGACTGGCAAACTGTTTGGAAATTTGAAATAAATAATCGATATTTCCCTTTTTAAGAACACACACACACACACACACATAAACGAAATCTCTGCAATTTCAAGTCGAACACGCTTTGTCCATATATTATTGTAACTCATGACAAAAGGAAAAATTGAGAGATTGTTCAAAATGTTATTCTGCTTCTGAAGACATTCTACTCGCACAAACTGCTAGCAATGGGACTTCATCTTGGAACAGTTGGTTTTGGCTTAATTCCCTTTACATTAGGCAGTGGAGAGATTCCAATGAATTCTGGACAGGGATCGCCCAAGGGTATCACAGTGGCTCAGTGGTTAGCACTGCTGCCTCACAGCACGAGGAACTTGCGTTCAATTCCAGACTCGGGTGACTATTTGTGTAGATGTTGCACATTCTCCCCTTCTAATGGTTGCTCCAGTTTCCTTCCACAGTGCAAAGCTGTGCTGGTTAGATGGATTGGTCATGATAATTTGTCCGAAGTGTTCAGGGGTTTCTAGGTTAGGTGCATCGGTTGGAGTAAATGTAAGGGAGCGGGCCTGGGAAGGTTGGTATGGACGCTTTGTGCCGAAGAGCATGTTTGCACACTGTAGGGATTCTATAAAAATAAGAATGGTAACGATGACTGTAGATTTTTTGTTTTAGCTCGCACACATTGCTCTCATGAGGAACAAAGAAGGAGAGAGAGTGTAATCGGCCATTCCTTCTCGGGCAGATTACATTTTCTCTCTATCTGAGCGGAATCACACAATAATATCATCCTCTCCCAAACGGGACCATGTGAGGTCGCCTTGTACGTTGTCCAAACTATGTCTCCATCACATTCCCTGTTCCATGTTGATGCATCATTGCTACTGTCATACACAGAGCCATACCTTTAGCAGAAATTGGTCTCGGTCTATTTGAAGATATGTTTAAATGTCGCTGCGTCATTAAAAACATAAAATGTTTAATATATTCCGAATATTGTGTTAAAATGAATGCATTTTGCAACAAATACAGTCATTGCTGGAAAACCTCGGCAGGTCTGTTAGCATCCAGATGTCTTTTACATGCTGTACTTGTACCAGCCTCCACCACTTCCTCTGGTAGCTCATTCCACATGCACACCTTCTGCGTGAAATGGTGCTCGTGGGCTCGTCAAAAACTTTCCCCTCTCAATTTCAACCAATGCCCTCTAGTTTTGTATGCCCCAATCTGGGGAAAAACCATGACTACTCACCCTATCCATGACCATTTTGATTTTATAAACCTTTACTGCTGCGAAATGTGACTCCAATCAACACGAATGGCTCTACTTTCAGTCATCCTGGGCCTACATTCTGAAATGCAATACTGACACCTCTTCCTTCTCCATCAAGCCACAATTCTAAATCCGTTTTAATCAGTTTGTTCAGGTGTGTTATGAAACACGGCTGTGGGATTTGCACCTGGACCTTTGTGCCCGGAGGTAGGGACACTAGCATCATTCGGCAATATCCATAAAGCTGTACCATTATTCTCCTGTGTGTTTGCTCATCAGTCTCTTCTGACATGCTGTGACATATCTCTGCAACAGGCAGGACTTGAATCCAGAACTTCTAGTCCAGAGCTTGGAACACCAGCACGCACGTTCAGGAATCAAATCCAGACCTCTGTCTCAGAGGCAGGGACATTACCCACGACACTACCATATCCAGATTTTGGGTCATATTTTAAGCGTCAGCTTTCAGCTCGGTGTGGATTTATTATAATCAGGCTACCAATACAGAATTACACAAAACACTTTGTATTAAACAAGTGCAAAATATTTGTCTTAACTGTAGGATGTTGAGTGTACGGGATTAGTGGTGCTGGAAGAGCACAGCAGTTCAGGCAGCATCCGAGGTGCAGTAAAATCGACGTTTCGGGCAAAAGCACTTCCTGATGATTTAACTGCTCCTCGGATGCTGCCTGAACTGCTGTGCTCCTCCAGCACCACTAATCCAGAATCTGGTTTCCAGCATCTGAAGTCATTGATTTTACCTTGGGTGTACGTGCTGTGCGATCGAAGTTAACTATGAACAGCTTTAACCGCTATTATCTATAGTCTGCAATATTAGGGAAAGAAATCCTGCAGACACACTCTGCACAATGAAGGGTCTCGAATAGATTTTCATTACTGAACACCAGAGACGGAAAAAGACCATAATGTCTGGCCCCCAAAAAACGATCAGTATTACCCAACTCCCACGTGTGACTGCCTTCTTCCTAAAACCATGAAATGATACCAGGCCGTTGATTACTGTTCAGCCTCTCATCCCCACTGACTGTGTCTGCAATCTGTCCCTCCTCCCCCTAACCACAGAAGGCAAACCAAACTCAGGGTCTTTGTGAAAATCAAGGCCGGAGTGTGCAGGCCTCCTTGAGAGGGGAAGGTGAGGTGGCAGTAATATCACTCACTGGGCTGAGGAGTGGCAGGTGGAGTTTAGTTTGGATTAATGCGAGGCATTGGATTTGGTAAATCAAACAAGAGCAGGACCTATACAATTAAAAGCAGGGCCTTTGTCAGTGTTGTAGAACAGAGACCTAGGCCGTCAGCGTCCCCATTGGGCGGTGGGGCGTAATAACCCTATCAAGTGTAATTGGTACTTTGGATTTTGTTTCGTTCTTTTTTTATGGTTTTAGCTTTGGAAAGTTTTGAGAGCTTGTGAGTTGCAGTAGTTTTAGTTTGTACAGATTTAAGGCTCGATGAGTCTTTTGTCATTAATGCTCATTCGATATGAAATTCTCTGGAGTTCAAATGTTGCTGCAGTGTGTTATGGATAATGATGTGCTTAAATGTTGTACCTGGAACATTAAGGGGAGCCATCTGCCAGTCAAGAGGAAAAATATACTTTCTCATCTTACAAAAGAGAGAGTTGTCCTATTGCAGGAGATGCACCTTGATGACACAAACATTTGACATTACAGCAGGGCGGGTTCGATCGGGTTTATTTCTCGTCTTTTAATACTAAGAATGGGGGAATGGATAGGAGGAATCTTCCATTTAAATTACTAGATTGTATTAAACACCCATGGAAGGATCATAATCGCAAAGTCTTGAACTACGGGAATTAATACAGTATTTTAAATGTTTATTGCCACCCGGTGAACCCTTTTAAAATCCTGGTAGATGCATTTTCTACATTCACTTATCTTTCATCATGGCACATGATTGCAGAAGGAAATTTCGACTGTCTTATGGCCCCAAATGGACTGAATGTCCAAAGCTCCCTCAATACTCTCGTTATAATGTAAGAAATTAATGGATTTGTGTCTAGAACTAGAGCTGGTGGATGTCTGGAGGCAGATCTACCTCACAAGTAGGGATTTTGTTTTCTTCTTTAACCCGCAAAAATGGCACACGAGGGTTGATCTCTTCCCCATCCCTGCAACAATCTTAGATTCGGTGGCATCCTGCACAATTGGGAATATTACTCCAACATGCCTGCCCTAGAAGTGGGATAAAAGTCACATGTAATTATCTTGTATGCAGATTGTCTTAAGTTTTTGTCAAATCCCGCAATTTCGGAAGCTCACGTGATGCAATGCAATAATTCGCTTGCTGCCTTTTCGGGCTCTATTATTAATTTTACAACATTGGAGGCCATGCCTGTGGGAGGTCTTGGGGAATTCCTGATGAGGGCAAATCCTGGTTTCCTTTTAAAAGGTCACGGCGGTGTAGGGAGGCGAGGTTCTCTATTTCAGTATATTCATTACGTCCGTCTTTGATCATTTATTTAACGTGAATTATGTCCATTTGTTTGACAAAATTAAACAAAACCTTCAAAGATGGGAGGTACTTCCAATATCCTGGCGTGGTCGGATAGCTCTTATTAAACAATGTCCTTCCTCATTTACTTTACCCCGTGTGAATGCTTCCTTTGATGTTTCCCACATAGGTATTTAGGAGACATAATGGCTTGTTTAGCTCTTCTATTTGGCAGCATGAGCGATTCTTTATCAAGCTAACCAAATTGCAACTATCCCACAGATTGTGAGGGGGTAGATCGCCCAGATAAAAGCTATCTATTACGCTCTTTTTTATCCTATGTTAGTGCCTGGGCTGCTGAGGACTCGGCTTCAATACTGTGAGATATTGAACCCTATCAGATAAAGTGAACCCTTATTAGTCTGTTTTTCTTAACGAAATTGACAACATTTATGAAGCAATGTCATAACCTAATAATTATCAATATTGTTAAAGCATGAATGACAATGCGTCAGATTGGGGCAATACAGCCAATATCATGTTTCTTACCCCTGTCATTGGCACACCGGGTTGTCATCCGGGAATAATGGAATCCAAGTTTAAACTGTCGACAGCAAGCGGTGTACATTGCTGGAGTGATTTAGAATTAGTAGAATCCCTACAGTGTGGATACAAGCCCTTGGGCCCAACTTCGACCTTCTGAAGAGTAACCCACCCAGACGCATTCCCCTACCATCCCATATTTACCATGACTAATGCCCAAACCTACACATCCCTGAAGACTATGGATGATTCATCAATCACCAATTTAACTAACATGCGCATTTTGTACTGTGGGAGGAAACCCACACAGACACGGCGAGAATGATAACTCCACACAGCCAGTCACCCAAGGCCAGAACCAAAGCCGAGACCCTGGTGCTGTGAGGCAATAATGCTCACAACTGAGCCACCACGTGTTATTTGATGGAGAAACAATGATATCATTTGATCAAATAACTCGTGTGTATGGACTACCTAGTAGAGATCTCTTCTGTTTTCTTTTCCAGATCAGAGATTTGATTAAAGAAAAACACACTTTTACCACACTCTTACAGATCCGATAAAGGGAAGAGGGCGCTTATTGCTTAGAATACACTCTCTGTCAGTACCCTTTATCATTAGTTGGAGAGTGTCCCCTCAGATGAGACTGTGCAGCGTTGTGATATCTGTGAGAGAGTGTTGGGGTTCAGAACACCTCGGAGATATGGGAGCATATTTGTGAAAATGATCGAAGGATTTTGATCTGTAATAGGACCCATTCCATGCAGTTGAAAATTATTCATAGTGTCTATCTGACCCCAAATTGTCTCTCAAAATGCAAAGTGGGATTATCTTCAGCATGTCCTAAATGCAGAATGTCTACAGGCACTGTTACTCATTGCATGTGGTCCTGCTGCAGACTTCATCTATATTGGAGCACTGTGTCAGATGTGATAGAGTGTGTATTGGGGACTGAATTGGAGATGGACTTGGTTTCTGTTTTCCTGGGCCTGCCCAGGGTACTTTCCACAGATGAATATGGGAACAAAGTTATATCCTATCATTCTGTACTTTGCGTGCTAGGAAAAATATTCTGTTGGGATGGATGCCTGAACTCCCCCACCCGCAGAGAGGAAGAACTATGTACATAAAAATGCATATCAGTTAATGCTCTTGATGAACAAGAGCTGTCCTTTTGTTATGCTGAGCTGTATTATTTATTCATTATTGTTTGTTTCGTTTTGTTTTTTCTTCTCTCTGTGTCGTGTTTTAATTTGTTTTGTATGTACATGAAATTGGATGTTATTTTGTTTTCAGTTAGTTGAGTTGTGTTGTTATTGGTTTAATATAATACTAAAAATCTCTTCATAATTTTTTTAAAATTAAAATGCTAACATTGATAGAATACAGACCCAAAAAACCTCTCATTAGAAAGAACACTCATGGTGGTTTATCCTGAGGATCACCACATCTCAGGTGATGGGGTGAGGCTGAGAGACTGTCCAATTCATGGGAATCTTTGTCAGTGTGAGGGACTGAACCTGCGCTGTTGCTCTGCCTCTACATCAAAAACCTGCCCGTCCTGCCAACTGAGTGGGAGACTGTGTAACTGTTACAGACAGAAACAGTCACAGACAAATTTTAAGAGAAACATGCATAATAAGGAAAGTGGTACAGTTCAGATAACGGTCAAGATAACGCCTGAGGGTAAAAATATTTTTTGCTCGAAATTGTATTTATAACGAGACGTGTTTAGAAGTTGTTTTTGGTTTAATATCATTAAGGTGAGTCAAGTAACTCTTATGTGTTACACAGTGGCACACTACCATTTTCCTGAAACTGGGAAATATTTAGAAAATTATCTGGAACATTCTATAATAGGCATTCTCCAGAATATTCTATGACTGTATGGGAGGTATTGCAAAGGAGAGAGAGAGAGAGAGAGAGAGAGAGAGAGAAGATGTTGCATGCAGTAGTGAGAGTGGGGGAGCACGAGCCTTGTTCGGGGATAGTTGCAATCACAGATATACAGTGATTGTGAGGGAGCAGCCAGAATACGGTGACCCTTATCCTGACAGAGCGGGGAAGGTTATTGATGCTTATCCTGTATTGCTGGATATTTCTTCAGACCTCAAATACTGCACTGAAATCGGTAGTGAGCACAGACCATGCTCGGTGGGTCTGGTGGTGTGGCACCTTCTGGGATGGGAATGTTCCCCCTCTGTACTCGCCCATCCAATACGCCCACCATGCTCTGTCAACAAACCATGGTGTAATTGCACCTTATCTACCAATTTGCCATTTCCCTGTCTTTGCTCAGTATCCATCTAATCCTTTCCTATCATTGTATTTGTCCAAATGCCTTTTCAATGTTGTTATTGTACCCACCTCAACTACTTCCACTGGCATCTCAGTCTAATTTGACAGTTCACCTTGGATTCTATGCGATCTAGCCTTCTCGAGCGGCCTACTATGTCAAACCTTATCAAAGGCCTCACTGAAATCCATATATAATATGTCTACAACCCTGCTCTCATCAACCTTCCTGGTCACTTTCTCAAAAATCTCTAACAAAATTTGTAAGGCATGATCCGCCACGCACAATGCCATGCTGACTGCTCCAAGTCTAACTCTGTCTTTCCAAATGCATGCACATCTTCTTTCTCAGAACCTTCTCAAGTAGTTCACCGAAAACAGGTGTGAAGCGTACTGGTCCATATTTCCTAGGCTTTTCTTCACAGCCTTTCTTGAATAAGGGCACAACATTTGCTACCGCCCAGTCTTCCGGGATCTTTGTCCCTAAGCTTTTTCTCTCGCCTCTTACAGTGATCTTAGATATATCTGGTCAGGACCAAGAAATTTGTCTGACTTTCTGCGTTCTAATATGTCCAACAGCAACTCTACTGTGATATGGACAGTACCAAGATATGACAACTAACTTCCTAAAGGTCACAGATCTTCATGTATTTCTTCATGATAAACATCCAGGGGGAAATTGAGGACTTCACCCATCTCTTGAGGTTTTACGCATGCATGCCGGTTTTAGATTTTAAAGCATTCTATTCTCTCTCTAGTTGCTCATTATCTTTCCTATAATGAATTTGGATTCACTCTAATGTTCTCAGCCATGACTGCCTCATACCCCCTTATGGTCCTGCTGATTTCCTTCTTCAGTAATCTCCTCTATCCCCTGTAATACTCCAGGGATTCCCTTGATACGAGCTGCCTGAACATGAGCCGCGCCTCCTTTTTTCTGGTCAAAGCCTCAATATCTCTTGACATTCGGGGTTCTCTCTTCCATTCTCACATAACCTTCACCCTCATAGGAAAATGGAAACCTTCAACTCGAGTTATCTTACTTTTAAATCCCTCCCACTTGCCCGAGATCCTTTTACCTGGAAACAAACATCCCCTGCAATCCCCTGTCTAACCTAGTCTCGTGCAGTTGAGTGGCTGCCTCCTGTTCCTGTGTCCCAGTTTCAAGCAGTTGAATGATTCCCTCCTGATCCCCAGTTTGTGAAAATGGATGTCCGCCAACTGCTCCAGAGTAACAAGCTCCAATAGCTCTGTGCTCAACTGCTGCTCATGTGGAATGGAATTGAGGGACTGAATGGCCTCTTCACATTCTTTACAGCTTTTGTTGACTGAAAGCCTTTCTCCTGTTTCTGTAAAACACCATCAAAATGTGAATGATGTATTTTTGTATTTGACTGTCAGTAATTGAGCAAACACGCTACTGATAAACTTCAGAAGCTGCATAGCCTCCTCCTGCTCCCATGTTAAACACTCAAGAGTCAATCGACTCTCAGAGATGTATAACATGGAAGAAGATCCTTCGGGTCTGGTCATCTATACCAACCAAATATCCTAAACTTATCTCGTCCCCATAGCCAGCAGTTGGCCCATCTCCCTCCAAACACTTCCCGTGCACATACCCAACCAAATGGTGTAACTGTACCTGCCTCCACCACCTCTTTGGGCTGTTCAATCCATACACGCAGCAGTTCTGTGTGAAAATGTTGTCCCTCACGTCCCTTTTTAAATCTTTCTCCTCTCACCTTAAGCCTTTATATTCTATATTTGGAATCGTCTATCCTGGGAAAATACATTGACTGTTTACTTTTTCTATGCCCCTCATGATTTTATGTACCTCTATAAGGTCCACCCTCAGCCTCAACACTTGAAAATAGCCCCAGCCTATTCAATCTCTCCCTGTAACTCTAACCCTCCAACACCTGCAACATTCTTTTAAATCTCTTCTGCACTCTGTCAAGTTTGACAACATCTTTCCGACAGCAGGGAGACCAGAATTAAAGGCAATATTACAAAAGTGGCCAAATCAATGTCCTGTACAGATGCAACGTTTCATGCAATTGCTTAGACTCAAAGCACGCACCAATAAAGGAAAGATCACCAAGTGCCTTCTTCACTGCACTGTCTACCTGTGAGGGTACTTTCAAGGAACTGAGAACACAGTAGCTCAGTGGCTAGCATTGCTGCTTCAGAGCGCAGCGATCTTCGTTTAATTCCATCCTTGAATGACTGGCTGTGTGGAGTTGTACATTCTCCCCATGTCTGTGTGAGCTTCCTCGGGTGCTATGTTTCCCTCCGACAGTATAACGATATACAGGTAAGGGTAGATTGGCCATCCTAAATTGTACATATTACTCTTGGATGTGAGGGAGACGGGCATTAGGCATGGGAAATGCAGGCTGAGAGGGATAGTGTATGGGTGTGTCCAGTGGGATACTGTTTAGAGGGACGGTGTGGCCTCGATGGACCGAAAATCCTGTCTGCTAACTGTAGGGATTCTATAATTTCTATGGACTTCTTTTTGATTGGCAACTTTCTACAGGACCCTACCTATATGTCTGACCCTGACTTTTCTTGCCAAAATGCAACATCTCACATTTATCTAAAATAAACTCCATCTGCCACTCCTCAGCTCACCTAAGTTCCCATTATATTCTGAGAGATCATTCTTCATGTCGACTACACCACCGAATTTGGAATTATCTACAAACTTAATGACAATACGTCATATACTCAAGTGCAAATGATTTGTGGAAGTAACAAAAGGCAGTGGACCCACTATTGATCTTTGCGAGCAGCACCACTGGTCACAGGTCTCCAAGTTAATGAACAAATGCCAACTGTCACACCCTGTCTCCGATATTCAAGAAAGGTTTGGATCTAAATTGCAAGCTCTCCCTGGATTCCAGCCAGTCTAACCTTGCTAACCAGCCTACCACGTAGAATATTTTGGTTTTCTTACTGAATTCCATAAAGACAACATCCACTGTCCTGCCGTCATCAATCATCTTCATCACTTCCTCAAAAACTTCCACCGAGTCAGTGAGACGTGATCTCCAAAGTACAAAGCCCTCTTCAGTCCTTGTCTTTCCAAATGCATATACATCGTTTCCCTCAAAATCCCCTCCAACAATGTAGTCACCATTGACGTCAGGCTCACCGATCTATAGTTACCTGGGTTTTCCTTAATTTCTGAAATAATGACACTATGTTAGCAACTCTCCAGTCTCTTGCCACCTCATCTGTGGAAATCAATGTTACAGATATATCAGCAAAAGGCTGAGCAATTTCTTTCCTAGCTTCCCACAATATTCTGGGATACAACTGATCAGGTCCCTGGGCTTTGTTCACCTTTATATGTTTTTAAATGTCCAACATCTTTTTGTGATATAGATACTTTTCAAGATATCACTATGTATTTCTTCATTCTCTCACTCTTGTTACCTCTTCTACATTAAATACGAGGCAAAATACTTGTTTAGTATCCCTTCCATCTCCTATGGTTCCACACATGGGTAGCCTAACTGACATTTAAGGTGCCCTATTGTCTCCCTAGTTAATATTTTGCCATTAAAGGATTTGTAGAATTTCTTCAATGCCTCATTAACACTATTTCTGAAGCCATCACATGTCCACATTTTTCTGGCCCAATTTCCCCATTGACAATACACTTATTGCCCTTATATTCCCCTCGGGATTCACTTAATCTCAGCTCTGTTTTCAAGACATATGCCTCCTTCCTTACCTTGACCATAACATCAATATATCTAGCCATCCAGCACTCCCTGCACCCACCAGCCTTGTCCATCTCACTAATAGGAACATGTTGGCTCTGGACTCTCTGAAACCACGTTTTGATGACCTTGCATTTTCCAACCATCCCTTTACCTGTGAATAGGGTATTCCAATCTGCCTTTCACAGGGCTCGCCTAACACTTTCAAAATTGGCCTTATTCAACGTTAGAACTTTAATGTTTACATCAAGTCTTTCCTATTCCGCAACTAGTTTGAAACTAATATTTATGCGTAACAGACTTGAATGTTAAAAAAACATTTCCTGCCCCTCTGCAACAGGCTCGAGAGACTGAGTGGGCTCCTCGTGTCCCTCTGTAATAGACTGGAAAGGCTAAATGACCTCCTCTTGTCCCTCTGAAATAGATTCACGAGGCTTCATGGCCTCCTCCTGTCCCTGTGTAACAGATCCGAGACATTAAGTAAGATAGCAACCCGTGGATTACGAGCAGCCGTTAAACTGTATCTGATGGCGTTACAGAAACACAAACAACACAATGTACTCCAGGTGCCCTCTTAGTAACACGTTATACAGCTGCAGCGACACATCTCTTTGTTTTGAATGAATCTTTCGGTAAAATGTGCCAATATTCCAGCTTGCCACCTTTTCAAGTAGCACCAGGCTAATATGGGCTGAATGGCCTTCTCTTATCCCTCTGTAAGAGGCCCATAGGGACAGAATTGCTTCGGTCTGTTCCTGAGCAGCAGTCTCAATGCTCTGCCTCAAGGTTATGAAATTATTTGACAACAGGGCATTAACTCCAGGAGTAGCCTCACACTGGTCAATAAGTACCGTACTTTTTGTTCAGGTATCGAGAAACTTGCCCACCCGACCTTTTTTTATGCGGCCGATCTGTTATTTTATAACTGCCTCCTTTCAAAAACAGAGTGGAACATATATATATATACCCCTGCAGTGTCCTGTTAATACTCTCACATACAAGTTAATAAAAAGAGTTAAAAGATTGAAAGGTTTATGATACATCCCTCAGCAACCCTCATCCATTCCATCCAAACCCAATAAATGAAAAGTGATGTTTTGAACAATTTAACTGAGCCGATTTGTTCAGTGACTGCGATTAATGCCAATCTCCATGGATTCTAATTATGCCAGTGGAGGATTTCCATCTTTTAATGATAAATGGGTTCCGTTCAATGTATTATTCCATAACATGAGCGGGAGCATCACAGACAGCACTGACAGGGATCAGCAGATCCAGAGAGTGGGGAAGGAGAGATCAGAATCTGAGAACATTAGACTGGAATGTGCCAACAATGGATCAGAATCTGTGAACATTGGACTGGAATATTCAAACAAAGGATCAGAATCTGAGAACATTAGACTGGAATGGGCCAACAATGGATCAGAATCTGAGAACATTGGACTGGAATATTCAAACAATGGATCAGAATCTGAGAACATTAGACTGGCATGTTCCAACAATAGACAGGAGCTTATCCAATTATGTTTGGTATCTTTCTGCATTTTGTTGGTTGTCATTATCATCGCGGATCTATTACGCTCTTCTCATTATTCAATATTTTTATTATCCCTTCCTGGCTATCGTTGGTGTTCCTGGTGAGTGTCACTGTCCAGATTTTGTTTCTATAAACCAATTATGACTGTATTACTGTTATTTCATGTAGTGTACACTCCTGCCACTATTATTGTTCCTGTTGAATCTCTCAATCCAGATATTCACTCTACAGACCACTACTAACTACATCAATGAACGTGTTCAATTACTGTCTCGCTCTCTGCTCTGGCAGTGTTACTCCGGGTCTCCATGTTTATCTATTCAGTTTCAGGGGAGAACCACAATGCATTGTATCATTGCCTTTGCTGTTAAGAGCATAGAGGTCACCGTCTACTGCTCTGGTTACAAACTCCACTTCCTTCCACTGTTTCCATCCCATCCCTGACCAATATCTACAGCTGAAGCTGACAAGTCACAACTGTGGGTGATCCCTTTGATCATGAGCTTCATATTGACACCACATCCTGACCATTTCTAACTTGAAATACTCACCACTCCAGAATATATCTCACTGCTTATTCCATCTGCTGTTTGAATCTTGAGCTATAAAATACAGGCTTAATGAAGCAAATAATCTGCTGGTGGCGCTCCCGGCTTCAAACCTGCCGAAGCAAATCTGATTCGAATTCACACAAAACCCCATCCATCTGTCAGTCATGTGCACGCCGATGTATATTGCTGTTGTGTCTGGCAATGACTTTATTTTAATATTCTCAAACACTTTATCTCATCTGTCCATGAAACTTCCCTCGTTCTCACTGTTGATTAATAAAAAGCCTGCCAGTTGTTTCTTATTTAAAAGTTTCCTCCATGTGCGTTCTTTCTCAAACAGTGAGTTTCGCATTCAACCACGCCAATCGCGCGCACACACAGAGAGAGCAAAGTTTCTCATTGCAAGCAGTAATCTGATGCGAGGAAAGTTAGCATATGATAGTAACGTTTGCAATACTCTCTATGCTGGGCAGAACAACACACTAGCATGGTCTGCACAGCTCTCCATGCTGGGCTGTCATCTTGTCCCAGTTTATGTTGTTTGTGGTGTTCTGTCAAGCAGATTCAGAATTTGATGTAACAAACCATTTCAACTGATCTGACAATGCCTTTATTCAATGTTCTCATTCTTGTAAATTTACTCACGAAGATCTCACTTCTCCAGTTAGTCCCACTGCCCTGTCTTTTTCCCCATATTTCCACAACATCTTTTCAGTTAATTAATTGTCTGTTTCTGTCTTTAATGTGAATCTCTCTGTCCCTCTGTGTCTTTCCCTGGCCTTGGGTTTTGGCTCCCTGGTGTATCGGGTGCTGGCATTGTGTAGCTCAGAAATACTGAAATGGTGTGTGTCAAACAGTTGTTCACTTCCTGGTATGTTCTATGTTATGGTCCATGGGCAGGTGTGTTTCAGAAGTTATGAGACAATTCCTTGTAACTTGGTCTGTACCTGTGGCTGTCCCTCTCAGGTGACCTTGCGATCAGTAACACGAGCAAGCCCACTGAGTGAAGGACCAGGCATCTAAGTTGCCTGACAATGCTGTTACTTTTTAATTAAAACGTTAACTTCTCATTTTTTTGGAAGAGGTCTTAAAGGCCAAAGTGCCTACTGAAAACGGCTCAAGTAAATAACTCACGGGGCTTTTAGGGTTTTTAATAAATAGTAGTAACAATGGCCAGCTCACACAGACCAGGCTTTCTAGTTTGTTTTTTCTTGCAGCTGTAAAAATCACCGGGTGTTTGGGGTCCCAGTGGGGTTGGAAGTTTAAATTATCCCTAGCTGTTACTCTCTCTAAAACCTCACTTGATAGTGTTTCCTCCTGGATTGGAGAACTGTATGCAAGAATGCATGTCTGAATGTTCCTTTTTGCCAAGGGGTGTGTTTAGGTGATGTTAATAGATTGAACAGTTCATTTGTAGAACGTACTGTATCCATTATTCGGTTAAGGTTTACAATAGTTAAGTTATTCTAAATTCCTCTTCATTTTGTATGGATTTTCATTAGAGGATAGTGAGGTTGAGCAACCCTATAGTAGCCAAAGGCCTGATCAGGATCTGTTTAAATATATCCAGGCATTATCTAGATTTGATGAGAATGATGGGGGAGCCTTTTTAATTTCATTTCAGAAAGTGGCTAAACAAGTGCAGTGGCCAGAGAACATGTGGATTTAGATTATCCAAACAAAGCTGATAGGTATTTGCATCCCTTATCGGAGGAGGTGAAGAAAGCCATCTGAAGTGCATAGGAGCTTGTGCCAAAAGCCGCCAGTGTTTCAGGAATCTAAAAGAGCATTCCTGGTTAAACGCACGTTGTGTTTGAAAGAATCAAACAAAGTAATTTTGAAATGTGGGGAAGGGTATTAAAACAGAGCAAAGTTATGGCACTCTGAGAGAGACTCTAATTTTGGAGAAGTTCAACAATTCACTTCCTGCAGCCGTGAGAACTCGTGTGGAAGAGCAGAGAGTTACTATGGCAGGATTAGAAGCTGAAATGGCTGATAATGATGATTGGGTTCAGAAATCAAAGTTTGGTTTCTGTGAGGGACTGAGAAGAATGTGCAAGATCTTCTTAAAACATATCCCTGTGAGAGTAAGGTTTACTGGCGTAGGCCAGCATTAGCAGGTGAAGCGGTTACATTATAAAGTGGTACAGAAGGATGTAATATTTTTTATGCTGAGACATGAGGAGCTATGTCATTCAGAGGGAGTGTTGGAGAGATGAGAAGTGCTCCATTATGTAACGTGTGGTTGGAGTGTCCAGTAGAAACATCAACAGATTTATTCCACAATGGGGAAGGAGGTCTTGAGCTTGGCGTTGGCGTTACAACATTTCAGCATTTAAATTTCTAATAACATACATGAGACAACTCTTTATCACTGATCGTGACCCTTAAAGATTTTGGAGAAGTTTAGGGAGAAAAATGCCAGTCCGTTTTTATTGAGCTTATTGAAATTATAAAGTTGAGAGGACGAGAAAACCTAAGTTTTGACATGTTGTGGAGACTTGGATGAAGAAAGACAAAAGGCATTCTGTGGCAGGAGTGAAATGACTGAAATCGAATCGAGTTGTGAACATTTGTATGCTCAGTGTCAATGTAATATATGTTCATTCCAGTCTACTAATAGTGGAAGATTAGGCGGTCTAAAATGAATCCATTTGTGTATACTGATGGATCATTTTATTAAAAGTGGAGTTGTGAGAATACTATCACTGTAAAAACGTTATTTTCTCTTCGGGTTTTTTTTTGATGAGAGCTTTTAAAGGCAGAGGTGCAGAACTGCTGTCTGAAAACAGTTTAAGTAAATAACTGAGAAATACTTTAGGTTTTATTAAAACGGTGGTAACAATGGAAGGACAGTGACCAGCTCTCCCACACCAGGTTTATTCGTTTTGTTTTTAGCTGCAGCATTCAGAAGTTGTTCGGGTCCCAGAATGGTTGGAAGTGTCAATACTTGATTCCCAGCTGCCTTTCTCTCTGAGATCTCTATTTATGTTGATTTCAGAAAACTACAATGTAAGGATCTGTATTTGAATATATCTTTGTGCCAAGCGGTGTATACCAATAAGGTATGGTATCTATTCTATGTATAATTGTTCCAACATATAAGTCATCCCGAAATGGTCTTTTCTTTGATTGCATTTTAACTAAAGCATTTAAATAGATTATATTTTGACTAATGTCGAGTGGTTTGACCAATCACAACATATCTGGCAAGCACACTTCCCATCTATATTCAAAATAAGGAAACGGCCTTCTTAAAATATTTTGGTGGGATCTGGTCCGGTCCACAAAACTTGTAGCCAAGGGGTTTCTAACTGACTCCTGTTATTGAAAAGTTAGTGCAGCAGCTGGGGATGGTTTGCTGGAAGTTATGCTGTGAGCTGCCTCAGACATTCAGGGAGACCTGAGGATTTGGTGACCCTGGGGTGTCTTGGATGGAGCCTGGGGACTGGAGTTACAACATCTGGGTCTGCAACATGAACAACAAATGGAGCAGAGGTTGCAGAGAGGGGAGGCTCTGAAACCACGCAGTGAGTGTGTGTGGGGAAAGAGAACTGCTGCGTCCACCCCGGATTTTTCCGGAACAGCTTCCCAAGCTCCACTTAACCCAGTAGCAGAGTGTGAGGGGACTCTGATTGAATAAGGAGCTGGTCACAGAGCGGTGTCACCTCTTTTAACACGTCCTGCACCTTCACACCAGGGGGAAGGACGGCGCTGCCAGTGGCTGTTCGGGTCACAGTTTCATTTAGCTTCTATGTTCTGGAACTTTTCTAACAGGACTGGGTGACATATTCTTCATCTCCAGTATGTTGCCATCAATGTAACCATTCAGTGACGGAGGATATATATGGTGAGGTAAATACATTGTTTCTCCCTCAGCAGGGAGCTGCCGGGTGTATTCAGTATAGTGGGATTCCCGATGGTCTACATGGCATCTGCGGAGTAGCCGTGTCAATGGGGAGAGGTAGAGGAATTGAAGGCACACTCTCTGTATTAATCTTGCAGCGTGCCCATCACACTACATCATGTTGGGGTGAATACCCCTGTCCTGACAGCAGCCACAGCCGCTTCATTCACAAGCAGGCAGCCATTCCCGTCGTCTTCAGATCTCCATGTAGAAAGGAATGAATGTATCTTGGGTAAAGACCATCCCCTTGATACATGTTTGATAACAGCATCCCCCATCACCAACCAAACACTTCAAAGTATTCCATGTGCACGGAGAGCAATGGGGTCACTTGGAGCGTCAAGGAGCAGACAATCAGGGATGGAGTAAAACCTCCCCTGTCTGAACGGGTCAGAGTAAACCCCCCAATACACAGTATTATTAATCCCGGTGATCTCTCTCCATTTCAGTAACATACTACCTTCCATTATTCCTGTAAATGAAATGACAGATTATATCATGTAATATTGCAACTGCCAAATTATTATCCATTGCCTTTACCTCTGCATCTATCTGTAGACCCTCCACCCTCTCTTGATAATTTAATCTCTTGCTTATCACAGCAACATGACCAAACTCAGTATCTCTATATCTGCTCCATCTTCCTGATCATTGATATAGATTGTAAATAGTTGAGGACCCAGCACTGGTCACTGTGTGACTCCTCTGGCGACGTTCTGTCAAACTGATTTAGACTGATTTATCCGGAGTGCCTGCTTCCTGTTTGATACATAATTCTACCCCATTACTGTGTAACACAGCCGTAAAGCTGAATATGAACAAGGAGCATCAGTCAGGAATCCAACCCTTCGAACCTGCTCTGCCATGGAATACAATCATGACTGATGTCATTGCGGCCTCTGTTCCACTTCCCTGCCATCTCTCAATCCTAAAACTGTAGTCTCTTGTTGGAGATTGCGCCACATGAAAAAATATCCACTCCACATCTACACTTTCAATTACGTTTAGCATTTTACAGACCTCAATGAGATCTCATTTCATTTTTATAAACTCGACAGTATAGGCCTGAACTGCTCAATTTCTCTTCATAAGACAAACACTTCAAATATGGAATCAATCTGATGAAGCTCTTCTGAATTGCCTCCAAGGGAAATACCTCATTCTGCAGGACACCCAAACTCTCCTCCAGTTGCAGCCTCACTAACGCCTTGCATAGCTACAGCAATCTTTCTACTCTATCCTTTTACAAATAAACACTCAAGTTATGCTTGCATTCCTCATTACTTCAAGTACCCGCAAGTAAGTTTTCTGTGATATGCAAGCATGCACCCAAATCCCTCTGCACTTAAGCACTTTGAAGTTTCTCTCCATTTAGATAATAATTTGCCTTTTTATTAGACTGGCCAACTTGAATAACCCCATATTTATCCACTTTAATTTTCATTGCCAAATGTTTGCCCATTCACCCAATCTATACATATAGTTTTTAAATCTCTTGCATCATCATTCCGAAGTAATTTCCCACCAATGTTAGTGTCATCTGAAAATGTAGCTATAGCATTTTCTATCCCGTCAACCGAGTAATAATGTCGATCACAAATGGTTGAAGCATGAGAACTGAAATCTATGGCACCCAACAAATTGCATTTTCCATTCGAAAATCACACAATTAATTCATCTGACTGCATTTTGTTGGTTAACCAATCCTCCATCCTTGCCAATAAATTACTCCTAAACCGATGCTGTCTGATCTTACCACGCACTCTTTGGAGAAGCGACGTATCTGAATTCTTCACGAAGACCAGATATATTCAATTTCCAGGATTCCCACTATTCACCTTGTTTGTCACATCTTTAAATAACTCAAGAAAACACTTCAATCATGATTTATCATTTGTAAAACCACGTTGACTCCGATGAATTGTGGTTTACCTTTGCAAATGTCCACAACAACGGATTCTAATAATTTGCCTTAAATTACAATAATTTATTGTGACATTTTACTCCCTAATGTATGCAGTTATTATAAGTTCTTCCCTTTCTAAAACATTTACGTTTTCTTTGAATTCCTGTTTGATTGGCAAAAGGGGTTTAAGAGATGTGCTCCACTTGCTGCATAAGCGGTATGTGTGGCTGACTGGACCCATCCTCCTGCTGGGATGAAGTCTTTCTGGCGTTCCCATGTTATCATCTCCAAGGCCAGAATGACCACCCCCTGTTGATGCGTTAGAGGAGTGGGGGATTATGGAAACTTCCTGTTGCTGTGCAACATTTTGATGGGCTGATGGGTCTTCTCATATTTCTCCATTATAGGTGGAGATACTGAACGGTCTCCTCATGTATCCCAGAGATGGAACTAAGATGGCGATTGGTCTTGTCTTGTTCCCATAAAACAGACACGTGTCTGAATTACCTCCTCCTTTCTCATGAAATAAGTCTCAAATAGTTTTTATCCTTATCCAATTCTCTTGCAACAGACTCGGTGGGTATGAATGGCTTCCTGCTATCCCAGTGTAACAAATATCCAGTCACTGTGTGACCGCTTTCAGTTCCTATGTTACAGCCTTGAGGAGGCTGAATGGACTGATCCTTTTGCTGTGTAATAGGATACTGGTGCAGCATGGCCTACTCTGGGGCCAGTGTTGTAGATTCGAGGGGCTGATTGGCCTCCTCCTGTAAATATACATCAGGATCCAGGGGCTGAACAGTCTCGTCCTATTCTGGTGTAACAGGGTCAAAGGCCTGAATATCCTTCTATTGTTCGTGTGTAACAGGCTGGAGAACGGAATGGATTCCTCCATTATCTGTGTAATTCGCTTCAGTTGTTGACTCCTTCCTGTCATCTATGTTGAAATAAGGTCTTCTTTCATTTTTGTAAACTCCAAAGGCTATTGAATCAACCTGATCTTCCTTTCGTTATAAGTTAGCACCTTTGTTGCAGGAATCAGTTGAGGGAACCATCTCTGAGCTGCTTCCAAGATAATAACATCCTTTCTTCATCGAAGAGACCAAATCTGTACACACTACTCCAGATGTGATCTCACTAAGATCCTGTACAGCAGCAGCAATACTTTACCAGCCTGCTGTAAGGTTCCCACCCATGTTAGAGCAGTCTCAGCTCTCTGGAGGAAATGCAGAGCATTGTTGAACGATCATTGTCCTTCTGTACTCCATCAGCATAACGGGAAATCTGGAGAAAATGTCACGATGATGCTTAAGAAGATCATAAATGATGTGGCAAGATTATCTCTACCATTAATCTCCCCAAAGTCCACGTCAGTCAGATTCTACAGAATCTTGTAAGGTGGAGTGTAAAAACAGCAAGGAGCAGGAAACATTGATGGGGGTTATATATCAAAGTGAAAGCTGCAGTACAAATGTTGGGCAGTTTATAAAACAGGAAAATGAGATATACTCAATTGTGGCTACTGCAGTAATATTGTACTGTTTACATTATATCTAAACTGTGTTAACCAAACTGAATGCTAATGCTGGGAAAAATGGATTTCATGAGCATGTGTTAGATAGCTGGCATTAACATTTTGTTGAGCACAGAGCTAGAGATCAGGTTATTTAGAAATTGATGTTGGATGATCAAAAAAGCTAATTGAAAACTTTACTTTAAAAGGACCTTTTGGGAACAGTGACCACAATGCATTGGTTTTCTTTTATGCTGTTTGAGTACACGGTAGTTTTTGTTTTATTTGAAGTAACTGTTATAAATCTGAATCATGCAAACCCTGAAGGTGTGAGGAGAAAGTGGGCACTGCAGCTGCTGGAGATCAGTGGCGCTGGAAAAGCACAGTCAGGCAGCGTACGAGGAGCAGGAGCATTGTCGTTTCGGGCACAACCCTTCGTCAGGAATGAGGCTTCTGGGTCAAGGGAGCTGAGAGTTAAATGAGAAGGGGGTGTGGCAGGAGGCAGGTTGAACACTTTAACTCTCCTTTCCACTCTGTCAAGGACATGAGAGTCCTGGGCCTCCTCCATCGCCAAACCCTAACCGCCCGAAGCATGGATGGAGAAAGGTTGTTCTTCTGCCTTGGGACCCTCCACAGGGGATTAATGTAGATTTCACCAGTTTGCCCATTTCCCATAACTCCACTTTATCCCAGTCCAATCTTCCAACTCAGCACACTCCCCCCTTTTGAACGTTTCTATGTGTTCATCTTCCTTCCATAAATCTGGTCCACCCTCCTCTCCGACCTAACCCCTTCAACATCACCTTTAACTACCTATTAGGTCAACGAAAGCAGCTTAGAAAAATGCCAAGTGTTGTAGTAAGCCAGTGGATTCAGAGAAATGTAGGACCTAGCAACGGATGGCCAAGAAACCGAGAAGGAAATCAAAAAGCGAAACAGAATGCAAACAAAAGAAAAACATACAAACTGCGAAAGAAAAACATACAAACTGCGAAAGAAAAACATAAAGACTGCTAAAACAAAGTACATCAGTGTATGAAACTAATGTTAAAACAAGGTCAAATATGGAACCGTATGCGTGCGGGCAGGGTAATTTATTGTAGAGAACAGAGAAATCACAGGGGAAAGAAACAGTTTCTTTGTGTCTATCTTCAAGGCAGAATATCCAGAAATTCTCCCAGAAATACCAAGTGACCATGGGACTTGCGTAAGTAAAGTTTAAGATCATTCTTATCAGTGTTGAGGTCATCTTTGAAAAGAAAACTGGATTGAGTATTTGTAAATCTGACAGATCAGATGTACTTCATACAAGAATATCAGACGTATTGATTGCATTGCGAATTTTCATGTTATTTTCCAATATATTCCTGAACGATATTTAGCCAATCTGGATATGGCAAAGGTTATAAATGTTTTCCAACAGTTTAAGAACGGATGATGATGGAGAGTGGTGAACTACAGATCAGTTAACTTGTAATCCGCGATCGGGTGTCTCTTGGGCTGAATTACAAAGAACGTGTTACTGGATATACAGAAGGTAATGGGAAAGCTGAGGAGGATGATCATGCATCGATGAAACGAAAACCATACGTGGCAAACATTTTTTGGAACGGTTTGAAGATAATTCTTGTGGACGTAGGCAACAAGGAGCTAATGGATAACGTATGGTTGGATATTCAGGAGGATCTTTTTTAAGAACTCTCCCACTAACTTCATAAGAAAAGTCAAACTGAAATCAATTGGGAAGAACGCGTACAAATAGGAAACGAACAATTAGATTTACATTCATGTGCATGTAATTTCAATATAGAAGATGTCATGCACCAGCTGCATAGAGTGTTGCTGAGACTGAAATTCGAGTATTGAGTACCACTTGGAGTCCCAAATTAAGATAGAATATACTGACTACAGAGGAACTCCAAAAGGTATTCTCCAGCCTAATCCATAAAATGGCAAGATTCTCTGATGGGTAAACTCAGTCTGTGATCTCGAGTTTCAAAAGATGAGAGGTGATTGTAGTGAAATTTAAAAGCTCAGGAACATAGAGGGGACTGAATAACAGAGGGACATGGAGACGTGCAAGCAGGCGATATTAGGGAGAATCCCACGGTATTCTACACGGACAAGTAGAACAGAATAATCAGCAAACAGTTAGTGTCCATTAGAAACCAAAGGGGCAATCAGTGCGTCAACCCGGAGAACATTGATAGATTGGTACATGTAAACACCACAGCTGTTTTACTTGGGAGAAGGAGGATGCAGGTACAGAATTCAAGAAGATGGACCGGAAAGCTCTTGAAGAGATTGATGTAAAATACGAGCAGGGGTTTGAGGCTTTGTCTGGTATAAAATTGAACAAATCCACAGGACACTGCTGGAGTCAAGGGAAGAAATTTTAATTGGAATCTGACCACAGGGGAGGTGCCAGAGGACTGGAGAGAAGCTAAAATGATTCCACTTCACAGTAGGCGTGGTAGATATTTGCCAATGTAACTACGGATGAGCAAGTATTGGATCACTGTTCGGGAAACTACGGGAGAAAATAGAGAAGGAGAAAATCGAAGTCCAATCAGAATCGTAAGGTTTGATCAGGAATAATCATCAGGACTTTATCAGAGTGAAGTCACAGCTAATGAATTTGATTGAATTAGTCTGAGAAGGTCGCTTCTTTAGTTTTGTATCAAGGCCTTTGACAAAGTTCCACATGGAAAATTGGAAAAATAATGTAAAATCTCACAATATCAAGGATAACTTGACAAGTTACA
This sequence comes from Chiloscyllium plagiosum, assembly GCF_037043375.1. Classification (NCBI taxonomy): domain Eukaryota; kingdom Metazoa; phylum Chordata; class Chondrichthyes; order Orectolobiformes; family Hemiscylliidae; genus Chiloscyllium; species Chiloscyllium plagiosum. Next base: position 37,443,309 of record NW_028270185.1, on the reverse strand, counting down.
ACGAAAATTGTCTTAGTGTCAGAAGGCAGAGGGTGCTGGGAGAAGTCTGTTTGTGTGACTGGAGAGCAGTGTCCCTGGTGTACCACAGAGATCAGTGCTGTGTCCCTTATTATTTGTAGCATTCATAAATGGTATAGATGTGAATCTGGAGGGGGAGGGGGAGGGGGTGGGTGGAGGGGTGGGAGATGTGGTAAGTAAGTTTGTGTTTGACACAAAGATTGGCCGGGTGGTTGGCAGTGAGGAGAAAGTTCTGATTTTACAGGAAAATACAAGTGGAATGATCAGATGGGCAGATCAATGCCAAATGGAATGTGATCCTGATAAATTTGAGGTGATGCACTTTGGAAGGAGGAACCAGACATGGGGTGTACACAATGATTGGCAGCACACTAGGAAGCTCACAGGGTGTTTCTCCACACATTCCTGAACGTGACCGAACAGGGTATTGGACTAGTTAAAAATTGAACCTTGGGTGTAGCGTTTATTAATCAGGGAGTAGATTATAAGTGCTATACAGGGCTTGGTTTAGTCCAAGATGGAGTATTGTATGTCGTTCTGGGAGCCACATTACAGGAAGGATGTGATTGTACTGGAGTGGTTGCAGAGGAGATTCACCAGGATGATCCCTGGGATGGAGCATATCAGCTATGGAGAGAGGCTGGATAAGCTCGGGTTGTTTACTTTGGACAGAGAGGCTGCGGGTGATGTAATTCAGAAGGATAAGTTAACAAGGGGCATGGACAGGGTGGATAGACAGCAGCTTTTCCTGTTAGACAGAGGGTCAAGAACCAGGGAGCACACTTTTAAAGTGGGCGGCACGGTGGCACAGTGGTTAGCACTGCTGCCTCACAGCGCCAGAGACCCGGGTGCAATTCCCGCCTCAGGCGACTGACTGTGTGTAGTTTGCACGTTCTCCCCGTGTCTGCGTGGGTTTCCTCCGGGTGCTCCGATTTCCTCCCACAGTCACAAAAGATGTGCAGGTCAGGTGAATTGGCCATGCTAAATTGCCCGTAGTGTTAGGTAAGGGGCAAATGTAGGGGTATGGGTGGGTTGCGCTTCGGCGGGGCGGTGTGGACTTGTTGGGCCGAAGGCCTGTTTCCACACTGTAAGAAATCTAATCTAAAAGTGAAGGGTTCGAGGTTCAGAGAGGATTTAAAGATTACCTTTTTTCACCCAGAGGGTGTTGAGGTCTGAAATGTACTTCATGAAGGGGAGTTATCACTGCTAACCTCTCAACCGTTAAACGTACCTGGAAGTTTCATAACATTCCAGGCTATGGGCCTGGTGTTGGAAAGTGGGACTAATATAGATCGTGCTGTATTTCTGTTGGTACAGAAACTATGCTTCTGTGAGTGTATGATGTGGAGCTGAGCAGCTTAAGACATGAATTGGTGGGTTTCTGAAGACAATGTTCACAAAGATTATAAGAATGAACTGTTATAGCTTGTCAAATTATATCAATGTGAGCAGAATGAAAAAACAGTGCAATTTTTTTCCATGTTTGAAACCAGAGAATGGAGAATGGGCAACCGGGAAAAGGCAAAACTATGAATCCACAACTTCAGTTCTGTCTTCACAGAACTTTCTGACAAGACCAGGACAACCAAGTAAGGTGTGGGAAAACGAAATAGTACATGAAACACAGAATATAGTAAGTAAATTGTTTGGGAGAAATTATTGGGACTGAAAGTAATGGTCATAGACAACACTAACATAGATATATGAAATGGGAATGATGTTTGAGAAACGGACGGGGAGACAAATGAAAGAGAAACAATTGATGTAAAACACGTGGATTTTCAGAAAAATGTTGATAAATCTCCCAGCATAGTTTGCAAAAATCAAATCTGAGTGGATTGGGGCGAATATATGGCCAGGTTTCTAGAATGGGACAGCTGGCAGGAAACAGTGAATAGAAAAAAACAGACACGTGAAGCAACAGCCTGACCTGGTATTTAAGGTCTGATTCTGTGAGTATGACTATGTCCCAGACATCCCATCACCTTCCCCGGATATCAACTGTTTCACCAGCAGGACAGACAAAGCAGACATGGTGGCACAGTGGCATACAGTTGGAAGGGAATTGCTCTGAGAGTCCACAACAGTGAACTGTATCCCAGGAAGACTCATGGCATTAGTTTACACATGAGAAAGGAAACCTCCTGCTAATTACTATGTACCAGCCTCTCCCAACTGATGAGTCAGTACTCCTCCAAGCTGACCAACACTAGAGGAAGCGCTGAGGGTGGCAAAGACACAAAATGTACTCTGGGTTGGGGATGTCAATGTCCACAAAAAGAGTGGTTCAGCAGCAGAATTCCTGCTTGAGCTGGCCGAGTCCGAAAGGATATACCGGATAGACTGGGTCTATGGCAGGTGGTGAAGGAACCCACAAGAGGGAAAAGCCATATTTGACCACAGCCTTACTAATCTGCCAGTTGCAGAAGTATCTGTCCATGACATTATCGTTAAGAGTGACCACTGCATAGTTATTGTGGAGATAAAGTCACACCTGCACATTGAGAATAAGCTCCACCAGCATAGGTGGCACTATCACCGTGCTAACTGGGACAGACTTCGAACAGATCTATCTGGGTTTCCAGAACGTGTTGCAAGTCATCAATAGCAGCAGAATTGTACTCCAGCACAACCTCATATCCTGGCATATCCCCCTCACAGCAATTACCATCAAACCAGAGGACCAACCTTGGTTCAATGGAGTGTGCAGGAGGGCAGGAGCAGCACCAGGCATACCTGACAATGAGGTGTCAGCCTGGTGAAGTCACCAAATAGGACAATCTGTGCGCCAGACAGGATAAGCACTAAGTGATAGACAGAGCTAAGTGATCCCACAAGCAACGGATCAGATCTAAGCTCTGCAGTCCTTCTAGTTCTAGATGAGAATAGTTATGGACAATTAAACAAGTCATTGGAGGAGGAGATTCCACGAGTATCCCAATCCTTAATAATGGAAAAGACCAGCACTTCAGTGTATAAGATTAGGCTGGTGCATTCACAACAATCTTCAGTCAGAAGTGCTGAGTGGATGATGGACCTCAGCCTCCTCCAGTGGCCCTCAGCAATCCAGTTACCAGCCATCAGCCAATTTAATTCACTCCACGCGATATCCAGATTCAGTTGGAGATACTGGATAACCAGAGGGTACATACTCTGACAACATTCTGTCAATAGTACTGAAATGTTGTTCTCCAGACCTTGTCACTGCCCTCACCAAGCTGTTCCAATACCGTTACAATTACATTTCCCCGATTACGTGGAAAATTACCCCAAGTATCTCCTGTATATAAAAAGTCGAACAAATCCAATCCGGCCAATTACCACTCCATGAGTCTACTCTCGATCATCAGTAAAGTGGTGGAATGTCTCAGTGCTTTCAAGCTGCACCTCCTCAGCAGTAACCTGGTCAATGACGCCCAGTTTGGGTCCCACCAGGGCCACTCAGCTCCTGACCTCATTACCTTGGTTAAACATGGACAAAGGAGCTGAATTCCAGAGGTGGGGTGAGAGTGACAGTCCTTTAAAACAAGGCTGTCTTCTCCCAAGTGTGGCATCAAGGGGCGTAAACAAAACTGGAATCAATGGGTATCAGGGGCAAACTCCCCGCTGGTTAGATTCATACCTGACCCGTAGGAAGATGGTCATGGTTGATAAAGGCCAGTCAACTCAGCTCCAGGGCAAGTCTGCTGGAGTCCCTCAGGCAGTGACCTAGGCCCAAACATCCTCAGGGCTGCTTCATCAATGACATTGCCTCTATTCTAAGGTCATAAGTGGGGATGTTTGCCAATGATTGCACAATATTCAGCAACATTTGTGGCTCCTAGGATACTGAAGCAGTCCATGTCCAAATGCAACAAGATCTGGCCAGTATCCAGGCTGGAAAGTGGCAAGTAATATTCACGTCACAGAAATGCCAGACCGTGACCATCACCACTAAAATACAATCTAACCGCTGTCCCTTGGCATTCAATGGTGTTACCATCAATGAATCCACAGTGGGCTGCAGCGGTTCAACAAGGCAGCTCACCACCACCTTCTCAAGGGGCAAACAGAAACAGGCAATAAATGCTGGCCGAACCAGTCACACCCAGATTCACGAAATAAATAAATTGAAAAAACAGATTTTTTTTTTTAACAGAGGAAGGTTGCTGAGGTATCATAGGGATCGGTGCTCGAGTACCAGCTGTTCACAATATCCATTAAAAATGTGGTTGTGGGAATCAAATACAACATATCACAACCTGCTGAGAAAACTAAAGGATGTTGCAATTCGAGTGGGTGAGGAGGTTGAAAAAACGTTTTAAGGTGACTAAGGCAAGTGGAGTGAATGGGCAAATATGTGGCAGATGGAGAGCGATATGGGTAGAGGTGACGGTGTGCCCTTTGGTGGGAACAAGAGATTGGCAGCTTTTCATTTGAAAAGGGATTGTTTGAAACATGTTGATCTAAAAAGCGACATATGCTCCTTTTTATTGTTTCTTTCTGCGCAGACCTCCGAGGTCCCTGCAGCACAGTGAGGTCTGAACCCAGAAGTCAATACTGGGAATGGCATTCACACGCTGCCCAGTGTACATAGACCCACCAAGTGGGGAGCTGTAACATTGCAAAAGATCTGGATCTCCCTGTGGACCAGTCACTGAAAGCAATATTGCAGGAACAGAAAGCAGTTAGGAAGATCAATGATGTTCTGACCTTCATTTCAGGGGGATTTGAATCCAGGAGTAAGGGTGTCTAACTGCAGCTGTACAGAGTGTTGTTGAGACCCCCTCTCAAATATTGTGCAGTATTGTGTGCAGGTTTGGTCTCAGTATCTAATAAAGGACAAACCTGACATTGAGGGAGTGCAGTGAAGGATGACCAGACCGATCTTTGTGATGACAGGCTTGTTGTGGGAGCAGAGTTTGGGGTGACTGGGCCTGTATTCCATGGGGTTTAGGAAAATGGGTGGAGGTCTCAGTGAGATATATAAAACTCGGACAGGGTGAGAAGGATTGGAAGCAGGGATAATAATTCCCCAGGCTCTGGTGTCTAAAACAAGGGTACAGAGTATTAGGTATAGACAGACCATTCTGCAATGAGATGACAATAAATGTCTGCCCTCAGCGTCTGGTGAACCTGGGGAATGCACTCGAACCTGGAAGCCAAGACACTGAATATAAATACGGATGTAGAGACAGTAAAGGAATGGTGGGAGAGAAGGAGAACGATATGGAAATAAAGGGCCAGGTATCATTACATTGAATTGGGTAGAAAACTCGACAGACCAAATGGACTACTGCACTTCCTACTTTATCACTTCCCACGGTTAAACACATTAAGGGATGTGTACAGTGTGTGGGAAAAGTGCATTGAGGAGATGTTTGAACATGAACTGGAATGGGGAAGGCTCAATGTGTTGTATGGCCGACTCCATTCCCGATGTTTCTGTGCAGTGTGTAAATGTTGTCACAAGCTCTCAGATGTTAGGAAGGAGGTCTCTGCAGGGTCAACAGGACTGTGTTTCTCGTTGCCTTTTCCGATACTGAGGCTGGGCCCGGGTGTTTTTTTCTGGTTTTATCCTTTAGACCTCGGAACAGTTTGATACAATAGAATGTCCTGGTTGGCGGAATCAGAGACCATTGAAAAGTTTACCACATGTCTGTGTGTCTGTAGTCACGTTTAGGCCAGACCAGGAAAGCACGCGAGATTCACTTTCTGAAAGTACATTTGTGAAGCAAATTGGTGTGTACAATCGACATTGGCTTGAAGGTCATTATTTACGGACACCAGATTTTGCATCTTAATATTTTGTCAATTGTGTTTAACTTCCACCAGCTGCCAGAGCATTAGCCTGGTCTGGATTAGTAATAAAGTGACCTTTCCACAGTAGCACCATCTCGACATGGGGATCTATCTGAAATTATACTGAGCAGGTTATTTCTGTGCTGTTTGATAACTCTGTCAAAAAGAACTCCCACCAATTTGACTGTCGTGGTCTGTCTGAGGGGGAGGTAACTGCTCAGATTGTAATTATAATCCTCTTAGGAACTGGATATTTTTGAGTAATTTTCCACATTACCAGGGCGATGTCAGAGTTGGAGCTGGAATGAAACAGCTTCCCCAGGGACACGGCTTGTTGTGCAGCACAAGTCTTCAGTCCTATTGCAGGAATGGGGTCAGGGACCATTGTCTTTTTCGTACGTACTGTGTTCAGCTGTTTCTTCATGTCACGTACAGCAAATTGACTTGGTTGAAGACTGGCATCTGTGATTCTGTGGGTATCATGGCGAGGGTGAGGTGGTTCATCAACTCAACACTTCTGGCTGAGGTTGGTGCAGCTACCTCATCCTGGTCTTTTACACTGATGTGCGGAACTGTTTGATTACTGAGGATGGGGATATATGGGATCCCTTTGCTCCAGTCATTTGTTTAATCATTCATCAACATTTATGACAGAACGTGACAGGATTGCGGAGCTTCGATCAGATCTGTTAGTCAAGTGTTGTAGCTTTAATTGGTTCACGTCAGGTTTAGGTTCACGTGGTTCTGATCCAGTCATGTTCACCCACAGTCATTACTGAAACATAGATCGTATTGATGGCAATGGCAGACTGAGGAAATTATTCGAGGCTAAAAGTTACAGGTTGTGGTTGAATGCTGTTCTGCTTCTCCTGCTGCTGTAGTCTGCAGCACTACATAAATACGCAGTTTTGAGCTGCAATATTTGCAATGCAATTCTGCTGTCTGTCCCCTCGTTCACATCGAGACCCATTCACCCATCAGTCATGTACTCAGTGACCTACTCTGGTTTCTGATCTGGTAACACTTCCATTTTCATACTCTCATTCTGCTGAGGGTCTCTCTCCGGGTCATGCCTTCAATCTGACACATTCTGCAAAACCAATTAAATCATTTTAGTTCAATTGTTTAATTAATCTGAATCTTTTTCCTTAGTAATACCATCTTCTGTGTTTAAAGTGAATGCCTTTCCCTCTGTTTCTCTCCCTGACCATGATTAAGAGCTCTGCAGTGTCAGTGATGTTAGCCTTCTGATGTTTCAGAGCCAATGAATTCTCTGTATTCCCAATCATCTTCACCACATTGTATGTTTCCTCTTTTGGTTTGATGCCTTATTACTCATGGTTGCCTTGTCCTGCCATGAGTATGTTTCATCTCCTTTGGGAGAATTTCTGATATCCTCCAAAATATCCCCAGAAATTCCAGCTTTTCCTGTTACATGGTCTGCCCTGCTCAGTTCTCCTTCCAATTGACTGTGACCAGCTCCTTCCAAATGTCTTTGTAATTACATTGCTCAATTATAATCACATTACATCAAGAAGAGAGCAATAGATAGAAACCTGAAGAAGGAGCTTTAAGAGAAGGGACGCAAAGAATAATTGGTAAATTTCTTAACTCGCTGCAAGGAGAGAAAGAGAGAGAGAGCATATAGATGATGAAATGTGAAATATGAGAAATCTAGATTATTAAAAGAAGTAGTAGAACATCCCCAATGTTTTGGAAACCTCTGTGTGCTGTGGTCCTTTGTACAGTACATGTACAATGGAGCAATATGTTCAAATGCTGAGTCTGATGTCAGAAATTTTATCTCCAATGATATGACAGACACCAGCTTTGGAAAGAACCCAACAGGCCAATATATTGAATTCTGGTAGAAAGGGGATTAACTGAAATAAGCTGGGACACCAGAAGCAAGAATTTATAATACATATCCTGATAAGAATGAGAGATTGAAGTGGAGATTTCCAGAAAAGGACGGAACGTTGAGAGAAGGGGAACATATCATTTTAGATGAGAATCAAATGATGTTTTAATGTTTTATAAATTTTAGACATCATATGCATCACTTTTCGTTAACTGTGTCTCCGTTGTTCATTTAGAATGTGTTGTGCACGTATGAAAAATGTTACATATCTGCACACATACATTAATTAAACAGTGTGTATAAAATCATTCTTCCGCCATTGAAACTGTCCTGTTGTCGTGTTACCAGGATACATGAACACCAACTATCCACCAAAAGACATGACCCATTATCACTATGTTCCATACATACAGACAAAGAAGGGCATCGCTTATATTGGGACAACGCACGCACTTACCAAGACACGCAAGGACGTTCTTAGAGGAATTTACATTCTGACCAGAAGTCCGTCAATAAACACAGCAATTTTGATCCTATCTACCTTCTCTTGTAAAAACAAAAGAACTGGAAATGACATCACCCATCTTAAGAACCCAAGACCTATAAATAGAGAGGCGCGACATACCACCAGCGCTTCAGCAGAGATTCTCACTGATGATGTTAATTAGTCATAGTGTCGAATCGTCAGAAAACAAACCTTCAAGCACAGCGAGCTAACTTGCATACATGCAAACTGTTATTTTTCTTTTATAGTGGAATTTGGGAGTTCTTGTCACTCATGTATTAACAGATTACGAGGTGAGGTGAGCTTTTTTGGGTTTGTGGTTTTAATTAACAGAAATGCTCGACAAAGATATCTTCACAGTTCGGGGCCCTGCCATAAGGGACTTGGGTAGATTTGAACAGATTTCGGGTACAAAATGTCCCAGCAAATTCCAACACGTTGCAATTAGTGACCTAGTTCTTCAAATAAAATCTGTTTAATTTTGTTTACTGGTGGTTGTTTAAATTAAAACTGATGGAAATGGCTCTTAACATTAGTAAAGAGGATCCCAAATTTGCCAAGAAAGTTGAGAAAGACAGAAGTAGGACATTTATTAGAATTAGCAAATAGGTTGGAATTGGGTTTAACCACGGACAGAAGGAAGGTTGAAATTACAATGTAGGAGAAAGTGAGGTCTGCAGATGCTGGAGATCAAAGCTGAAACTTTATTGCTGGAACTGCACAGCAGGTCAGGCAGCATCTAGGGAACAGGAGATTCGACGTTTCGGGCACAGGCCCTTCTTCAGGAATGAGCAGAGAGTGTTCAGCAGGAGAAGTTAAAAGGTAGGGAGGAGGGACTTGGAGGAGGGGCGTTGGAAATGTGATAGTGGAAAGAGGTCAAGGTGAGGGTGATAGGTCGGAGTAGGATGGAGGCGGAGAGGTCAAGAAGAAGACTGCAGGTCAGGAAGGCGGTGCCGGGCTGGAGGGAGTCGGATGAGACTAGGTGGGGGGAGGGGGGATGAAGAAACTGGTGAAGTTCAAGTTCATCCCCTGCGGTTAGAGGGTTCCCAGTCAGAAGATAAGACGCTCCTCCTCCGACCGTCGGGTTGTTGTGGTTTGGCGGTGGATGAGTCCAATGACCTGCATATCCTCGGTGGAGTGGGAGGGGGAGTTGAAATGCTGTGCTACAGGGTGGTTGGGTTGGTTCGTCCGGGTAGCTGCAGCCGGTGTGGCCTCCTCTATATTGGGATCTACTGCATCCGCTGCAGCCGGTGTGGCCTGCTCTATATTGGGGAGACAGGTCGCCTACTTGCGGAGCGATTCAGAGAGCACCTCTAGGCCACCCGGACGAACCAACCCAACCCACCCTGTAGCACAGCATTTCAACTCCCCCTCCCACTCCACCGAGGATATGCAGGTCATTGGACTCATCCACCGCCAAACCACAACAACGCAACGGTCGGAGGAGGAGCGTCTTATCTTCCGACTGGGAACCCCCCAACCACAGGGGATGAACTTGGACTTCACCAGTTTCTTCATCCCCCCTCCCCCCACCTTGTCTCAGCCGAATCCCTCCAGTCCAGCACCGCCTTCCTGACCTGCAGTCTTCTTCTTGACCTCTCCGCCTCCATCCTACTCCGACCTATCACCCTCACTTTGACCTCTTTCCACCTATCACATTTCCAACGCCCCTCCTCCAAGTCCCTCCTCCCTACCTTTTATCTTCTCCTGCTGAACACTCTCTGCTCATTCCTGAAGAAGGGCCTGTGTCCGAAACGTCGAATCTCCTGTTCCCTAGATGCTGCCTAACCAGCTGTGCTGTTCCAGCAATAAAGTTTCAGCTGAAATTATAATGTAGTTGGTCAAGAACATTGATGTATCAGAGAAACAGACAAGTGCAATCGAGTTAGAAAAAACTTAAATTGCAAATCTGGCAACTGAAGTTAGAAGATAAAGAAACAGTTAGAAAAAAGAGAAAGAGAGGAAAAAGAAAGTGAGAGAGTATTTGAGATTTAGAAGTTGTGAATTAGACAAGAAAGTTAAATTAACAGGATGGATATGAAGGGATAACATCGGGATATATACAACAATGTTAGTACTTTGCCATATTTCGGTGAGAAAAATGTCAAAACCTTTTTTATTTCATTTGAAAAAATAACTCGGCAGATGACGTGGACAGTGAACTTGTGGGTAATGCTAGTTCAGACTAAGCTGGTGGGCACAGCTGGTGAGGCATGTGCAGCGCTGTCAGATGGGGGGTCAAGAGATTATGCAGATGTCAAATTGGCTATTTTGATTGGCTATGAAATGGTACCAGAAGCACATAGACAGAGGTTCATAAAAATTGAGACGGAACTTGGTCAGACTTATGTTAAGTTTGAAAGAATTAACTACAGTCATTTTGATAGATGGGTGTTGGATTTAAAAATAGATAAGACCTGTGAGGCTCGAAGTGAGATTATTCCACTGGAGAAGTTTAAAGACTCACTTCCAGAGATGGTAAGATTTCATGTGCACGAACAGGAAGTTCAAGAAGTGAGAAGCGCGGCAGAAATGGCAGGTAAATATGCGTTGGTGCATGAGATGAAATTTAGCTTCCGGGAGAATTTTCATGCAATGAGGGATAGAAATTGGGAGAAGGGAAGTTCATACATTACAAAGCGAACAGTAGCGCACAATAGTTTACCACAAGTGAAAAAAGAAGCCCAAAGGGGTTGAAAGGCGGTGAAATGCCTCAGGTGGTCTCAGTATAAGGCAGTGTAATACATTAAATGACAGTGCCGATGGTTTAAGAAGGGCGCTGGGAAAAGGTGTTTTCACTGCAGTAAGTAGGACACACTGTGATGGTCGTTGAAGGAAGGCATTTTGGGGAAAGATGTGGTAAAAGAGGCTAAGCCCAGTGGCATTAGTGAAACTGGTAAAGGAGACCCCAAGTAGAGCTGAGGAGCTGCAGGAGAGTATACAGCCAAGGCAGGGGCTGGGTATGGAGTCAGTACTTGATCGCTATAAAGAATTCACCTCTGTAGATAAAGTTTACTCAGAAAGATCAGGGGGAGAAGGACAAGAAGTTATAATTTTGTGAGATATTGGATCTGCTCAGTCTCTCATAGTTGAGAAGTGAGGCTTCGGAAAAGCACAACAGATCTTGCAGCATCCGAAAAGCAGAACAATCGAATATCAGGCAGACACCCATCTTCAGGAATGTGGTGGGGGGACAATGGGGCTGAAAGATAAATATGAGCGTAGCAGCTGGGCCTGTGGGAGGGTCATTGGGGAGGCAATAAGAAGATGTAGGTGGGAGTAATAATGAATGGAATGAAGCAGGTGACAGATAAAAAAGCTGAAACTTTGACGATTTCCCGTGGGATGACACATTAGTATTGCCAGCAGTGGTAGGAAATCCCTTCAAAGCCAGGTTTAGTGGCCCCTTTCAACTGAAAAAAAATGTTGAGTCAGTTAAACTATCTGGTAAAGGTACTGGATATGACAAAAATGCTAGAAACTGTCATGTGAATGAATAATGCTCCAGATACATTGAAGACTCAGGAACAGAGTTGTGGCCAGCTGCATAAATTGTGCAGTTTATTTGTATGATGTAGTGATCTTTAGCAAGTGAGTGAAAGCTCACGTGTTATATTTGGCAGAGCATGTTGAATGATTGCAAGAAGCAAACTTGGTAATAAACTTAGAGAAAACAGAATTCGCGAAGGTAGAAGTGATGTTCTTGGAACATTAAATTGGACATGGAAGGTTGACCCCACGGAACACAAATACGAACGGCTTTGAGGAATTTCCACGACCATCCTCGAAGAAAGTGGTGCTTCGATTTTTGGAACTGAGTGGATTCTATCGGAAGTTTGTTGCAAACTTCAGTAGCATATTGGCACCCCTGATGGATTTATTAAAGAAGAACACAGAATTGTGGTGGACAGAATAATGCCAGGAGGCATTAGAGAATTTTAAAGCCGGATTAATCATCGCACCAGTTTTAGCTGCACCAAATATTTTGAAAATTTTGAAAATTGTATTTGATGCTAGGGGTGTAGGTGTCGGAGAAGTATTGATACAGCAAGATTATGTTGGAATTGAATGGCCAATTAGCTACTTGTCGGAAAAAACAATATCCACTAGAAAAAAATACAAAATCTCCCTTATTGTAAAAGAATGATTAAGTTTCGCACGGGACTGACAATATTTTGATGTTTGGATTAGTGGTGCTGGAAGAGCACAGCAATTCAGGCAGTCCGAGGATTTTGCCTGTCCTTGGATGCTGCCTGAATTGCTGTGCTCTTCCAGCACCACTGATCCAGAATCTGGTTTCCAGCATCTGCATGCATTGTTTTTACCACAATATGTTGATGTTTATATGACAAACAAACTGTCAGATATGGTTGTGGACAACAACAACACTCTCACTTTTTTTAATATTTAAAGAACATAATATGAGACTATTTCATTGGAGTCTTATGTTACCGATTTTAACCTTACAAAACGTACATGCAGTGGGTCCTAAAATGTGATAGCAGATGTGTTATCCCAGATTTAAAGGAAAAAGTTTCGACAAGATTAGACTTATTGCAGTGTCGTATTTGTGTGCAGAATTAATATGTATGGTATGGCTGAGATTAATACTTTTGCAATTCATAATCATGGGATTAAGAATTAGAGGAAAAGAAATGAAACCATTTTTTTCATTCTGCTGGTTCATATTTATTTTTCTGAAGCATTGAGGTCTTATGACACCGAAGGCATGTCCCGTCACTTTCAGACAGAACGGGTTTTGCTGAATAGAAAGTACAGCCACAGATGCCAGCTAAAGGTCACTCTGTTCCACATGTCACCATTAGCTGGGGAATGGATACCTGAGTTTTGGTTTCTGTATTGACAACAATTCAAATAAAACCAAAGAGTTTAAGTAACGCTCAGGATTCCAGAATCCAACGGAATTTGAATATTATTGTTTGGACACCTGGAAATCAATCAAGTTATGAGAATTATTGTATCATGGGGAGTATTTTGAACACTAGAGGGAGAGCCACTGCCATCCAACAGCAGTGTAACTGCTGTAGAGCAGGAGTGTTAACTGGCCATTTCAAACACTTTCCATCAAATATACATGTCCATTTAAAAGCTACTTGCAATATATTAAAAAATGACCCAGGGAGATCAGCAGCTGGAAGGGTGAACACAGCGGGGAAGATGGATTCTGTGTGGTCTTGAGATTGTAATGGAATGTAGGAAATCTGTGTTGCTCATATTTTAAAAGATTACGAGCTTTTCTGGGTGTTGGCCCATATCCTTCCAGTCCTTTCCTATCCACATATTTATCCAAATGCTTTTGAAATATTGTTAATGTACCCCCTCAGCCCCATCTGCTGGCAGCTCAACCACGTACTATCTCTGGGTAAAGAAGTGACCCCCCAGGTTCCCTTTTATTCCTTCTACTTTAACCTTAAACTGATCCCATCCAGTCCTCGATTCTCTACACCTTGGAAAAAGACTGAGAGCATTGACCCGATTCATATCCCTCGTGATCTTATATAGCTCTATTAGGACACCGTCATTTTCTTACACGCTAAGGAAGATGTCCTAGCTTGTCCAACATCTCCCTATAACTCAGACCATCGGGTCCTGGCAACGTCTTTGTGAATTTCTTCTGCACTCTTTCTAGTTTAATAACATCCGCCTGATAACAAAGGTGACAAAACTGAACACAATACTCCAAGTGCGGCCTTACCAAAGTCCTGTGTAACTGCGACATAAATTCCCAACATCTATACTCAACTTCCTGCCTGATGAAGGCCAGTGTGCTAACAGCCTTCTTCACTGCCCTCTCTACATGTGACTCCAGTCTGAGAGAACAGTGCATCTGAACACCAAGGTCTCTCTGCCCACTACAACCCTTAAGGCCCTCTCATTCACCGTGAAACTCTTACCTTGATTTGATTTTCCATAATGCAAGATCTCACACTTCTATATTCAATTCCATTTGCAATTTCTCTGCCCACTTCCCCACCTGATTACGGTCCTGCTGCAATTTATGATCATCTTCCTCACTGAACATGCTCCCACTCACTTTAATGTCATCTGCAAACTTACTAATCATATCTTGTACATTCTCAACCAAATCATAGATAACAAACAGCAATGGACCCAGACTCCAGTCTGACAAGCATCCTTCCACTAAACCCTCTGCTTCCTACCATCAAGCCAACTGTGTATCCAATTGGCCAGTTCCCCCAGCATTCCATGTGATGTAACCTTCCTGAACAGCCTACCATGTGGAAACTTATCAAAGGTCTTACTGAAATCCATAGAGACTATGGCTGCTGCTCTGCCTTCGTCAACTTTCTTGGTCACTTCATCAAAGAACTCTAACAAATTTGGGAAGCATGATCTCCCACTCACAAGTCTATGCTGACTTCTCCGAATCAAACCCTGTGTAAGTAATGGGTACAGTCAATGGTATGCTGTCCTTCATTTTATGATGATTCGAGAACATAAGAAAAGCCATCTTCCTGCTATTGTACAGCCTTGCTGAGAGAGCATCTGGGGCACTCTGTACAGATGTGATCTCCTTTGTAAGGAATTATCTCCTTACCACAGATACGAGTGATGGTAACATGAGGATAGAGTGAAGAAGCTGAGTGTTTAATCAGTAGAGCTGTGAGAGACGAAGAGATGGTGATGCTGAAACGCGAGGAGTGGCAGCGATCACTTATTTCCAAAAGAGACATTGGTAGGGTGAGAAATTCCATACTTTACCCAGGATTGATTGGTTTGATTTATTGTCACGTGTGCCTCAGTACAGGGAAACACTTTATTTATGAGCAGTGGAGGCAGGTCATCGTAAGGATGAACTGGCAGATCATAGGGTGGAAATAGGCTTGGACAGAATAAGGCGTTCAGGTTACACTGAACAGGACGTGCACTAGACAAGATCAACATTAGTAATACCATCATTATTTGAACTTAGAGAGTCCATTAATCAGTCTAACGTGACTTTCCTAATAGTTTATATGTCTTAATTAACTCTTCCCACGTTATTGTGCAGTCGGTGTGTGAACCTGTACTGAACGCCATGTTGCTCACAATCCCTAACAGCAGCCACAATACATTCCATCTGAAACAGGTGGCCATTCCCACCAGCTTCCGCCCTACATAGAAACACCAGGCTGTCTTCTCGGAGATGAAAGATGCCTTTTTGAGACTTCACACAAGACATATGGCTTCCCTCCTCACCACTAGAAAACCACGTTAAGTGTGTATCATGAGCGACGGCGCCACGGGGAACAACGTGGAGCAATCTGTCTGTGCAGCCTCTGCTCCACTTGGTCATCATACTAGAGCATCATTAGGAGATAGAGACGACTGTGGGTGCTGGAGATCAGAGTAGACAGTGGTTTGCTGGAAAAGCACAGCAGGAGAGTCGACGTTTTGGGCATAAGCCATTCATCAGGGTCAGCATCAATTATCTCATTCTGTCCCCGTGTAAGTGCATTGAGGTGGGAATGGCCTCCTGCTGTTCCTGTGTAAGTGACTCAAGGGATTGAATGGCTTCTTCATCGTCTGTTTGGACAGGGCCAAGAGCCTGATTGGGTTACCCCTGGTTCCTGTTTGACAGCTCGATGTGCTGACAAGTGTGAAGATGTTGCAGCTTTAAGAGGTTATTTTGTCCTGTTTTGTTTAAGAGAGAGAGATTGAATGATCGTTACCAAGCTGGCGAGTTAAGACCACTTGAGTAAACAGCTAGGGAAGCCTTGTGTTTATTTTAATAAAGACTGAATGGATGTGGCCAGCTCTCACAGATTAGGATCTCTGGGTTTTGCTTTCTCAGTAATAACAGAAACTATTGGGATCTCCACAGAGTTGGAAGCTTCAGTGACTATCTCTTAATTTTCTCTTGCTGCTGTTTTTAATTCCTGGATTGGAGAAATATTTGTGACATTCTGTGTCTGAATATTCCTTTTTGCCAAGGGCTGTGGTTATGCGATTTTCCTGTATTGGGACAGTTCATTAGTAAAAGCTCCACGATCTATTATTCAGTTAACTTGGCCAATAGAATTAAGTTATTCTAAATTTCCCTTTCCTTGGTTTCATTTGATCTTCCGTGTTTAAATAAATGATGTTTTGCTACACAACGAGTAGTTTGACCAGTCACATTGCATCTGGAACAGACAGTTTACATTTCATTTAAAATATGAAAATATTAGTGTCTAGGTGACCGCCCTCAAATATTTTTGAGGGGCTCTGGCGTGGTCCATCACACTAGACTCCTTCCCTTCCTGAGTTATATGCGGGAGGCACTTAATGGGCTGTCCCTGTTCTTCTCCAATACTGTCAATGGTCTGAATGACTTCCTCATATTCCTGTGAAACCAGAGTGAGATTCTGAATGAACTCTTGTTTTACTGTGGCAATGTGCAGTGTCAGGCAGTGCTGTTACATGAATGTTACAGACACTTTACCGGAACAAACCTGAGTGGTGTCTGGGTCTTGCTGCACATGGACAGAGACCAGTTCAGGAGCTGACGAGGGACAAAACGCTCTGAACATTGTGGAATCTTCAGTGACCATCCCCACATTCTGATCTTATGGTGGGGAGGGTAGTGGCGGGGAGACATTGATGAAGAAGCTAAAGATGTTTGTGAAGAGGAAGCTACCCTGAGGATCTCCCACAGAGCTGACCACATGACTGAGATGATAAACATCTTCCTTTGTGCCATGTTTGACCCAAAACACTGGAGAGTTTACTCTGATTCCCATTAAGTCCAGTTTTGTTAAGTTCCTTGATGCTTCAGAAGTTAACCACTGCCTTGATATCAGGGCCAGTCATTTTTACCTGAACCCTTGTGTCAGCCTCTTTTGTTCATATCAAGAAGCCATGATAGAGGAGCAGCGAGTGCTTTCTTCAAACAGGTGGGATTGAATGTCAGGATTTCTGTTCTCAACACTGTTCGGGGAGCTAGATGACTGAAAGTATTTCAAGACAAGATCGATGGATATTGACCTGTCAGAGAATTGAGGGCTATGAAGAATTGGGAATGAAAGAGGATTTGAGACCAAGAGCATATCAGCCATGATCTCAGGGAAGGACAAGGCAGGTTTGGGGAGTGAACGACCTGCCCCTGTTTCTAATGTACTCACATTCTGTTATTGGAACGTTAGTGTGTGTTATTTTCATGAATGTGCAATTACTGAATATTGCAGCCAGGGAGACCAGAGGATATTGTGAATCATCTGTGGGTGAGATAAGTTGTCTATATTCTCAGTGAATTTGGGTCGACAATATGACCAACAGATGAAGCACAAGTTGCAGAGAGGGGAAATTTTGTGAAGCGAGATGAGGGGCCTCTTTCATACCCAGCCTGGGTTTTCCAATTACATTTCCTAAATCACCTCAAAGTGTGTGGGACTGTCTTGAAGGGCTGAATGGTCTCCTCTGTTTCTGTGCATCAGATTATAGATATAAGTAGCCTCGAACCGCTCCTGTCTAGCAGGTATGAGGGGCTGAATGGAACACAGAAACATGGGACTGAGGAGCAGGAGTGGGCCATTAGACACTTTGATCCTTCTCCACTAGGCAGTAAGATTGTGGCTGATCAGGTTGTGGACTCAGCCCCACTTTCCTGCCTGTGTCCCATTATCCGTGACTCACTTCCCTGTCAAATATTTAACTAACACAGTTTTCAGTCCATCTGAACATCGAGGCACAATAAAAACTTCTAGTGAAGAGATTTCCCACTTGAAAGGTCCTTTAATAATTTTTCGTCATTCTACTTATAGAATCAGAGAGTCCTGCACAACGGAAACAGACCCGTTAGTCCATCTGTTCACTCCGGTCAGATATCAAATCTGATTTAGTCCCATTTGCCAGCATTTGGTCAATATCCCTCCTGTGGTTGTACCCAACGTGACCACTTCCTCTGACAGCAATTTCTGTACACACAACACTCTCTGTGTGAAACATTTATCTTCAGATCCTTTCTAAATCATTCGCCCTCTCGCCTTCAACCGATGCTCTCTTGTTCTGGACTCCCCTATACTGGGATCAGAACGTGGCTATTCAGAATATCCATTCCCCTGATGATTCTATACACCTCTATAATGTCACCCCTCAGCCTCTTACACTCCAGGTTGAAACACCTCAACCTAATCAACCTCTCCCCGAAGCTCAAACCTCCAGTCCTGGGTCATCTGTATAAATCTTTTCTGCAGACAACCGAGTTGTACACAGTATTCTTAAAGTGGCCTCACCAACATCCTGGGAGAGTTGGATTTGGCTGAATTCCCTTTGCTTTAGACAGTGAGGAGATTCCAGTGAATTCTGGTTAGGGATCACCCAAGGCGTAGCACGGTGGTTAGCACTGCTGCCTCACAGCACCAGGGAATTGGGTTTGATTCCAGCATTGGGAGACTGTCTATGTGGAGTTTGCACATTCGCCCCTTGTCTGTGTGAGCTTCTAATGGGTGATCCAGTTTCCTATCACAGCTCAAACTGTGTAGGTTCGGTGGATTGGTCATGCTAAATTATCTGTAGTGTTCAGGGATATCTAGGTTACGTACATTCGTCAGAGGTAAATATAGGGAAATGGATTGGGAAGGTGGATATGGACCTGTTGGCCCGAAAGGCCTGTTTCCACCCTGCAGGGATTCCATTCAATTAAGAATGGTAACGATGACTTTAGAGGTTCTTTTTTTAGATCGCACACATTGCTGTGATGAGGAACAATAAAGGAGTGAGAGTGCAAGAGGCCGTTCCTTCTCAGGCAGATTACATTGTCTCCCTCTCTGAGCTGAATCACACAGGAATGTCATCCTCTCCCAAACTGTACCATGTGAGTTCTCCTTGTACATTGTCCAAACTATGCCCCCATCACATTCCCTGTTCCATGTAGGTGCACCATTGCTGCTGTCATACATACACAGAGCCATACCCTTAGCAGAAAATGGTCTCGGTCATTTTGAAATATGTTTACATGTCCCTGCGTCATTAAAAAAATAAAATGTTTAATTTATTCAGAATACCTGTGTTAAAATGAACGCTTTTTTAAACAAATACAGAAATTGCTGGAAAAGCTCCTTTTACATGCTGTACATGCTGTAGTTGTACCAGCCTCCACCACTTCCTCTGGCAGCTCATTCCATAAACACACCACCCTTTGTGTGAAAAGGTGTACTTTAGGCCTCATCAAAACCTTTCCCCTCTCACTTTCAAACAATGCCCTCTCGTATTGGACGCCCCTAACCTTGGGAAAACCCCTGACTACTCACCCTATCCATAACCGTTCGGATATTATAAACCGTTACTGCTGTGAAATGTGGCCCCAATCAACACGAATGGCTGTACTTTCAGTTATCCTGGGCCTAAATTCTGAAATTCAATACTGACACCTCTTCCTTCTCTATCAAGTCACAATTCTAAATCCATTTTATTCAGTTTGTTCAGGTGTATTATGAGACACTTCCGTGGGATTTATACCGAGATCTTTGTGCCCAGAGGTATGGACACTAGACTCACTCAGCAATACCCATAAAGCTGTAACATTATTCTGACATGCTGGGACATATCTCTGCAACAGGAAGGACTTGAATCCAGAACTTCTAGTCCAGAGCTTGGAGCACTGCCACACAACTTCAGGAATTGGAATCAAATCCAGAGATCTAGCTCAGAGACAGGGACACTACCCAGCACACTACCATACCCAGATTTTGAGTCATATTTTAGAGCCCACTTTCTGCTCGGTGTGGATTTATTATAATCAGGTTACCATTACTGAATTACATAAAACAATTTGTATTATTAATCAAATGCAAGATATTTGTCTCAACTGTAGGATGTTGAGTGTATGTGCTTTGACATTGAAATTAACTATGACCATTTTTAATCGCTATTATCTGTAGTCTGCAATATTAGGGAAAGACATCCTGCAGACAAACTCTGCCCAATGAAGGGTCTCAAATAGATATTTATTACTGAACACCAGAGACGAAGGAAGAGCTTAATTTCTGGTCCCAAAACACCGATCACTCTTAACCAACTCTAACGTGCGACTGCCCGCTTCCTAAAACAATGAAATGATACCAGGCCGGTTATTACTGTCCAGCCTCTCCTCCTCACTGACTGTGTGTTCAATATGTCCCACCCCCGTATCCACACAAGGCAACCCAAGCTCGGGATCTTTGTGAAAATCAAGGCCGGAGTGTGCAGGCCTCCTGGAGAGGGGGATGGGCATTTTAAAACTGAAGGGGGAGGGGGAGGGGGCAATAATGTCACACACTGGACTGAGGGGTGGAAGATGGAGTTTAGTTTGGATTAAAGCGAAGTATTGGATTTCGTAAATCAAACAAGAGCAGGATCTATACAATTAAAAGCAGGGCCTTTGGCAGTGTTGTAGGACAGAGAACTAGGCTGTCAGGTATAATTCTTTAAAATTTGCATCTCATACAGAGAGTGTGGTTAAGAAGGTGTTTAACACACTTGTCTTCATTGGCCAGACCTTTGAGTATCAGAATTGAGACGTCATGTTGTGGTTGTACAGGACATTGGTGAGGCCCCTTCTGGAATACTGTGTCCAGTCTGGTCACCCTGCCCGCTCATTCCATAGGCACACCACCCTCTGGGTGAAAAAGCTGCCCCTTAGGTCACTTTTAAATGTTTCCCCTCTCACCTTAAACCTATGTTCTCTAGCTTTGGTCTCCCTGTACCCTTCGAAAACGCCTTGACTATTCACTTTGATATTATTGACCTTGATATAATTAAGATGGAGAGGGTTGAGAACAGATTAACCTGGATGTTGCTAGGAATGGAAGGGAGTGAGCTATAAGTAGAAGCTGGTAGGCTGGGACTTTTTTCACTGCAGAGTATGAGATTAAGGGGTAACTTTACAAAGGTTTACAGAGGTTTATAAAATCATGAGGGGTACAGATAAGCTGAAGGGCTGATGTCTTTTCCCTCAAGGTGGGGATTCAAAACTGAGGGATATTTTAAGGTGCGAGGAAAAAGATTTACATAAGTCATGAGAGGTAATTATTTTAGACAGAAACTGGCTTGTGTGTGGAATGAACTTCCAGAGGAGGTGGTGAAACAGGGACAGTTACAATGTGTAAAGGACATTTAGATCAGTACATGGATAAGACATCAGTTTGGATGGTGCTGTGAGCAGCTGCCCTCGCCCTCCCCCTCTCTGAATGAATCCCTGTTGGTTTTCACCCTCTGCCAATGTCTGTGCAGTGGCGTGGGGAGGCCAGCAGAGGGTGGCATTGCATCACTTTAAGCACCACAGAGACTGCCACACAGACACACAGATACACACACGGGGATGGTTCGGGCACTACGTGCAGCTCATTTGGTAACTTAAATGAAACATAAAGAAATGCTCAATTCGCCTCGTAAACTGTTAAAATATGAGTGACAGATCTACCAAATCCCACTGTTTAAATAAAAACATCAATTTATTTTTTAACTCTGAAAGTGAACATTTTACATCAACTATTCACAACACTGAGACCCTCTTCCTCTTAACTGCTTATTACCCGACTCCAGCTCTACAGTAATATACTGTGTCTGGATCTGCCATCCTCTCATACCACAGGAGCTTGTAAGCTCTCAGTTCAGAACAGCATTCACCCTCGCTTAAAGGTACAGTACACACTTTCAACTTCATCACATTATACCCTGGTGAATATCGATAAGTGGGACCTATCTGGATTTCTCTTGCTCTGTGGTTTGTCAATATTTCATTTGCTCCGTCTGGTGTGTGCAGGATTTTTGATGCTCCATTGACAGCATGTCGACTCTGTCCATAGGAATATATCAGTATTTCACTTGCTCACACTCGTGTGTGTGGGGCTGGATTTCAGTTGTTTCATGGGGACTGTGACGCTATGACAATCTCAATGTTTGTAGATGGCACCGAACCTGGAAGGACTCTGCAGTCGATGGAGGAGAGTGTGGAACTCTAACAGGACAGTCACACGTTGGTGTAGTGTTCAGGTTTAAGGCAGATGGGGATCAGTGCAGAGCAGTGTGAGGTGATACAGTTTTGTAGGAAAGACAATGAAAGAGAGTTTAAAACAGGCTGTGCCATTATAAAGGGACTGCAGGAGCAGAGAGTCCTGGGTGTATATGAGCACAGATTGTTGAAGATGTCAGGACAAGTGGGGAGAGCAGTAACTATCACAGATTAGTTTCAGTGTCTGAATTGTTTACAGGGGGAGCTGTAGGAGGGAGTCTCCATGCTCCCTTCCTGGGAGGTGGTGGTGACTGGTATGCGATGGGCTGGTACGTGTTGTGAGCTCACCCTCCTGGCCACCGAGACCGTGGGGATTCCATTTGTACCAGCTCGACACAAAAGGGAGATGGCATCAGGGCCACGGCTTCGAGGTTGTGTCGGGGGGAAACGGAGCTGCCAGGGGGTTTAAAGTGAGAATTGACCTTCACTGAACATTGCTCCTTACTCGGTCGGTGGGACCTGGATATTTCAGAATCTCCACATGAGGTGTCCCTGCTTATACCATGGTCCTCCCCACATGGCAGGGGAAGGGGGTGAGGGAACGGATATCGGGCACTCCACCACCCGGATAGGCCCTTCCTGTCCTATTCCAGGTAGTTTCTCCTGGAAAGAGAGAAAGGGAGGAGAGAGGGAGTGTGGGAGTGGGTGGCCCTGCTGTTAGTGCTGGTGTAGGTGGGGGACATGGTGATGGTGAGGTGTCTGGAGGGAGTCAGTCCACTTTGTTGTATCCATGCGGTGTTATTAATGTGGTGGTGGGGGGACGGGGGGGGTAAAGTGGAGGGAGAGAGAGAGAGAGAGAAAGAGACAGACAGAGACAGAGAGAGAGAGAGTGAGAAGTTGCAGCATGCGGCAGTGAGAGTGATGACCATGAGCCTTGTTCGAGGGTCGGTGCTATAACAGATATACAGTGAGTGTGAGGGAGCAGAGAGAATATCGTGACCCTTATCCTGACAGAGTGGGGAATGTTATTGATGCTTGCCCTGTATTGCTGGGCATTTCTTCAGACCGCAGATAGTGCACTGAGCTGGGTGGTGAGCTCAGACCATGCTCGGTGGGTCTAGTGGTGTGGCCCACTCTGGGAAGAGAATGGTCCCCCTCTGTACTAGCCCATTCACCAGGATCTCCGTGCTCCTGTCGACAAACCGTGGTGTAATTAACCCTTATCTGCCATGCTCGAGATAAACTGTGCAGGGCAGTTCCTAACAGAGAAAGCTCAACCGTGTGCTCAGTGGCCTTTTAAAGATGGTGTCAGTGTCATGGATCATGGAATATCCAGGGACACCCGGGCGATGGTGAGTACCTCCAGCCATATTGGGTGGGAGAATCGGGCTGGTATTGAATGGGAGGGACACCATGGGGTGTGCGGTTAATGAGGTGAGTTCGATAAGATAGCACCAGGAAACTAGCTCGGCCTCGTGCAGATGATCCCTCCGTCACAGTCAATGGAAATGGCACTGAGACAAATTATTGTTAGATTTAGCTCAATGAGTCAAAGACTCTGCTGATCCTACATCCAGATACAAAGCTGCAGAACAAATACTCATCTAAAACTCTGCATCATTGAACTCCCACCAACATCATGTTCACCTACAATTCCTGGAAACACTTACGTTACAGGATGCTGTTAATATGTTTTCATTTCTGCTTTCTGAAACCTGGGAACACATCCTTCCATAACATTTTCTCTCAGTCTCCCCCTCTCTGTCTATTTCCCATATCCCTCCCATTTGTTATTGTTTAAACTGATTCCCCCTCCATCTCTGTATCTCTGTGACAGGGATGTTCACACTCACAGCATCCCCTTGTCAGGGCAAAATGGAGAGATGGAGTTGTAAATGGATGTGAGCTGTACATCCTGTCACTTCCAGCCTGGGCTGCAAGTTTCCCCACACTGGGCAGGGAACTAACACAGTATTACAGATTAATGCACTGGGGTGGGGTACACAGCCCGACATGTTGGGAGGGTAACTGCTCCTGGTTTACAGTTTAATTCACGGGTTACCACTGCACAGATCACTGTGCTGATCAGTCATTCTGGTTGAGGTTTATAGATAATGCCCTGCTCTGGTCTGCACTTCTCCCGCTGCTGGACAGATATCTACTCCGGGGTTATAGATCAATGCACTGCTGTGGTCTGTATTTCTCATCGCGCTGGACAGATATCTACTCCGGGGTTATAGATCAATGCACTGCTGTAGTCTGCACTTCTCACTGCGCTGGACAGATAAGTGGTCTGGGATTATAGGTCAATGCCCTGATCTGATCTGTGCAGAGCTCCACTCTGGACAGATTGCTGGGTTGTACTGAGCAGGACACTGGCCTGGTCTGCACAGTGTTCCACGGTGAAAAGATATCTCCCTCTGGGCGTATGGTGTCTGGGCTGGTTCTGTGCGGTGGATTGAGAATGTGGTATATCTAACCATTTCAGCTGAACTGGCAATGCCTTTAGTTCCCATTCCTGTGACTGGACCCTCCGTCTCTCACCCCATTAATGTTACAGTGGGTCCAGGTACAGTACATCATGTTGGTGGGGGGGGGGGGGTAAAGGGAAAGGTGATGGACAAGTCAAGTTGTTCCCCGGAAAGTTCCGTCCCTGACATTCTATAACTGACACTCCCCGGAACGTTCCGTCCCCGACATTCTATAACTGACATTCCCCGGAACGTTCTGTCCCTAACATTCTATAACTGACACTCCCCGGAACGTTCCGTCCCCGACATTCGATAACTGACATTTCCCAGAACATTCTGTCCCTGACATTCTATAACTGACATTCCCCGGAGCGTTCTGTCCCTGACATTCTATAACTGACAATCCCCGGAACGTTCCGTCCCCGACATTCTATAACTGACATTCCCCGGAACGTTCTGTCCCCGACATTCTATAACTGACGTTCCCCGGAACGTTCTGTCCCCGAGATTCTAAAACTGACATTCCCCGGAACGTTCTGTCCCCGACATTCTATAACTGACATTCCCCTGAACGTTCCGTCCCCGACATTCTATAACTGACATTCCCCGGAACGTTCTGTCCCTGACATTCTATAACTGACATTCCCCGGAAGGTTCTGTCACCGACATTCTATAACTGACATTCCCCGGAACGTTCTGTCCCCGACATTCTACAACTGACATTTCCAGGAACGTTCTGTCCCCAACATTCTATAACTGACATTCCCCGGAACGTTCTGTCCCCGACAGTCCATAACTGACATTCCCCGGAACGTTCTGTCCCCGACATTCTATAACTGACATTCCTCGGAACGTTCTGTCCCCGACATTCTATAACTGACATTCCCAGGAACGTTCTGTCCCCAACATTCTATATTTGACATTCCCCGGAACGTTCTGTCCCCGACATTCCATAACTGACATTCCCCGGAACGTTCTGTCCCCGACATTTTATAACTGTCATTCCCCGGAACGTTCTGTCTCCGACATTCTATAACTGACATTCCCCGGAACGTTCTGTCCCTAACATTCTATAACTGACACTCCCCGGAACGTTCTGTCCCTGACATTCTGTAACTGACACACCCCAGAACGTTCCGTCCCCGACATTCTATAACTGACACTCCGCGGAACGTTCCGTCCCCGACATTCTATAACTGACATTCCCTGGAACGTTCTGTCCCTGACATTCTATAACGGAAATTCCCCGGAACGTTCTGTCCCTGACATTCTATAACTGACTCTCCCCAGAACGTTCCGCCCCCGACATTCCATAACTGACATTCCCCGGAACGTTCTGTCCCCGACATTCTATAACTGACATTCCCCGGAACGTTCCGTCCCCGACATTCTATAACTGACATTCCCCGGAACGTTCCGTCCCCGACATTCTATAACTGACATTCCCCGGAAAGTTCTGTCCCTGGCATTCTATAACTGACATTCCCCGGAACATTCCGTCCCCGACATTCTATAACTGACATTCCCCGGAACGTTCTGTCCCCGACATTCTATAACGGACATTCCCCGGAACGTTCTGTCCCTGACATTCTATAACTGACATTCCCCGGAACATTCCTTCTCCGACATTCTATAACTGACATTCCCCGGAACGTTCTGTCCCTGACATTCTATAACTGACATTCCCCGGAACGTTCTGTCCCCTACATTCCATAACTGACATTCCCCGGAACGTTCTGTCCCCGATATTCTATAACTGACGTTCCCGGAACGTTCTGTCCCCGACATTCTATAAATGACATTTCCCGGAAAGTTCTGTCCCTGACATTCTATAACTGACATTCCCCGGAACGTTCTGTCCCTGACATTCTATAACTGACATTCCCCGGAACGTTCTGTCCCCGACATTGTATAACTGACATTCCCCGGAACGTTCTGTCCCTGACATTCTATAACTGACACTCCCCGGAACGTTCCGTCCCCGACATTCTATAACTGACATTCCCCGGAATGTTCTGTCCCCGACATTCTATAACTGACATTCCCCGGAACGGTCTGTCCCTGACATTCTATAACTGACATTCCCAGGAACGTTCTGTCCCCAACATTCTATATTTGACATTCCCCGGAACATTCTGTCCCCGACAATCCATAACTGACATTCCCCGGAACGTTCTGTTCCCGACATTCTATAACTGTCATTCCCCGGAACGTTCTGTCCCCGACATTCTATAACTGACACTCCCCGGAACGTTCCGTCCCCGGCATTCTATAACTGACATTACCCGGAACGTTCCATCCCCGACATTCTATAACTGACATTCCCCGGAACGTTCTGTCCCCGACATTCTATAACTGACATTCCCCGGAACGTTCTGTCCCTGTCATTCTATAACTGACACTCCCCGGAACGTTCCGTCCCCGACATTCTATAACTGACATTCCCCGGAACGTTCTGTCCCCGACATTCTATAATTGACATTCCCCGGAACGTTCTGTCCCCGACATTCTATAACTAACATTCCCCGGAACGTTCCGTCCCCGACATTCTATAACTGACATTCCCCGGAACGTTCTGTCCCTGGTATTCTATAACTGACATTCCCCGGAACATTCCGTCCCCGACATTCTATACTGACATTCCCCGGAACGTTCTGTCCCCGACATTCTATAACAGACATTCCCCGGAACGTTCTGTCACTGACATTCTATAACTGACATTCCCCGGAACATTCCGTCCCCGACATTCTATAACTGACATTCCCCGGAACGTTCTGTCCCGACATTCTATAACTGACATTCCCCAGAACGTTCTGTCCCTGACATTCTATAACTGACATTCCCCGGAACGTTCTGTCCCCGATATTCTATAACTGACATTCACCGGAACGTTCTGTCCCTGACATTCTATAACTGACATTCCCCGGAACGTTCTGTCCCTGACATTCTATAACTGACATTCCCCGGAACGTTCTGTACCTGCCATTCTATAACTGACATTCCCCGGAGCGTTCTGTCCCTGACATTGTTTGTGAACGGCCCCTCGTCAGTGAATTGAACAAACGATAAGATCCCGAGGGAAGAGATCCCGTTCCAGGGAGAAGCAGACACTGTTCCGAAGGACTCTCAGGCAGTTAAAGGGGGGAATACATTTTCCCTGCATTTACATTTCTTCCCGACACAGGATCGACCACAATTCAGTTCAAAATACAGAAATTCCCAAACTCCGTTTGTCTTCAGGAAACTGGGAGAGAATCCTTCAGGACAGCAACGTTCCCACCCTCCGTATGAGGAACTGGGAAGGAGTGACCTGTGTCTGCTCTCGAGTGATCGAGTGTGTGGGAATGTTCTAGAAACCATCTGTCCTTATGGATGTGTCTCTGTGTGTTTGGGGAGGGAGGGTTTCTTGTGGTTTCTGTCACTTTTTTGTTAGTAATTCCGACCTTTGCATTTGTTATTCCAGCTCCAATTATTTTAATAATTCCCTGAATACAGGGACACATTTGAAAATCTCACTGGGTCCCCGATCAAACGGGTCCCTTTGCCTCCAGGCTGATGGATAATGGGTTTGTTTTCCTTCCTCACAGTTAACGTAGTGACCATCTACGTCCTGCTTTATAAAGATTGTGGATTGTCTCCATGTGTCAGACGTTACCTGGGGGCCATGGCAGCGGCGGATCTCCTGGTCATTATCCTCGACCTGATCCTGAGACACATTCCCATTGTTTATCAGGAACAGTTTTATTTCCTGAGGCACTCCGTCCCTGTGTGTAATATCCACGCCGTCCTGCTTTATGCAGCCACTGACTGCTCTGTCTGGTTCACCGTCGCTTTCACCTTTGATCGGTTTGTGGCCATTTGTTGCCAGAAGCTGAAAAGTAAATATTGCAGTGAGAAGACGGCGGCTGTGGTTCTGGGAGCAGTGACTGTGCTGAGCTGTTTAAAGAACATTTCCTGGTATTTTATGTTCATGGCTCGGTATCGGCTGCTGAACAATCCCTGGTTTTGTGATGTAACAGACACTGTTACCGTCTCCAGTGTCTGGGGCACAATCGAGTTCCTCCACCACATTCTAACCCCGGGGGTCCCATTTCTCCTGGTTCTGCTGCTCAATGTTCTCACCGTCAGACACATTGTAGTGACCAGCAGAGCCCGCAGGAGACTCCGCACTCACACCAATGGGGACGCTCAGTCTGACACTGAAATGAGAAACCGAAAAAAATCCGTCATTTTACTGTTTGTGATCTCGGCCAATTTCATCCTGTTATGGTCAATGTTTATGCTGTATTCTATATGGGGTCGGATGTGGTGGATTGGGTATAAGTCTGTGTATCTCCATCCCTTTGTGCGGGAATTGGGCTTCATGCTGCAGCTCCTCAGTTGCTGCACAAACACCGCGATTTATGCCGTGACCCAGACTAAGTTCAGGCAGCAGCTGAAGAATGTGCTGAAATATCCCTTCACCCAAATCCATCCATCCATCAAATGCCCTCATTAATCAATCCATCCGGGATTTTCTCATTTCAGTGCAGTGTTTCAGCGATGGAGCAGCCTGTCGCTATGGTAACAGACTGAGGGTAGCGCTGGTTTGTCCATCCTTATCCCACAGGGGAGTTACTGGGAAACATTTCAATGTTTCTCACAACTCAGGGGCCAGTGAGAAAAGGTACCATCCACTGACTGTATCCATCACTTCCATTTGTAACCAATAAAAATGTTGATTAAAGCGTGCCGAGCAGCAGAGTGACCGATGTTGGTGTGTGTCTTTGTGTTGGAGAAGCTGAGCTGGAGAGAGACAGACTCAGCCCCAAGTCCTGGTCCACAGGGAAGGGGAGGGCACCGCGCCCTTAGCTCAGGAGCTGGGTTTAACTCACTCTGCACCCCCCACTCCAACCTGGCCTCCCCATTTCCTCTGCCCCACTCTTTCTCCTCAATTCTCTCCCTCTCTCTCTCTTTCTGCACACTGTGTCTCTCTCTCACCACCTCTCCCTTTCACTCTCTCTGGTCCCCTCTCAGACACCCCCCAACCCCGGTTTCTCCACCTGCCTCCACTATTCTTTCGGCCTCACTCTCCCCCCTCACATCCCCAACATGAGTTTCTCCACCTGCTTCCAATCTTCTCTCTCCCCCTCACCCTCAATCTCTCTCTCTCCTGCCATCTGTCTCCCTCCCGCAATTCCATCTCTACCCCAATTTCCCCACTTCCCACATCTCTCAATCATCTCACCCCACCCCCCACACACAGCTTCACCACAAACACACAGTCTCTGGGTCAGAGGGAGAGGGAAGGACCAGGGAGACAGAGTGTGTCAGAGAGAGAGAGAGGGCAGGACAGGAGGGAGAGAGATTGAGTCAGAGAGAAACGGAAGGAAGTGGGGAGAGAGAGAGACACCGAGGGAGGGGGATCGAGAGTGGGAGAAGATGGAGAGAGAGCGAAGGAGCAGGGAGAGACAGAGGGAGAGAGAGAGGGAAGGGAGAGATAAGGTGAGGGAGGGAGAGAGAGAAATAGGGGAGGACATAATGAGAGAGGGGGACTGAGAGAGCGGGGACAGAGAGAGGGGGGACAGAAAAGGGGGAGATAGAGAGGGGGACAGAGAGAGGGGCACAGAGAGTGGGGGAGATAGAGGGGGGTCAGGGAGAGAGGGGGTCAGAGAGAGAGGGGGACAGAGAGAGAGGGGGACAGAGAGATGGCGACAGAGAGAGGGTGACAGAGAGAGAGGGGGACAGAGACAGAGGAGGGCAGAGAGAGGGGGGCAGAGTGTGGGGAATATAGAGGGGGACAGAGAGAGAGGGGGACAGTGAGAGGGGGAAGAGAGAGGCGGGTGGGAGGGTGAAGGGGCAGAGAAAGGGTGACAGAGAGAGCGGCACAGAGAGAGGGGATATAGAGAGAGACAGAGAGAGGGGTGAAGAGTGGGGGGGAGTGAGGGGGGTCAGAGAGAGGGGGACAGAAAGTGGGGGATGGAGAGAGTGGGGGACAGAGAGAGAGGGGGGACAGAGAGAGAGGGGGCGGAGAGAGAGGGGGCAGGGAGAGGGCGACAGAGGAGGGCAGCGAGCGGGGGAGAAATCGACGGGACAGAGAGAGGGGGACAGAGAGAGTGGGGGAGAGAGAGGGGACAGAGACGGGAGGACAGAGAGATGGTGACAGAGAGAAGGGGACAAAGAGAGGGGTACAGAGTGGGAGAGAGAGGGAGTCAGAGAGTGGGCAGAGAGAGGGCAACACAGAGGGGGACAGAGAGAAGGGGACAGAGTGGGGGGATGGAGAGAGTTGGGGACAGAGAGAGGGGGACAGAGAGAGGGGGCAGAGAGAGGGCGACAGAGTGGGGGTCAGACAGCGGGGGGGAGAGAGAGGGGGACAGAGAGAGAGGGGGAGATAGAGGGGACAGAGAGAGGGGGACATAGAGAGGGGAAGATAGAGGGGCCAGAGAGTGGGGGACAGAGAAGGTACAGAGTGGTGGGGAGAGAGGGGGTCAGAGAGAGTGGGACAGAGAGTGTGGGGATGGAGAGAGTGGGGGACAGAGAGAAAGGGGGACAGAGATGGAGTCAGAAAGCAGGGGAGAGAGATAGGGGACAGAGAGAGGGGGATAGAGAGAGGGGGAGATAAAGGGGACAGAGAGCAGGGGAGAGAGAGGAGGACAGAGAGAGGGGGAGATAGAGGGGACAGAGAGAGGTGGACAGAGAGTGGGGAACAGAGAGGGCTACAGATTGGAGGGAGAGAGGGGAACAGAGAGTGGGGGGTTGGAGAGAGTCGGGGACAGAGAGTGAGGGGGGAAAGAGAGAGAGGTGGACGGGGGGGGGGCAGAGGGAAGGGGGCAGAGAGAGGGGCAGAGAGAGGGGTACAGAGAGAGAGTGGGACAAAGAGGGGGGATAGAGAGAGGCGGGTAGGAGACAGAGGGGGACAGAGAGAGGGCTACAGAGAGAGGGGGCAGAGAGCGGGGCAGAGTGAGAGGCAGGTGGGAAAGAAACGGGGTCAGAAAGAGGGGGACAGAAAGAGGGCGACAGAGAGGGGGGAGAGAGTGGGGGAGAGAGAGAGGCTATTGGGAGAGAGAGGGGGTCAGAGAGAGGGCGACAGACAGAAGGGGGACAGAGAGTGGAGGACAGAGAGTGGAGTAGATAGAGGGGGTCAGAGAGAGGGGGACAGAGAGAGGGGGCAGAAAGAAGGTAACAGAGAGAGGGGGACAGAGTGAGGGAGACATAGAGCGAGGGCGACAGAGAGAGGGGAGACAGAGAGAGGGGAGACAGAGAGAGGGGAGACAGAGAAAGAGGGGACAGAGAGAGAGGGGACAGAGAGAGAGAGGGGAGACAGAGAGAGGGGAGACAGAGAGAGAGGGGACAGAGAGAGAGAGGGGGACAGAGAGAGGGGGGCAGAAAGAGGCAACAGAGAGAGGGGGCAGAGAGAGAGGGGACAGAGTGGGGGAGACAGAGAGCGAGGGCGACAGAGAGAGGGGAGACAGAGAGAGAGGGGACAGAGAGAGAGGGGACAGAGAAAGAGGGGACAGAGAGTGAGGGGGACAGAGAGTGAGGGGGACAGAGAGAGAGGGGGCAGAAAGAGGGTGACAGAGAGAGGGGGACAGAGTGGGGGAGACAGAGAGCGAGGGCGACAGAGAGAGGGGAGACAGAGAGAGGGGAGACAGAGAGAGGGGAGACAGAGAGAGAGGGGACAGAGAGAGGGGACAGAGAGAGAGGGAGACAGAGAGAGAGGGACAGAGAAAGAGGGGACAGAGAGAGAGGGGACAGAGAGAGAGGGGACAGGGAGAGAGGGGACAGAGAGAGAGGGGGACAGAGAGAGAGGGGACAGGAAGAGAGGGGACAGAGAGAGAGGGGGACAGAGAGAGGGGAGACAGAGAGAGGGGGACAGAGAGAGGGTGAACAGAGAAAGGAGGAACAGAGAGAAGGGGGATAGAGAGACGGTGACAGGGGGGGCAGAGAGAGGGAGACAGAGAGTCGGGGGATGGAGAGAGTGGGGAACAGAGAGAGAGGGGGACAGAGAGAGAGGGGTCCGGGGGCAGAGAGAGGGGGCGACAGAGAGTGGGGGGATGGAGAGAGTGGGGGACAGAGAGAGAGAGGGGGACAGAGAGAGAGGGGGACAGAGGCGGAGGCAGGGAGAAGGGGACAGAGTGAGGGTGACAGAGAGGGGG
Organism: Chiloscyllium plagiosum; assembly: GCF_037043375.1. NCBI lineage: Eukaryota > Metazoa > Chordata > Chondrichthyes > Orectolobiformes > Hemiscylliidae > Chiloscyllium > Chiloscyllium plagiosum. The sequence continues at coordinate 37,410,605 of NW_028270185.1, read as the reverse complement.
CCAGAGAGAAAGGGGAACAGAGAGAGAGGCGGAGAGAAAGAGGGGAACAGAGAGAGAGGCGGGTGGGAGAGAGAGGGGGTCAAAAAGAGAGGGGGACAGAGAGAGACGGCATAGAGAGAGAGAGGGGGACAGAGAGAGAGGGGACAGAGAGAGGGGGACAGAGAGAGAGGGTAAAGAGAGAGAGGGGGACAGAGAGAGGGTACAGAGAGAGAGGGGGACAGAAAGAGAGGGTACCGAGAAGGAGGGGGTCAGAGACAGTGGGGGACAGAGAGAGAGGGGCAGAGAGAGAGGGGGACAGAGAGAGAGGGGGACAGAGAGAGGGGGAACAGATAGAGGGGGAACAGAGAAAGGAGGAACAGAGAGATGAGGGACAGAGCGAGGGCGACAGAGAGAGGGGAGACAGAGAGAGGGGAGACAGAGAGAGAGGGGACAGAGAGAGGGGAGACAGAGAGAGAGGGGACAGAGAGAGAGGGGACAGAGAGAGAGAGAGGGGACAGCGAGAGAGGGGACAGAGAGAGAGGGGAGACAGAGAGAGAGGGACAGAGAAAGAGGGGACAGAGAGAGAGAGGTGTAGAGAGAGAGGGACAGAGAAAGAGGAGACAGAGAGAGAGAGGTGTAGAGAGAGAGGGACAGTGAGAGAGGGGACAGAGAGAGAGGTGTAGAGAGAGAGGGACAGAGAGAGAGGGGACAGGGAGAGAGGGGACAGAGAAAGAGGGGACAGAGAGAGAGGTGTAGAGAGAGAGGGACAGAGAGAGAGGGGACAGGGAGAGAGGGGACAGAGAGAGAGGGGACAGAGAGAGGGGGGGCAGGGCGAGTGGGACAGAGATTGGGGGGTCAGAGAGGGCGACAGGGAGGGGTGGAACAGAGAGAGGGTGACAAAGGGTGAGGGGGACAGAGAGAGAGGGGACAGAAAGAGGCAACAGAGAGAGGGGGCAGAGAGAGGGGACAGAGAGAGGAGGACAGAGAGAGGGTGAACAGAGAAAGGAGGAACAGAGAGAAGGGGGATAGAGAGACGGTGACAGGGGGGCAGAGAGAGAGGGGACAGAGAGAGGGGAGACAGAGAGAGGGGGACAGAGAGAGGGGAGACAGAGAAAGGTGGAACAGAGAGAAGGGGGATAGAGAGACGGTGACAGGGGGGGCAGAGAGAGGGAGACAGAGAGTCGGGGGATGGAGAGAGTGGGGGACAGAGAGAGAGAGGGGGACAGAGAGAGAGGGGGACAGAGGCGGGGGCAGAGAGAAAGGGGAACAGAGAGAGAGGCGGAGAGAAAGAGGGGAACAGAGAGAGAGAGGCGGGTGGGAGAGAGAGGGGGTCAAAGAGAGAGGGGGACAGAGAGAGACGGCAGAGAGAGAGAGTGGGACAGAGAGAGAGGGGACAGAGAGAGGGGGACAGAGAGAGAGGGTAAAGAGAGAGAGGGGGACGGAGAGAGGGTACAGAGAGAGAGGGGGACAGAAAGAGAGGGTACCGAGAAGGAGGGGGTCAGAGACAGTGGGGGACAGAGAGAGAGGGGCAGAGAGAGAGGGGGACAGAGAGAGAGGGGGACAGAGAGAGGGGGAACAGATAAAGGGGGAACAGAGAAAGGAGGAACAGAGAGATGAGGGATAGAGCGAGGGCGACAGAGAGAGGGGAGACAGAGAGAGGGGAGACAGAGAGAGGGGAGACAGAGAGAGAGGGGACAGAGAGAGAGGGGACAGAGAGAGAGAGAGGGGACAGCGAGAGAGGGGACAGAGAGAGAGGGGAGACAGAGAGACAGGGACAGAGAAAGAGCGGACAGAGAGAGAGAGGTGTAGAGAGAGAGGGACAGAGAAAGAGGGGACAGAGAGAGAGGTGTAGAGAGAGAGGGACAGAGAGAGAGGGGACAGGGAGAGAGGGGACAGAGAAAGAGGGGACAGAGAGAGAGGTGTAGAGAGAGAGGGACAGAGAGAGAGGGGACAGGGAGAGAGGGGACAGAGAGAGGGGACAGAGAGGGGGGGCAGGGCGAGTGGGACAGAGATTGGGGGGTCAGAGAGGGCGACAGGGAGGGGTGGAACAGAGAGAGGGTGACAAAGGGTGAGGGGGACAGAGAGAGAGGGGACAGAAAGAGGCAACAGAGAGAGGGGGGCAGAGAGAGGGGGACAGAGAGAGGGGGACAGAGAGAGGGTGAACAGAGAAAGGAGGAACAGAGAGAAGAGGAATAGAGAGACGGTGACAGGGGGGGCAGAGAGAGGGAGACAGAGAGAGGGGGACAGAGAGAGAGGGGGACAGAGACAGAGGGGGGGACAGAGAGAGAGGTCCGGGGGCAGAGAGAGGGGGCGACAGAGAGTGGGGGGATGGAGAGAGTGGGGGACAGAGAGAGAGAGAGGGGGACAGAGAGAGAGAGGGGGACAGAGGCGGGGGCAGAGAGAAGGGGACAGAATGAGGGTGACAGAGAGGGGGCCAGAGAGAGGGGGACAGAGAGAGAGGGGGACAGAGAGAGGGGGACAGAGGCGGGGGCAGAGAGAAGGGGACAGAGTGAGGGTGACAGAGAGGGGGCCAGAGAGAGGGGGACAGAGAGAGAGGGGGACAGAGAGAGTGGGACAGAGAGAGGGGTACAGAGGCGGGGGCAGAGAGAAGGGGACAGAGAGAGGGGGACAGAGGCGGGGGCAGAGAGAAGGGGACAGAGTGAGGGTGACAGAGAGGGGTACAGAGAGAGAGGGGGACAGAGAGAGAGGGGGACAGAGAGAGGGGGACAGAGGCGGGGGCAGAGAGAAGGGGACAGAGTGAGGGTGACAGAGAGGGGGCCAGAGAGAAAGGGGAACAGAGAGAGGGGTACAGAGAGAGAGGCGGGTGGGAGAGAGAGGGGGTCAAAGAGAGAGGGGGACAGAGAGAGACGGCATAGAGAGAGAGACGGGGACAGAGAGAGAGGGTAAAGAGAGAGAGGGGACAGAGAGAGGGTACAGAGAGAGAGGGAGACAGAAAGAGAGGGTACCGAGAAGGAGGGGGTCAGAGACAGTGGGGGACAGAGAGAGAGGGGCAGAGAGAGAGGGGGCAGAAAGAGGCAACAGAGAGAGGGGGCAGAGAGAGAGGGTACAGAGAGAGAAGGGGACAGAGAGAGGGGGGGACAGAGAGAGGGGGAACAGATAGAGGGGGAACAGAGAAAGGAGGAACAGAGAGAAGAGGGATAGAGAGACGGTGACAGAGGGGGGGGCAGAGAGAGGGAGGCAGAGAGAGGGGGACAGAGAGAGAGAGAAGGGGACAGAGAGAGGGGTCGGGGACAGAGAGAGAGGGGGCAGAGAGAGGGCAACAGAGAGGGGGTCAGAGAGCGGGGGAGAGAGAGGGGACAGAGAGAGGGGGACAGAGATAGTGGGGGAGAGAGAGGGGGTCAGAGAGAGAGGGACAGAGAGTGGGAGTGCAGAGAGAGTGAGGGCAGAGAGACAGGGTGACAGAGAGAGGGTCAGAGAGCAGGAGAGAGAGAGGGGGCAGTGAGAGGGGGATAGAGAGAGGGGGACAGAGAGAGGGGGGCAAAGAGAGAGGGGGCAGAAAGAGAGGGGAAAGAGTGAGGGGGACAGCAGTGAGGGGGACAGATAGAGGGGGACAGAGAGAGGAGAACAGAGAGGGGGCAAAGAGAGGGGGAACAGAGAAAGGTGGGACAGAGAGAAGGGGGGGATAGAGAGACGGTGACAGAGAGGGTGGCAGAGGGAGAGAGAGAGAGCGGTACAGTGTGGGGGAGAGAGGGGATCAGAGAGAGGGGGTCAGAGAATGGGCGGATGGAGAGAGTGGGGGATAGTGAGAGGGGGGACAGAGAGAGAGGGCGCGGAGAGAGGGCAGAGAGAGAGCGACAGAGAGGGTGTCAGAGAGAGGGGGCAGAGAGAGAGGGGGCAGAGAGAGAGGGGGCAGAGAGAGAGGGGGGCACAGAGAGAGGGGGCAGAGAGAGGGTGAACAGAGAGACTGCGACAGAGAGAGGGGCGACAGAGATACATGCTGGGAGGGTAACTGCCCCTGGGTTATAGATCAATGCCATGGTTTGGGGCACACAGCCCTACATGCTGGGAGGGTAACTGCCCCTGGGTTATAGATCAATGCCATGGTTTGGGGCACACAGCCCTACATGCTGGGAGGGTAACTGCTCCTGGGTTACAGATCAATGACTTGGTTTGGGGCTCACAGCCCTACACGCTGGGAGGGTAACTGCTCCTGGGTTACAGATCAATGTACTGGGGTGGGGTACACAGCCCTACATGCTGGGAGGGTGACTGCTCCTGGGTTACAGATCAATGACTTGGTTTGGGGCTCACAGCCCTACATGCTGGGAGGGTAACTGCTCCTGGGTTACAGATCAATGCACTGGCGTGGGTTACACTGTCCTACATGCTGGGAGGGTAACTCCTCCTGGGTTACAGATCAATGCCTTGGGTTAGTGTACACAGCCCTACATGCTGGGAGTGTAACTGCTCCTGGGTTACAGATCAATGGCCTGGATTGGGGTACACAGCCCTACATGCTGGGAGGGTAACTGCACATGGGTTACAGATCGATGCCCTGGTTTGGTGTACACAGCCCTACATGCTGGGAGGGTAACTGCTCCTGGGTAACAGATCAATGCACTGGTGTGGGGTACACAGTATTACATGCTGGGAGGGTAACTGCTCCTGGGTTACAGATCAATGCCTTGGGTTAGTGTACACAGCTCTACATGCTGGGAGTGTAACTGCTCCTCGTTTACAGATCAATGCCCTGTTTTGGTGTACGCAGCCCTACATGCTGGGGGGGGGGGCGTAACTGCTCCTGGGTTACAGATCAATGCAATGGGGTAGTGTACACAGCCCTACATGCTGGGAGGGTAACTGCTCCTGGGTTACAGGTCAATGCAATGGGGTGGGGTACACAGACCTACATACTGGGAGGGTAACTGCTCCTGGGTTACAGATCAATGCCCTGGTTTGGTGAACACAGCACTTCATGCTGGGAGGGTAACTGATCCTGGGTTACAGATCAATGCACTGGTTTAGTGTACAATGCCCTACATTTAGGGAGGGTAACTGCTCCTGGGTTACAGATCAATGCACTGGTTTGGGGTACACAGCCCTACATGCTGGGAGGGTAACTGCTCCTGGGTTACAGGTCAATGCCCTAGTCTGGGGTACACTGCCCTACATTTTGGGAGGGTAACTGCTCCTGGGTTACAGATCAATGCCCTGGTTTGGGGTACACAGCCCTACATGCTGGGAAGGTAATTGCTCCTGGGTTACAGATCAATGCACTGGTTTGGTGAACAAAGCCCTACATGCTGGGGGGGGGGGGGTGTAACTGCTCCTGGGTTACAGATCAATGCCCTGGTTTGGTGTATACAGCACTTCATGCTGGGAGGGTAACTGATCCTGGGTTACAGATCAATGCACTGGTTTGGTGTACAATGCCCTACATTTTGGGAGGGTAACTGGTCCTGGGTTACAAATCAATGCCCTGGTTTGCGGTACACAGCCCTACATGCTGGGAGGGTAACTGATCCTGGGTTACAGATCAATGCCCTGGTTTGGGGTACATAGTCCTACATGCTGGGAGGGTAACTGCTCCTGGGTTACAGATCAATGCCCTGGTTTGGTGTACACAGCCCTACATGCTGTGATGGTAACTGCTCCTGTGTTACAGATCAATGCCCTAGATTGGTGTACACAGCCCTACATGCTGGGAGCGAAAATGCTCCTGGGTTACAGATCAACGCCCTGGTTTGGTGTACACAGACCTACATGCTGGGGGGGTAACTGCTCCTGGGTTACAGATCAATGCCCTGGCTTGGGGTACGCAGCCCTACATGCTGGGAGGGTAACTGCTCCTGGGTTACAGATGAATGCCCTGATTTGGGGTACACAGCCCTACATGCTGGGAGGGTAACTGCTCCTGGGTTACAGATCAATGCACTGGTTTGGGGTACAGAGTCCCAAATACTGGGAGGGTAAATGCACCTGTGTTACAGATCGATGCCCTGGTTTGGGGTACACAGCCCTACATGCTGGGAGGGTAACTGCTCCTGGGTTACAGATCAATGCCCTGGTTTGGGGTACACAGACCTACATGCTGGGAGGGTAACTGCTCCTGGGTTACAGATCAATGCACTGGGGTGGTGTACACAGGCCTACATGCTGGGAGGGTACCTGCTCCTGGGTTACAGATCAATGCCCTCGTTTGGGGTACACAGCCCTACATGCTGGGCGAGTAACTGCTCGTAGTTTATAGATCAATGCCATGATTTGGGTTACACAGCCCTACATGCAGGGAGGGTAACTGCTCCTGGGTTATAGATCAATGCACTTGGGTGGGGTACACAGCCCTACATGCTGGGAGGGTAACTGCTCCTGGGTTATAGATCAATGCCATGGTTTGGGGTACACAGACTTACAAGCTGGGAGCGTAACTGCTCCTGGGTTACAGATCAATGCCCTGGGGTGGGGTACAAAGACCTAAATGCTGGGAGGGTAACTGCTACTGGGTTACAGATCAATGCACTTGGGTGTGGTTCACAGCCCTACATGCTGGGAGGGAACTGCTCCTGGGTTACAGATCAATGCACTGGGGTGGTGTACAGAGCCCTACATGCTGGGAGGGTAACTGCTCCTGGGTTACAGATCGATGCCCTGGATTGGTGTACACAGCCCTTCATGATGGGAGGGTAACTGCTCCTGGGTTACAGATTAATGTACTGGGGTGGGGTACACAGTCCTACATGCTGGGAGGGGAAATGCTCTCGGGTTACAGATCAATGTATTGGCGTGGGGTAAACAGCCCTACATGCTGGGAGGGTAACTGCTCCTGGGTTAGAGATCAATGCCCTGGTTTGGTGTACACAGCCCTAGATGCTGGGAGGGTAACTGCTCCTGGGTTACAGATCAATGCCCTGGTTTGGGTACACAGCCCTACATGCTGGGAGGGTAACTGCTCCTGGGTTATAGATGAATGCCATGGATTGCGGTACACAGCCCTACATGCTGGGAGAGTAACTGCTCCTGGGTTACAGATCAATGCACTGGGGTGGGGTACACAGCCCTACATGCTGGGAGGGTAACTGGTCCTGGGTTACAGATCAATGCCCTGGAGTGGGGTACACAGCCCTACATGCCGGGAGGGTAACTGCTCCTGGGTTACAGATCAATGCCCTGGTTTGGGGCACACGTCCCTACATGCGGGGAGGGTAACTGCTCCTGGGTTATAGATCAATGCCATGGTTTCGGGTACACAGCCCTACATGCTGGGAGGGTAACTGCTCCTGGGTTACAGATCGATGCCATGGTTTGTTGTACGCAGCCGTACAAGCTGGGAGGATAAGTGCTCCTGCGTTACAGATCAATGCACTGGCTTGGTGTACACAGCCCTACATGTTGGGAGGATAACTGCTCCTGGGTAACAGATCAATGCACTGGAGTGGTGTACACAGCGCTACATGCTTGGAGGGTAAGTGCTCCTGGGTTACAGATCAATGCCCTGGTTTGGTGTACACAGCCCTACATGCTGGGAGGATAACTGCTCCTGGGTTACAGATCAATGCTCTCGAGTGGTGTACACAGCCCTACATGCTGGGAGGGTAACTGCTCCTGGGTTACAGATCGATGCCCTGGTTTGGTGTACACAGCACTTCATGCTGGGAGGGTAACTGCTCCTGTGTTACAGATCAATGCACTGGGGTGGGGTACACAGCCCTTCATGCTGGGAGGGTAACTGCTCCTGGGTTACAGATCAATGCACTGGGGAGGGTACACAGCCCTACATGCTGGGAGGGTAACTGCTCCTGGGTTATAGATCAATACCATGGTTTGCGGTACACAGCCCTACATGCTGGGAGGGAAACTGATCCTGGGTTACAGATCAATGCACTGGTTTGGTGTACACAGCCCTATAAGCTGGGAGGATAACTGCTCCTGGGTTACAGATCAATGCCCTCGTTTGGGGTACACAGTCCCACATGCTGGGTGGGTAACTGCTCCTGAGTTACAGATCAATGGCCTGGATTGGGGTACACAGCCCTACATGCTGGGAGGGTAACTGCTCCTGGGTTACAGATCGATGCCATATTTTGGTGTACGCAGCCGTACATGTTGGGAGGATAACTGCTCCTGGGATTCAGATCAATGCACTGGCTTGGTGTACACAGCCCTACATGCTGGGAGGGTAACTTCTCCTGGGTTACAGATCAATGCACTGGAGTGGTGTACACAGCCCTAAATGCTTGGAGTGTAAGTGCTCCTGGGTTAAAGATCGATGCCATATTTTGGTGTACACAGCCCTACATGCTGGGAGGATAACTGCTCCTGGGATTCAGATCAATGCCCTGGTTTGGTGTACACAGCCCTACATTCTGGGAGGATAACTGCTCCTGGGTTACAGATCAATGCACTGGCGTGGGGTACACTGTCCTACATGCTGGGAGGGTAACTGCTCCTGGGTTACAGATCAATGCACTGGTTTGGTGTACACAGCCCTATATGCTGGGAGGGTAAATGCTCCTGGGTTACAGATCAATGCACTGGGGTGGCGTACGCAGCCCTCCATACTGGGAGGGTAACTGCTACTGGGTTACGGATCATTGCCCTGGTTTGGTGTACACAGCCGTACATGCTGGGAGTGTAACTGCTCCTGGGTTACAGATCAATGCCCTGGGGTGGCGAACACAGCCCTACATGCTGGGAGGGTAACTGCACCTGGGTTACAGACCAATGCCCTGGTTTGGTGTACAGAGCCCTACATGCTGGGAGTGTAACTGCTCCTGGGTTACAGATCGATGCCCTGATTTGGTGTACACAGCACTTCATGCTGGGACGGTAAGTGCTCCTGGGTTACAGATCAATGCCCTGGTTTGGTGTACAAAGCCCTACATGCTGGGAGTGTAACTGCGCCTGGGTTACAGATCAATGCCCTGGAGTGGGTAGACAGCCCTATATGCTGGGAGGGTAACTGTTCCTGGGTTACAGATCAATGCACTGGGGTGGGGTACACAGCCCTACGTGCTGGGAGGGTAACTGCTCCTCGGTTACAGATCAATGCACTGGGCTGGGGTTCAAAGCCCTACATGCTGGGCAGGTAACTGCTACTCGGTTACAGATCAATGTCCTGGTTTGGGGCACACAGCCCTACATGCTGGGAGGGTAACTGCTCCTGTGTTATAGATCAATGCCATGGTTTGCGGTAAACAGCCCTACATGCTGGGAGGGTAACTGAACCTTGGTTACAGATCAATGCACTGGTGTGGGGTACACAGCCCGACATGCTGGGAGGGTAACTGCTCCTGGGTTACAGATCAATGCCCTGGTTTGGGGCACACAGCCCTACATGCTGGGAGGGTAACTGCTCCTGGGTTATAGATAAATGCCATGGTTTGCGGTAAGCAGCCCTACATGCTGGGAGGGTAACTGATCCTGGGTTACAGATCAATGCACTGGTGTGGGGTACACAGCCCTACATGCTGGGAGGGTAACTGATCCTGGGTTACAGATCAATGCCCTGGTTTGGTGTACACAGCCCTACATGCTGGGAGGGTAACTGCTCCTGGGTTACTGATCAATGACCTGGTTTGGGGTACACAGCCCTACATGCTGGGAGGGTAACTGCTCCTGGGTTATAGATCAATGCCATGGCTTGCGGTACACAGCCCTACATGCTGGGAGGGTAACTGATCCTGGGTTACAGATCAATGCATTGGGGTGGGGTACACAGCCCTGCGTGCTGGGAGTGTAACTGCTCCTCGGTTACAGATCAATGCACTGGGCTGAGGTTCAAAGCCCTACATGCTGGGAGGGTAACTGCACCTGGGTTGCAGATCAATGCCCTGGTTTGGGGCACACAGCCCTACATGTTGGGAGGGTAACTGCTACTGGGTTATAGATCAATGCCATGGTTTGTGGTACACAGCCCTACATGCTGTTAGGGTAACTGATCCTGGGTTACAGATCAATGCACTGAAGTGGTGTACACAGCCCAACATGCTTGGAGGGTAAGTGGTCCTGGCTTACAGTTCAATGCCCTGGTTTGGTATACACAGCCCTGCATGCTGAGAGGGTAACTGCTCCTGGGTTACAGATCGATGCCCTAGTTTGGTGTACACATCACTTCATGCTGGGAGGGTAACTGCTCCTGTGTTACAGATCAATGCACTGGGGTGGGGTACACAGCCCTTCATGCTGGGAGGGTAACTTCTCCTGGGTTACAGATCAATGCACTGGGGAGGGTACACAGCCCTACATGCTGGGAGGGTAACTGCTCCTGGGTTATAGATCAATACCATGGTTTGCGGTACACAGCCCTACATGCTGGGAGGGAAACTGATCCTGGTTTACAGATCAATGCACTGGTTTGGTGTACACAGCCCTACATGCTGGGAGGGTAACTGCTCCTGGGTTACAGATCGATGCCATATTTTGGTTTACGCCGCCGTACATGCTGGGAGGATAACTGCTCCTGGGTTACAGATCAATGCACTGGCTTGGTGTACAAAGCCCTAAATGCTTGGAGTGTAAGTGCTCCTGGGTTACAGATCAATGCCCTGGTTTGGTGCACACAGCCCTACATTCTGGGAGGATAACTGCACCTGTGTTACAGATCAATGCACTGGGGAGGGGACACAGACCTACATGCTGGGAGGGTAACTGCTCCTGGGTTATAGATCAATACCATGGTTTGCGGTACACAGCCCTACATGCTGGGAGGGAAACTGATCCTGGGTTACAGATCAATGCCCTCGTTTGGGGTACACAGTCCCACATGCTGGGAGGGTAACTGCTCCTGGGTTACAGATCAATGCCCTGGTTTGGTGTACACAGCCCTACATGCTGGGAGGGTAACTGCTCCTGGGTTACAGATCAATGCCCTGGATTGGTGTACACAGCCCTACATGCTGGGAGGGTAACTGCTCCTGGGTTACAGATCGATGCCATATTTTGGTTTACGCAGCCGTACATGCTGGGAGGATAACTGCTCCTGGGTTACAGATCAATGCACTGGGTTGGTGTACGCAGCCCTACATGCTGGGAGGATTACTGCTCCTGGGTTACAGATCAATGCACTGGAGTGGTGTACAAAGCCCTAAATGCTTGGAGTGTAAGTGCTCCTGGGTTACAGATCAATGCCCTGGTTTGGTGCACACAGCCCTACATTCTGGGAGGATAACTGCTCCTGAGTTACAGATCAATGCACTGGCGTGGGGTACACAGTCCTATATGCTGGGAGGGTAACTGCTCCTGGGTTACAGATCAATGCACTGGTTTGGTGTACACAGCCCTATATGCTGGGAGGGTAAATGCTCCTGGGTTACAGATCAATGCACTGGGGTGGCGTACGCAGCCCTCCATACTGGGAGGGTAACTGCTACTGGGTTACAGATCAATGTCCTGGTTTGGTGTACCCAGCCCTACATGCTGGTAGAGTAAATGCTCCTGGGTTACAGGTCAATACACTGGTTTGGGGCACACGTCCCTGCATGCGGGGAGGTTAACTGCTCATGGGATATAGATCAATGCCATGGTTTGGGGTACACAGCCCTACATGCTGGGAGGGTAACTGCTCCTGGGTTACAGATCAATGCCCTGGTTTGGTGTACACAGCACTTCATGCTGGGAGGGTAACTGCTCCTGGGTTATAGATCAATGCCATGGTTTGGGGTACGCAGCCCTACATGCTGGGAGGGTAACTGCTCCTGGGTTACAGATCAATGCCCTGGTTTGGTGTACACAGCACTTCATGCTGGGAGGGTAACTGCTCCTGGGTTACAGATCAATGCACTGGGGTTGGGTACACAGCCCTTCATGCTGGGAGGATAACTGCTCCTGGGTTACAGATCAATGCCCTTTGTGTGGGGTACACAGTCCCTCATGCTTGGAGGGTAACTGCTCCTGGGTTACAGATCAATGCCCTGGCGTGGGGTACACAGTCCTACATGCTGGGAGGGTAACTGCTCCTGGGTTACAGATCAATGCACTGGTTTGGTGTACACAGCCCTATATACTGGGAGGGTAACTGCTCCTGGGTTACAGATCAATGCCCTGGTTTGGTGTACACAGCCCTACGTCCTCGGAGGGGAACAGCTCGTGGGTTGCAGATCAATGCCCTGGTTTGGTGTACAGAGCCCTACATGCTGGCAGGGTAATTGCTCCAGGGTTACAGATCAATGCACTGGGGTTGTGTACACAGCCCTACATGCTGGGAGGGTAACTGCTCCTGGGTACATATCAATGCCCTGGCTTGGGGTACACTGCCCTATATGCTGGGAGGGTAACTGCTCCTTGGTTACAGATCAATGCACTGGGGTGGTGTACACAGTCCTACATGCTGGGAGGGTAACTGCTCCTGGGTTACAGATCGATGCACTGGGGTGTGGTACACAGCCCTACATGCTGGGAGGGTAACTGCTCCTGGGTTACAGATCAATGCACTGGGGTGGGGTACACAGTCCAACATGCTGGGAGGGTAACTGCTCCTGGGTTACAGATCAATGCCCTGGTTTGGTGTACACAGCCCTGCATGCTGGGAGGGTAACTGCTCCTGGATGACAGATCAATGCTCTGGTTTGGTGTACACAGCCCTACATGCTGGGAGGGTAACTGCTCCTGGGTTACAGATCATTGCCTGGTTTGGTGTACACAGCCCTTCATGCTGGGAGGGTGACTGCTCCTGGGTTACAGATCGATGCCCTGTTTTGGTGTATACAGCCCTCCATGCTGGGAGTGTAACTGCTCCTGGGTTACAGATCAATGCCATGGGGAGGGGTATTCAGCCCTACATGCTGGGAGGGTAACTGCTCCTGGGTTGCAGATCAATGCACTGGGGTGGGGTACACAGCCCTTCATGCTGGGAGGGTAACTGTTCCTGGGTTACAGAGCAATGCACTGGGGTGATTTACACAGCCCTACATGCTGGGAGGGTAACTGCTCCTGGGTTACAGATCGATTCCCTGGTTTAGTGTACACAGCCCTACATGCTGGGAGGGTAACTGCTCCTGGGTTACAGATCAATGCACTGGGGTGGGGTACACAGCCCTAAATGCAGGGAGGGTAACTGCTCCTGGGTTATAGATCAATGCCATGGTTTGTGGTACACAGACCTACATGCTGGGAGGGTAACTGATCCTGGGTTACAGATCAATGCACTGGTGTGGGGTACACAGCCCTAAATGCTGGGAGGGTAACTGCTCCTGGGTTACAGATCAATGCATTGGAGTGGGGTACACAGCCCTAAATGCTGGGAGGGTAACTGCTCCTGGGTTATAGATCAATGCCATGGTTTGCGGTACACAGCCCTACATGCTGGGAGGGTAACTGATCCTGGGTTATAGATCAATGCACTGGTGCGGGGTACACAGCCCTACATGCTGGGAGGGTAACTGCTCCTGGGTTACAGATCAATGCACTGGTGTGGGGTACACAGCACTTCATGCTGGGAGGGTAACTGCTCCTGGGTTATAGATCGATTCCCTGGTTTAGTGTACAGAGCCCTACATGCTGGGAGGGTAACTGCTCCAGGTTTACAGATCAATGCCCTGGTTTGGGGCACACGTCCCTGCATGCGGGGAGGTTAACTGCTCATGGGATATAGATCAATGCCATGGTTTGGGGTACACAGCCCTACATGCTGGGAGGGTAACTGCTCCTGGGTTACAGATCAATGCCCTGGTTTGGTGTACACAGCACTTCATGCTGGGAGGGTAACTGCTCCTGGGTTATAGATCAATGCCATGGTTTGGGGTACGCAGCCCTACATGCTGGGAGGGTAACTGCTCCTGGGTTACAGATCAATGCCCTGGTTTGGTGTACACAGCACTTCATGCTGGGAGGGTAACTGCTCCTGGGTTACAGATCAATGCACTGGGGTGGGGTACACAGCCCTTCATGCTGGGAGGGTAACTGCTCCTGGGTTACAGATCAATGCACTGGGGAGGGTACACAGCCATTCATGCTGGGAGGGTAACTGCTCCTGGGTTACAGATCAATGCACTGGTTTGCTGTACACAGCTATACATGCTGGGAGGGTAACTGCTCCTGGGATACAGATCAATGCCCTCGTTTGGGGTACACAGTCCCACATGCTGTAAGGGTAACTGCTCCTGGGTTATAGATCAATGACCTAGATTGGGGTACACAGCCCTACATGCTGGGAGGGTAACTGCTCCTGGGTTACAGATCAATGCACTGGTTTGGTATACACAGCCCTACATGCTGGGAGGATAACTGCTCCTGGGTTACAGATCAATGCACTGTGGTGGTGTACACAGCACTACATGCTTGGAGGGTAAGTGCTCCTGGGTTACAGATCAATGCACTGGAGTGGTGTACACAGCCCTACATGCTTGGAGGGTAAGTGCTCCTGGGTTACAGATCAATGCCCTGGTTTGGTGTACACAGCCCTGCATGCTGGGAGGGTAACTGCTCCTGGGATACAGATCAATGCACTGGAGTGGTGTATACAGCACTTCATGCTGGGAGGGTAACTGCTCCTGGGTTATAGATCAATGCCATGGTTTGGGGTACGCAGCCCTACATGCTGGGAGGGTAACTGCTCCTGGGTTACAGATCAATGCCCTGGTTTGGTGTACACAGCCCTGCATGCTGGGAGGGTAACTGCTCCTGGGATACAGATCAATGCACTGGCGTGGGGTACACAGTCCTACATTCTGGGAGGGTAACTGCTCCTGGGTTACAGATCAATGCCCTGGTTTGGTGTACACAGCCCTGCATGCTGGGAGGGTAACTGCTCCTGGGATACAGATCAATGCACTGGAGTGGTGTATACAGCACTTCATGCTGGGAGGGTAACTGCTCCTGGGTTATAGATCAATGCCATGGTTTGGGGTACGCAGCCCTACATGCTGGGAGGGTAACTGCTCCTGGGTTACAGATCAATGCCCTGGTTTGGTGTACACAGCACTTCATGCTGGGAGGGTAACTGCTCCTGGGTTACAGATCAATGCACTGGGGTGGGGTACACAGCCCTTCATGCTGGGAGGGTAACTGCTCCTGGGTTACAGATCAATGCACTGGGGAGGGTACACAGCCATTCATGCTGGGAGGGTAACTGCTCCTGGGTTACAGATCAATGTACTGGTTTGCTGTACACAGCTCTACATGCTGGGTGGGTAACTGCTCCTGGGATACAGATCAATGCCCTCGTTTGGGGTACACAGTCCCACATGCTGTAAGGGTAACTGCTCCTGGGTTATAGATCAATGACCTAGATTGGGGTACACAGCCCTACATGCTGGGAGGGTAACTGCTCCTGGGTTACAGATCAATGCACTGGTTTGGTGTACACAGCCCAACATGCTGGGAGGATAACTGCTCCTGGGTTACAGATCAATGCACTGGGGTGGTGTACACAGCACTACATGCTTGGAGGGTAAGTGCTCCTGGGATACAGATCAATGCACTGGAGTGGTGTACACAGCCCTACATGCTTGGAGGGTAAGTGCTCCTGGGTTACAGTTCAATGCCCTGGTTTGGTGTACACAGCCCTGCATGCTGGGAGGGTAACTGCACCTGGGATACAGATCAATGCACTGGCGTGGGGTACACAGTCCTACATTCTGGGAGGGTAACTGCTCCTGGGTTACAGATCAATGCACTGATTTGGTGTACCCAGCGCTACATGCTGGGAGGGTAACTGCTCCTGGGTTACAGATCAATGCACTGGGGTGGGGTACCCAGCCCTACAT
Organism: Chiloscyllium plagiosum; assembly: GCF_037043375.1. Lineage (NCBI taxonomy): Eukaryota > Metazoa > Chordata > Chondrichthyes > Orectolobiformes > Hemiscylliidae > Chiloscyllium > Chiloscyllium plagiosum. Next base: position 37,394,964 of record NW_028270185.1, on the reverse strand, counting down.
GCTGGGAGGGTAACTGCTCCTGGGTTACAGATCAATGCACTGGGGTGGGGTACACAGCCCTACATGCTGGGAGGGTAACTGCTCCCGGGTTACAGATCAATGCCCTGGTTTGGTGTACACAGCCCGACATGCTGGGAGTGTAACTGCTGCTGGTTTACATATCAATGCCCTGGTTTGGTGTACACAGCCCTACATGCTGGGATGGTAAGTGCTCCTGGGTTACAGATCAATGCCCTGGTTTGGTGTACAAAGCCCTACATGCTGGGAGGGTATCTGCTCCTGGGTTACAGATCAATGCACAGGGGTGGGGTACACAGCCCTACATGCTGGGAGGGTAACTGCTCCTGGGTTACAGATCAATGCCCTGGTTTGGTGTACACTGCCCTACATGCTGGGAGGGTAACTGCTCCTGGGTTTCAGATCAATGCACTGGGGTGGGGTACACAGCCCTACGTGCTGGGAGGGTAACTGCTCCTGGGTTACAGATCAATGCACTGGGGTGGGGTACACAGCCCTACAGGTTGGGAGGGTAACTGCTCCTGGGTTACAGATCAATGCACTGGGGTGGGGCACACAGCCCTACATGTTGTGAGGGTAACTGCTCCTGGATTACCGATCAATGCCCTGGTTTGGGGCACACAGCCCTAAATGCTGGGAGGGTAACTGCTCCTAGGTTACAGATCAATGCGCTGGGGTGGGGTACACAGCCCTACATGCTGGGAGGGTAACTGTTCCTGGGTTACAGAGCAATGCACTGGGATGATGTACACTGCCCTACATGCTGGGAGGGTAACTGCTCCTGGGTTACAGATCGATTCCCTGGTTTAGTGTACAGAGCCCTACATGCTGGGAGGGTAACTGCTCCTGGGTTACAGATCAATGCACTGGGATGGGGTACACACCCCTTCATGCTGGGAGGGTAACTGCTCCTGGGTTACTGATCAATGCATTGGAGTGGGGTACACAGCCCTAAATGCTGGGAGGGTAACTGCTCCTGGGTTATAGATCAATGCACTGGTGTGGGGTACACAGCCCTAAATGCTGGGAGGGTAACTGCTCCTGGGTTATAGATCAATGCACTGGTGTGGGGTACACAGCCCTAAATGCTGGGAGGGTAACTGCTCCTGGGTTATAGATCAATGCCATGGTTTGCGGTACACAGCCCTACATGCTGGGAGGGTAACTGCTCCTGGGTTACAGATCAATGCACTGGTGTGGGGTACACAGCCCTACATGCTTGAAGGGTAACTGGTCCTGGGTTATAGATCAATGCCCTGGTTCAGTGTACACAGCCCTACAGGCTCGGAGGGTAACTGCTCCAGGTTTACAGATCAATGCCCTGGTTTGGGGCACACGTCCCTACATGCGGGGAGGGTAACTGCTCCAGGGATATAGATCAATGCCATGGTTTGGGGTACACAGCCCTACATGCTGGGAGGGTAACTGCTCCTGGGTTACAGATCAATGCCCTGGTTTGGTGTACACAGCACTTCATGCTGGGAGGGTAACTGCTCCTGGGTTACAGATCAATGCACTGGTGTGGGGTACACAGCCCTTCATGCTGGGAGGGTAACTGCTCCTGGGTTACAGATCATTGCACTGGGGAGGGTACACAGCCCTACATGGTGGGAGTGTAACTGATCCTGGGTTACAGATCAATGCACTGGTTTGGTGTACACAGCCCGACATGCTGGGAGGGTAACTGCTCCTGGGATACAGATCAATGCTCTCGTTTGGGGTACACAGTCCCTCATGCTGTAAGGGTAACTGCTCCTGGGATACAGATCAATGCTCTCGTTTGGGGTACACAGTCCCTCATGCTGGGAGGGTAACTGCTCCTGGGTTACAGATCGATGCTATGGTTTGGTGTACGCAGCCGTACATGCTGGGAGGATAACTGCTCCTGGGTTACAGATCAATGCACTGGTTTGGTGTGGACAGCCCTACATGCTGGGAGGGTAACTGCTCCAGGGTTACAGATCAATGCCCTGGTTTGGGGTTCACAGCGCTACATGCTGGGAGGGTAACTGCTCCTGGGTTACAGATCAATGCCCTGGTTCAGTGTACACAGCCCTACATGCTGGGAGGGTAACTGCTCCTGGGTTACAGATCAATGCCCTGTATTGGCGTACACAGCCCTACATGCTGGGAGTGTAACTGCTCCTGGGTTACAGATCGATGCCATGGTTTGGTGTACGCAGCATTTCCAGCTGGGAGGGTAACTGCTCCTGGGTTACAGATCAATGCACTGGGGAGGGTACACAGCCCTACATGCTGGGAGGGTAACTGCTCCTGGGTTTCAGATCAATGCACTGGGGAGGGTACACAGCCCTACATGCTGGGAGGGTAACTGCTCCTGGGTTATAGATCAATGCCATGGTTTGCGGTACACAGCCCTACATGCTGGGAGGGTAACTGATCCTGGGTTACAGATCAATGCACTGGTTTGGTGTACACAGCCCTACATGCTGGGAGGGTAACTGCTCCTGGGTTACAGATCAATGCCCTCGTTTGGGGTACACAGTCCCACATGCTGGGAGTGTAACTGCTCCTGGGTTACAGATCGATGCCATGGTTTGGTGTACACAGCCCTACATGCTGGTAGGATAACTGCTCCTGGGTTACAGATCAATGCCCTCGTTTGGGGTACACAGTCCCACATGCTGTAAGGGTAACTGCTCCTGGGTTACAGTTCAATGCCCTAGATTGGTGTACACAGCCCTACATGCTGGGAGGGTAACTGCTCCTGGGTTACAGATCAATGCACTGGTTTGGTGTACACAGCCCTACATGCTGGGAGGATAACTGCTCCTGGGTTACAGATCAATGCCCTGGGGTGGTGTACACAGCACTACATGCTTGGAGGGTAAGTGTTCCTGGGTTACAGATCAATGCCCTGGTTTGGTGTACACAGCGCTACATGCTGGGAGGATAACTGCTCCTGGGTTACAGATCAATGCAGTTCAGTGGTGTACACAGCCCTACATGCTTGGAGGGTAAGTACTCCTGTGTTACAGTTCAATGCCCTGGTTTGTTGTACACAGCCCTGCATGCTGGGAGGGTTACTGCTCCTGGGTTACAGATCAATGCCCTGGTTTGGTGTACACAGCCCTAATGCTGGGAGGATAACTGCTCCTAGGTTACAGTTCAATGCCCTGGTTTGGTGTACACAGCCCTGCATGCTGGGAGGGTAACTGCTCCTGGGTTACAGATCAATGCCCTGGTTTGGTGTACACTGCCCTACATGCTGGGAGGGTAACTGCTCCTGGGTTACAGATCAATGCCCTGGGGTGGGGTACACAGCCCTACATGCTGGGAGGGTAACTGCTCCTGGGTACAGATCAATGCACTGGGGTGGTGTACACAGCCCTTCATGCTGGGAGGGTAACTGCTCCTGGGTTACTAATCAATGCATTGGGGTGGGGTACACAGCCCTACATGCTGGGAGGGTAACTGCTCCTGGGTTACAGATCAATGCCCTGGTTTGGGGCACACAGCCCTACATGCTGTGAGGGTAACTGCTCCTGGGTTACAGATCAATGCCCTGGTTTGGGGCACACAGCCCTAAATGCTGGGAGGGTAACTGCTCCTGGGTTATAGATCAATGCCATGGTTTGCGGTACACAGCCCTACATGCTGGGAGGGTAACTGATCCTGGGTTACAGATCAATGCACTGGTGTGGGGTACACAGCCCTACATGCTGGGAGGGTAACTGCTCCTGGGTTACAGATCAATGCCCTGGTTCGGTGTAAACAGCCATACATGCTGGGAGGGTAACTGCTCCTGGGTTACAGATCAATGCCCTGGTTTGGTGTACACTGCACTTCATGCTGGGAGGGTAACTGCTCCTGGGTTACTGATCAATGCACTGGGGTGGGGTACACAGCCCCTCATGCTGGGAGTGTAACTGATCCTGGGTTACAGATCAATGCACTGGTTTGGTGTACACAGCCCTACATGCTGGGAGTGTAACTGCTCCTGGGATACAGATCAATGCCCTCGTTTGGGGTACACAGTCCCACATGCTGTAAGGGTAACTGCTCCTGGGTTACAGTTCAATGCCCTAGATTGGTGTACACAGCCCTACATGCTGGGAGGGTAACTGCTCCTGTGTTACAGATCAATGCACTGGTTTGGTGTACACAGCCCTACATGCTGGGAGGATAACTGCTCCTGGGTTACAGATCAATGCCCTGGGGTGGTGTACACAGCACTACATGCTTGGAGGGTAAGTGTTCCTGGGTTACAGATCAATGCCCTGGTTTGGTGTACACAGCGCTACATGCTGGGAGGATAACTGCTCCTGGGTTACAGATCAATGCAGTTCAGTGGTGTACACAGCCCTACAAGCTTGGAGGGTAAGTACTCCTGTGTTACAGTTCAATGCCCTGGTTTGTTGTACACAGCCCTGCATGCTGGGAGGGTTACTGCTCCTGGGTTACAGATCAATGCCCTGGTTCAGTGTACACAGCCCTACAGGCTGGGAGGGTAACTGCTCCTGGTTTACAGATCAATGCACTTGGGTGTGGTTCACAGCCCTACATGCTGGGAGGGTAACTGCTCCTGGTTTACAGATCAATGCCCTGGTTTGGTGTACAGAGCCCTACATGCTGGGAGGGTAACTGCTCCTGGGTTACAGATCGATGCCCTGGTTTGGTGTACACAGCACTTCTTGCTGGGAGGGTAACTGCTCCTGGGTTTCAGATCAATGCACTGGGGAGGGTACACAGCCCTACATGCTGGGAGGGTAACTGCTCCTGGGTTATAGATCAATGCCATGGTTTGCGGTACACAGCCCTGCATGCTGGAAGGGAAACTGCTCCTGGGTTACAGATCAATACACTGGTTTGGTGTACACAGACCTACATGCTGGGAGGGTAACTGCTCCTGGGTTACAGATCAATGCCCTCGTTTGGGGTACACAGTCCCACATGCTGGGAGGTTAACTGCTCCTGGTTTACAGATCAATGCCCTGGATTGGGGTACACAGCCCTACATGCTGGGAGTGTAACTGCTCCTGGGTTACAGATCAATGCCCTCGTTTGGGGTACACAGCCCTACATGCTGGGAGGGTAACTGCTCCTGGGTTACAGATCAATGCACTGCAGTGGTGTACACAGCCCGACATGCTTGAAGGGTAAGTGCTCCTGGGTTACAGATCAATGCCCTGGTTTGGTGTACACAGCCCTACATGCTGGGAGGATAACTGCTCCTGGGTTACAGATCAATGCACTGCAGTGGTGTACACAGCCCTACATGCTTGGAGGGTAAATGCTCCTGGGTTACAGTTCAATGCCCTGGTTTGGTGTACACAGCCCTGCATGCTGGGAGGGTAACTGCTCCTGGGTTACACATCAATGCACTCGGGTGGGTACGCAGCCCTACATACTGGGAGGGTAACTGCTCCTGGGTTACAGATCAATGCCTTGGTTTGGTGTACCCAGCCCTACATGCTGGGAGGGTAACTGCTCCTGGGTTACAGATCAATGCACTGGGGTGGGGTACACAGCCCTACATGCTGGGAGGGTAACTGCTAGTGGGTTACAGATCAATGCCCTGGTTTGGTGTACACAGCCCTACATGCTGGGAGGGTAACTGCTGCTTGTTTCCATACCACTAGAGGGCAGACTATTGCAAACTCCCCATGGGGTGGTCAGGCAGACTCACGGCAATGTGCTCTGTCCCCACTAGAGGGCAGACTATTGTAAACACCCCATGGTGTTGTCAGGCACATTCTGGACAGAGATCAGAATAAAATTACATTCAATGTATGCACTGAAAACAAGAAGCAGTATAAAGTTCCCAACATTTTACACCTTGGTAAAGCATGCTGTAATGAGAAGGAGAAAAGAGGCATTATGTAGCAGTCCAAACCAAACAGCTTTTGGAGAGAATTCCACATTAAAAAGATAAACCTCACACAACACCATTTTACTTTCCAACAGGTAGAATTGGAAGCACACTAGCTTTCGGAGCATCACTCCTTCATCAGCTGGTTGTGGAGGGCTCGATCGTAACACATAATTGATAGCAAACATTCGCAGTGTGATGCAAATCTCTGATTCCTGACATTAAAAAGAGGATATCCTCAACTGGACGTTAATGTAATGCAGCATTTATTTTCAGGAGCATCCAAATGTGAGAGGACCGATGCTTAAACCCAGAAAAGGAAAGGGAGCGTGTTCATCCGGAGAAGATGTATTCTCATTCGGATCAAACTCAAACTCAGCAGAGCTCTCTGGTTCATGGGATTTACATCAGTCTGTGTAAACACCTTGTGTAAACATGTGGAATAAACATGTGTTAATGTGGGCCAAACTGTTGGATCAATCTGCACAAAACTCTTGCCTTAATTTGTGCAATAAGCCTGTGCCCAGCCAGGCCCAAATGTTGGATGGCTTTGTCCAAAGAATGTGTGGGAACTTGTACAAACGTCTGGTGTCAGTTTGTTGGGGAAACGTGTGGTTTGGTGTTGTGTGTGTCTGGGGTTGTTTAGGATTTGAACCTGCAGCTTTGTGTCAGTGTCTGTATTCCCAGGCTGGGCTGAGTGCGTGGTTTGGGGGGGGGGGGGGGGGGGGTGAACAGATGCAGGAACAGACTGGGTCAGCCCTGGTCTAACCCATTGACCTGCTGTTTCCTCCCAGACCCCCCCTGCAATCTCACAAAGATGCTAGTTGGTGTGTTCCATACCTGGGGGAGGTGTGTTCCAGGTAATGGAGCTGGGATCTGACTGGATCAGCTGGGAATTGGGAGGAGATGGGGTAGAGTGACAGACCTGGGGCTATTTAAACCAGGCTCAGGCAGCCATCATTCCTTTTGCCATGTTGTGTGCTTAGGGGTGAGTATAGGGGAGTTAGTGTCTCTCAGTGTGAGTGAGTGAGTGAGTGAGTGAGTGAGTGAGTGAGTGAGTGAGTGAGTGAGTGAGTGAGTGAGTGAGTAATCTTCAGCAGCCTCAGTCCCTGATGGGACACAGAGACAAACCTTGGGGAGCTGGAGCAGGGGGGCAGATGGTGAGTATGGGGCTCTCTCTCTGTCTCTGTCTCTCTGTCTCTCTGTCTCTCTGTCTCTCTGTCTCTGTCTCTGTCTCTGTCTCTGTCTCTCTCTCTGTCTCTCTCTCTCTCTCTCTCTCTCTCTCTCTCTCTCTCTCTGTCCTCTCTCTCTCTCTCTCTCTCTGTCCTCTCTCTCTCTCTCTCTCTCTCTGTCCTCTCTCTCTCTCTCTCTCTGTCCTCTCTCTCTGTCCTCTCTCTCTCTCTGTCCTCTCTCTCTGTCCTGTCTCTCTCTCTCTCTCTCTCTCTCTCTGTCCTCTCTCTCTCTCTCTCTCTCTCTCTCTGTTCTCTCTCTCTCTGTCCTCTCTCTCTCTCTCTCTCTGTCCTCTCTCTCTCTCTCTCTCTCTCTCTCTGTGTTCTCTCTCTCTCTGTCCTCTCTCTCTCTGTCTCTCTCTGTCCTCTCTCTCTCTCTCTCTCTCTCTCTCTGTCCTCTCTCTCTCTCTCTCTCTCTCTGTCCTCTCTCTCTCTCTCTGTCCTCTCTCTCTCTCTCTGTCCTCTCTCTCTCTCTCTCTGTCCTCTCTCTCTCGCTCTGTCCTCTCTCTCTCTCTCTCTCTCTGTTCTCTTTCTCTCTGTCTGTCTTCTCTCTCTCTCTCTCTCTCTGTCTTCTCTCTCTCTCTGTTTCTCCCCCCCGCCTTGTTTCTCCCCCCCCGCCTTGTTTCTCCCCCCCCGCCTTGTTTCTCCCCCCCCCGCCTTGTTTCTCCCCCCCGCCTTGTTTCTCCCCCCCGCCTTGTTTCTCCCCCCCGCCTTGTTTCTCCCCCCCCGCCTTGTTTCTCCCCCCCGCCTTGTTTCTCCCCCCCCGCCTTGTTTCTCCCCCCCCCGCCTTGTTTCTCCCCCCCCGCCTTGTTTCTCCCCCCCCGCCTTGTTTCTCCCCCCCCCGCCTTGTTTCTCCCCCCCGCCTTGTTTCTCCCCCCCCCCGCCTTGTTTCTCCCCCCCCCGCCTTGTTTCTCCCCCCCCCGCCTTGTGACACTGAAATAAGAAACAATCAATTTGAAATAAAATACAACAATGGCACCAAAGCACAGCACGATCCCACAGCTCTCTCTGCCTTCCCCAATCTCCCACGTGACCCTGGGTCAGTGTCATTATTGCTGAATGAATGAATGAATTGCTGACCATCCCAGTGACACTGAAATACACAGGCATCACCACAGAGCATTTGATGAAACATTAATAAACAGGTACGCACAGCAAGGTCCCACAAGCAGCAATCTAACCCCGCACACAGCGTGGGTGATGCTGGTCAAGGGTTGACTTATTTGTGTCAAATCCCAAGCCCCAGTTACCTTAGCCCCAGGCTTCAAACCTGTTCAAAAATGACAAGGCCCCAATCCGACAGGACCCGGTTAACCAGAGGTCCCGGTAATAGCCGTCCCCCCTCCCCAGGGAGAGGTGATTAAACCTCAGGGTCATACACTGACAAAACTCACCTGGGTCCCACAGGCTGCAGCCTGTCACACAGGCCTCAGGACTGCCTTCCCCCCCCCCCCCCCCCCCCGCCGGAGGAAGCTCTTGTCTGAAGGTTTCCTGCTCCCAAACACACACTTTTCAAATCCTCAGCTGGCCAGGAAGATCCCTTTGGGAGGCATTTGTGGGAAGGCTGAGCAGGAAAATCTTTCACAGGGAGATAGCACAGTAAGATCCCAGCTATCCCCCCAATCCAACAGGACCCTCCATTAAATGCCCCCCAAAACACACACGCCCCTCCTCCCCTCCCTCTGTGTCTATATAAATCGATATATAACATTAAACATCACACAACACTAGCTTTTGGAGAATCCTGTTACACTATAACCTGGTGTTGTCCCAGTCCAACACCGGCATCTTCACAATCCAATTATAAAGATCACCACTGAGCTTTTAACCAGATGCTCGCTTGAAACACACACAGCAAGATCCCATGAGCAGCCGGGGAACCACAGACAGATGGTGTGTGTCCCTGATGCTGGTTAAGGGTTTGCTGCTGTCTCCTGGACAAGAGGGTGCAATCCTCCTGTTGTACAAATTCCAAACATTTCCCTCTTCCTTCTCTGTGCCCTGCGCTCTCTGATCCCGTCTTGTGCTCTCTTCATCTGAGATCTCTCTCTCTCTCTTCTCTTTCCTCCCTCTCTCTGTTCCCCCCTCTCTCTGTTCCCCCTCTTACTCTCTCCATCTCTGGGATATCTCTGTTCCTCCCCTCTCTCCCTCCATCTCAGAAATCTCTTCCTCTGTGTCCCCCCGCCCCCCTGCCTCACTGTCTCCATCTCAAAGATCTTTCTGTCTCTCATTTCTCACATTTTAGCCCCTGGCCTATGCGCATGACTCTGACATTAGAATGGGGCTTTGGAGAGTTAAGGTATTCATTCCCTCCTCCAGGAGTCCTTCCTCCCAGACCCTGGGGGTGGAACCAGTTTGTGTCACAATCCCAAGGCCACGGGTCCTTTAACCCCAGGCCTCAAATCCATTTAAACCAATGAACCTTTCACTGGGATAGTCAGTGCTCTCTTTCACTTCTCTCTGTCTGTCTGTCTGACCCCCTTCACACCCCCATTCTCCATCCACCCCTCCCTCAGTCCCTGAAGCTGGAGTGAGAGAGGGAGGCAGAGACACCTGTGGGCTTAGTCTGTGCAGCAGCTCCCCCTCCACATCTTCCCCCCTCCCTTTTGTCTCCCCCAGGCCAGAAGAACACACCCCCTTGTGGTAAAATTCCCAGAGACAGCCTGAACCCACCATTCTTGTCCCCGTGTGTGTGTGTGTAAATGAACGACAAGGAGACAGGACAATTTCTGATTATTCCGAGTGTGATGACTCCTCGTGGCAGAAGTGATTTAATTCTCTCTGTCTCTCTGTCGTCCCCAGCTTCAGCTCCTGCTCACCCCCAGGGTTAGGGGGACCGGGGGCGGGTGGGGAAACACACTGAGAAATAAAAAACAATCAATTTGAAATAAAATACAACAGTGGCACCAAAAGCACAGCACGATCCCACAGCTCTCTCTGCCTTCCCCAATCTCCCACGTGACCCTGGGTCAGTGTCATTTTTGCAGAATGAATGAATGAATTGCTGACCATCCCAGTCACACTGAAATACACAGACATCACCGCAGAGCAGTTGACCAGAGGCTTGAAACATTAATAAACACTTATGCACAGCAAGATCCCACAAGCAGCAATCTAACCCCACACACACAGGGTTGACTTATTTGTGTCAAATCCCAAGGCCCCAGTTACCTTAGCCCCAGGCTTCAAACCTGTTGAAAAACGACAAGGCCCCAATCCGACAGGACCCGGTTAACCAGAGGTCCCGCTAATAGCCATGCCCCCCTCCCCAGAGAGAGGAGATTAAACCTCGGGGTCATACACAGACAAATCTCACCTGGGCCCCACAGGCTGCAGCCTGTCACACAGGCCTCAGGACTGCCTTCCCCCCTCTGGAGGAAGCTCTTTTCTGAAGGTTTCCTGCTCCCAAACACACACTTTTCAAATCCTCAGCTGGCCAGGAAGATCCCTTTGGGAGGAAAGAGGCAGAGCAGGAAAGTCTTTCACAGGGAGATAGCACAGCAAGATCCCACCCTTTCCCCTCTCAGTGAGACAGACAATGAAATGATGGGTTAGCTGATTAAAACCACTCACTGCCTGAAACGGTGGCATTAGGGCAATTGACGCACAGCAAGATCCCACAAATGAGAGTGCTGCAGAAGCTCGATAATCTGATAGTTTTTATTTCGAGTTTAATTATTTCCTGTCACCACAGAATCCAATGTTGCAGCTATTCCCCAATCTCACACTGCCCCCTCCTCTCTCTTGCTCTCACCATTCTCCATGTCTTTCTCTCACTCTCTGTCTCTCGGTGTCCAATTCGGTCATCCTGACCTCTCTATGACCCACGTTCCTCTGAGAGGGTGACAATCCTTTCCAGAGGGCCAGATATTTTGGGTTAGAGTTCCCTCCCGAGGGAGTCCCCTCACCCAGATCCTGGGGGTTTCACCTGCTTGTGTCACCGATGCCCTGGTGACTTTAACCCCAGGCTTCGAACCCGTGATCTGACAGGCCCCAGTTAACCAGAGGCCCCGACAAACCAGGCTATCACCCCCCACCGCCAGAGGAGATGAAACCTCGGGGGGTGGGGTGGGGAAGAAACAGACCCCCACTCACCTGGGCCCCACGGGCTGCAGCCTGGCCAACAGGCCTCAGGCCTGTGCTCCCTGCCCTCTGGAGGTTGTTCTTGTCCAAGGCTTTCCTGGCCCCCCAGGCATTTTGGATCTTCACTTTCCTGTTTTTCCAACAAAAGTTCCTCGGGATAAAAGAAAGAAGAGATGAGTTGGTGGGGGTGTGGGGGGGGGCGGGGGGGGGGAGCGAGAGCAGTGTGATGCAAAATTACACAGCAAGATCCCAGGTTAAACACAATCCCACCAACTCCCTTCTCCCATCCCCAATGCATTTCTTAACCTCACAGCAATGTCAAAATACAAACAAATCATAAGAAAGCAATTAACCAGAGGCTGGAAACATTATTAAACACACACACTCACTGTCACACAGTCACAGCCAGACAGGGAGAGCTGCTCACTCCCCACACAGAGAGAGAACAGGGTTGGAGAATGAATCTGACCAATTCCTTGCACACATTTATTCTGGGTGAGAGGTTAGTGAAGCCCACCCCTGCCCATCTCTGACACGTCCCATCGTCTGTCAGTCTGCTCCCTGGGGAGGGCTCTGTCTGATTGACATGTTCATTCCCAGGACAGGAGCCTTGTGGGATCTGGCTGCCCACGGAGATGTTAATTCGGGGGCAACAAAGTGTCATCTTTCCCAGTTGCTACAACTCCCTTTTTATTGAAGCTGTGTCGGTGCAGTTTGAAAATATTAAAGATTACTCCCACACTAGCGTCTCCGAGCCTGACTGTAGGTAGGCTTCCTGAGACACACACACACATGGCTGGGAATGGAGAGGGGGATATTTGCTGTGGATCTCTTGGGGTCTTCCTGCTGCATGTGTGATTCCTAGAATTAATCTCTGTCTCTGTCCCTGTCTGTCTGTCTCTGTGTGTGTCTCTCTCTCTGTCTCTGTCCCTCTCTCTCTGTTCCTGTGTGTGTGTGTCTCTCTTTCTCTCTGTCCCTGTGTGTCCCACGCTCTGTCTCCCTCTCTCTCTATCTCTCTCTGTCTTCTCTCTCTGTCAGCTGTGTCTCTCTCTTCTCTGTGTCTCTGTCTCTCTCTTTCTGTCCCTGTATGTGTGTGTGTGTCTCTCTGTCTGTCTCTCCCTGCACTGCTCTATATCCAGCCATTTCTAACTTGATTTTGAGTCTTTTATTTCCTTTCCCTTTCTCAAAAATATTGGCAGGGTTTGTGAATTTAAATCATAGATCATGTGCCAGCCCCTCAACACCCACATTTCACCCTCACAGCTCCCCTGCCTTCACCACCCCCCATACACACAGAGACACACACCCAGACACACACACAGACACATACTGACACACAGACACACACTGACACCCACAAACACAGAGAGACACACACACACACACATACAGAGACAGACCGTCATTCACACATACATACAGGCACCGACACACAGACACACCCCAACACAGCACTTGGGCACTTTGCACAGGTTTAGTCTGGGGGGGGGAGAGTCAGTGAGGGTCTGAGCTCAAGTTTCGTCACAGATATGTCTCTGTGTGAGAAAGATAGTGAGACCATGCCACGTGTGTGTGTGTGTGTGCGTGTGTGAGAGAGAGAGAGAGACAGACCATATCTCTGTTTGTGTGAGAGAGAGTGAGACCAAGCCTCTGTGTGTGTGTGTATGTGTGTGTGTGTGTGTGTGTGTGTGAGAGAGAGAGAGAGAGAGACAGACCATATCTCTGTTTGTGTGAGAGAGAGTGAGACCAAGCCTCTGTGTGGGTGGGTGGTGTGTGTATGTGTGTGTGTGTGTGAGAGAGAGAGAGAGAGAGGGACAGACCATACCTCTGTGTGTATGTGTGAGAGTAAGACCGTACCTCTGTGTATGTGTGTGTGAGAGAGAGAGAGAGAGAGAGGGACAGACCATACCTCTGTGTGTATGTGTGAGAGTGAGACCAAGCCTCTGTGTGTGTGTGTGTGTCTGAGAGAGAGAGAGAGAGACAGAACATACCTCTGTGTGTGTGAGAGAGAGTGAGACCAAGCCTCTGTGGGGGTGGATGGTGTGTGTGTGTGTGTGTGTGTGTGTGTGTGTGTGTGTGTGTGTGTGTGTGTGTGTGTGTGTGTGTGTGTGTGTGTGTGTGTGTGTGTGTGTGTGAGAGAGAGAGAGAGAGAGAGAGAGAGAGAGAGAGAGAGAGGGACAGACCATACCTCTGTGTGTATGTGTGAGAGTAAGACCGTACCTCTGTGTATGTGAGAAAGAGTGAGACCAAGCCTCTGTGTGTGTGGGTGGGGGTGGTGGGTGTGTGTGTTTCCATCGGCGTGCCCAGTTTCCGTGTCAGTGCTGTCCCTCCATAGTGTAACTGTGTATAAACCATGTGTTTATGTCCCTGTCCCAGTAATGATCCACAAACCGTACACTGTCCCTCACTCTCATTTACTCACACTCTCACACGTGTACACACACACCCTCACACACCACATTCAGTCCCTCACACACATGCCCTTTCACACACTCAAACATTTTCACACGCACTATCACAATCTCTCTCTCACACTCACACACAAACATGCACACGCGTACACTCTCTCTCTGTCTCTCTGACATACACACTTTCACTCACTCATTCTCTCTCTTCACTCTCTCTCCCACTCGCTTCCACATACTCTCTCAGTTACACACACACTTACACACACACTCTCATACACACTTTCTGACACACGCACCCTCACACACTCACATTCACCATTTCATATATGCTCACTTTCACACACTCACTCTCTCTCTCTCCAAAACTGTCTCTCTCACACACATTTGCAAAGTCTCTCACATAGGCCCACTCTCTCACGTGCGCACTCACTCTCGTTCACTTGTACACACACTCTCTCACATGCACACATACACACTCGCATGCACTCACTCTTTCACATACACACACACTTCCTCTCTCACTTTCACACTTTCTTTCTAGCACTCACACACACTCTCATGCATGCACACATTCTCTCATACGCGTTTTCTCTCTCACACACACATTCTCTCTCACACACACATTCTCTCTCTCACACACACATTCTCTCTCACACACACATTCTCTCTCACGCACACACACATTCTCTCTCACTCACACACACATTCTCTCTCTCACACACACATTCTCTCTCTCTCACACACGCATTCTCTCTCTCTGTCTCGTACACACGCTTTCTCTCTCCCTCTCGCACACACGCATTCTCTCTCTCTCGCACACATGCTTACTTTATCTCTCTCGCGCATGCATTCTCTCTCTCGGACACACGCATTCTCTCTCTCACTCGCACACACACATTCTCTCTCTCGCACACATGCATTCTCTCTCACATTCATTCTCTCTCACATACACATGCATTCTCTCTCACACTCATTCTCTCTCACACACTCACGCATTCTCTCTCTCTCACGCATTCTCTCTCTCTCGCACACACGCATTCTCTCTCTCTCAAACACGAATCCTCTCTCTCACACTCATTCTCTCTCTCATGCACGCATTCACTCTCTTGCACACTAATTCTCTCTCTCACGCACACATTCTCTCTCTCACATGCATTCTCTCTCACGCACACATTTGCTCTGTTGCACACTAATTCTCTCTCTCACACTCATTCTCTCTCTCACACACTCATTCTCTCTCTCACGCATGCATTCTCTCTTGCACAGTGATTCTCTCTCTCACGCACATATTCGCTCTCTCTCTCCCACACTCATTCTCTCTCGCACACACGCATTCTCTCTCTCGCACACACGCATTCTCTCTCTCGCACACACGCATTCTCTCTCACATTCATTCGCTCTCACACACGTGCATTCTCTCTCACACTCAGTCTCTCTCTCTCAGACACACGCATTCTCTCTCTCTCTCACGCATTCTCTCTCTCTCACCCGCATTCTCTCTCTCTCTCACGCATTCTCTCTCTCTCTCGCACGCCCGCATTCTCTCTCTCTCGCACGCCCGCATTCTCTCTCTCTCGCACACACGCATTCTCTCTCTCACGCACAAACGCATTCTCTCTTGCACACATGCATTCTCTCTCTCACACACACAAATCCTCTCTCTCACACACTAATTCTCTCTCTCACGCACGCATTCTCTCTCTCGCATGCATTCTCTCTCTCTCACGCACGCATTCGCTGTCGCACACTAATTCTCTCTCTCACACACGCATTCTCTCTCTCGCATGCATTCTCTCTCGCATGCATTCTCTCTCTCTCACACACGCATTCCCTCTCTCGCACACTCATTCTCTCTCTCACGCACGCATTCGCTCTCTTGCACACTAATTCTCTCACGCACGCATTCTCTCTCACGCACGCATTCTCTCTCACGCACGCATTCTCTCTCACGCACGCATTCTTTCTCTCGCATGCATTCTCTCTCTCGCACGCATTCTCTCTCTCGCACACTCACTCTCACGCACGCATTCTCTCTTGCACACTCACTTTCTCTCTCTCGCACGCATTCACTCTCTCTCTCCCACACTCATTCTCTCTCTCACGCACACATTCTCTCTCTCGTGCACTCATTCTCTCTCTCGTGCACTCATTCTCTCTCTCACGTACACATTCTCACTCTCTCACAGACGCATTCTCTCTGACACACATTCTCTCTCTCGCACACACACGCATTCTCTCTCTCACATGCATTCTCTCTCTCTCGCACGCACACGCATTCTCTCTCTCACACAAATTCTCTCTTTCACACACGCATTCTCTCTCTCTCACACACACGCATTCTCTCACACAAACATTCTCTCTCTCACGCACGCATTCTCTCTCTCACACACGGATTCTCTCTCACACACGGATTCTCTCTCACACTGGCATTCTCTCGCACACAGGCATTCTCTCTCACACGCACACGCATTCTATCTCTTGCACACTCGTATTCTCTCTCTCTCTCACACACAATCTCTCTCGCACACTCATTCTCTCTCTCACGCACGCATTCGTTCTCTTGCACACTAATTCTCTCACGCACGCATTCTCTCTCACGCACGCATTCTCTCTCACGCACGCATTCTCTCTCTCGCACGCATTCTCTCTCTCGCACACTCACTCTCACGCACGCATTCTCTCTTGCACACTCACTTTCTCTCTCTCGCACGCATTCACTCTCTCTCTCCCACACTCATTCTCTCTCTCGTGCACTCATTCTCTCTCTCACGTACACATTCTCACTCTCTCACAGACGCATTCTCTCTGACACACATTCTCTCTCTCGCACACATGCATTCTCTCTCTCACATGCATTCTCTCTCTCTCGCACGCACACGCGTTCTCTCTCTCACACAAATTCTCTCTTTCACACACGCATTCTCTCTCTCTCACACACACGCATTCTCTCACACGAACATTCTCTCTCACGCACGCATTCTCTCTCTCACACACGCATTCTCTCTCACACAGGCATTCTCTCTCACACAGGCATTCTCTCTCACACACACTCATTCTCTCTCACTCGCATTCTCTCTCTCTCTCTCACACACAATCGCATTCTCTCTCACACACGCATTCTCTCTCACACACGCATTCTCTCTCACACAGGCATTCTCTCTCACACAGGCATTCACTCTCACACGCACACGCATTCTATCTCTTGCACACACGCATTCTCTCTCTCTCACACACACAATCTCTCTCGCACACACACATTCTCTCTCTCTCACGCACACTCTCTCTCACACAAACGCATTCTCTGTCTCTCACACACACGCATTCTCTCTCACACACGGATTCTCTCTCACACACGGATTCTCTCTCACACACGGATTCTCTCTCACACTGGCATTCTCTCGCACACTGGCATTCTCTCGCACACTGGCATTCTCTCTCACACGCACACGCATTCTATCTCTTGCACACACGCATTCTCTCTCTCTCTCACACACAATCTCTCTCGCACACACGCATTCTCTCTCTCTCACGCACTCTCTCTCTCACACACACGGATTCTCTCTTCTCACACACACACGCATTCTCTCTCACACTCGCATTCTCTCTCACACAGGCATTCTCTCTCACACGCACACGCATTCTATCTCTTGCACACACGCATTCTCTCTCTCTCACACACACAATCTCTCTCGCACACACACATTCTCTCTCTCTCACGCACACTCTCTCTCACACAAACGCATTCTCTGTCTCTCACACACACGCATTCTCTCTCACACACGGATTCTCTCTCACACACGGATTCTCTCTCACACTGGCATTCTCTCGCACACTGGCATTCTCTCGCACACTGGCATTCTCTCTCACACGCACACGCATTCTATCTCTTGCACACACGCATTCTCTCTCTCTCTCACACACAATCTCTCTCGCACACACGCATTCTCTCTCTCTCACGCACTCTCTCTCTCACACACACGGATTCTCTCTTCTCACACACACACGCATTCTCTCTCACACTCGCATTCTCTCTCACACAGGCATTCTCTCTCACACGCACACGCATTCTATCTCTTGCACACACGCATTCTCTCTCTCTCACACACACAATCTCGCTCGCACACACGCATTCTCTCTCTCTCACGCACTCTCTCTCTCACACACACGCATTCTCTCTCTCACACACACGCATTCTCTCTCACACACGCATTCTCTCTCACACACGCATTCTCTCTCACACAGGCATTCCCTCTCACACGCACATGCATTCTATCTCTTGCACACACGCATTCTCTCTCTCTCACACACAATCTCTCTCGCACACACGCATTCTCTCTCTCTCACGCACTCTCTCTCTCACACACACGCATTCTCTCTCTCACTCACAGGCATTCTCTCTCTCACGCATTCTCTCTCTCACACACACATTCTCTCTCTCACTAACGCATTCTGTCTCTCACGCACACACATTCTCTCTCACACACTTACTCTCTCTCTCACGCACGCATTCGCTCTCTCTCTCCCACACTCATTCACTCTCTCACGCACGCATTTGAGGAGTGACCCAAACTGAGGAGACTCTAAATAACTTGGTCATATAAATTTGAACCAGACACCACACAGTCAGTGCCCGAAACTGAGGAGGCTCAAAGCGTCCTGGGTATATACAATTAACCAGCCAGCACAGAGTCAGTGCCGCAAACAGAGGAGACTCAAAATACTCTGGTTAAAAAAGTTTTAATCAGCCACCATACAGTCAGTTCTCGAAAATGAGGAGATTATAAATCTCTTGATAATATTTAATTAACCAGCTCATTACATATGCTAAACAGACAGAACAGAGTCAGTGCCAATAACTGAATAGACTCGAAATCTCCTGGTATGTATATTTAAATACTCAGCAAAGAGTCAGTCCACTAGGAGATTCGAAATGCCCTGGTTATATATGTTTATTTAATCAGCCAGCATAGAATCAATGCCCTAAACTGACGAGACACTAAATCTCCTGTTTCTATCTAATTATATAGAACATAGAAAGAAGAATACAGCGCAGAACAGGCCCTTTGGCCCTCGATGTTGCGCCGATCCAAGCCCACCTAACCTACACTAGCCCACTATCCTCCATATGCCTATCCAATGCACGTTTAAATGCCCATAATGAAGGAGAGTCCACCACTGCTACTGGCAGGGCATTCCATGAACTCACGACTCGCTGAGTAAAGAACCTACCCCTAACATGTGTCCTATACCTACCCCCCCCCCCCCCCCTTAATTTAAAGCTATGCCTCCTTGTAATAGCTGACTCCATACGTGGAAAAAGATTCTCACTGTCGACCCTATCTAAACCCCTAATCATCTTTGTCACCTCTATCAAGTCACCCCTAAACCTTCTTTTCTCCAATGGAAACAGCCCCAAGTGCCTCAGCCTTTCCTCATACGATCTTCCTACCATACCAGGCAACATCCTGGTTAACGTCCTCTGCACCCGTTCCAGTGCCTCCACATCCTTCCTATAGTATGGGGACCAAAACTGCACACAATACTCCAGATGCGGCCGCACCAGAGTCTTATACAACTGCAAAATTACCTCAGTGCTCCGGAACTCAATTCCTCTACCAATAAAAGCCAGTACGCCATATGCCTTCTTCACCGAACTATTTACCTGGGTGGCAACTTTCAAAGATCTGTGTACATGGACACCAAGATCTTTCTGCTCATCCACACTACCAAGTATCCGACCGTAAGCCCAGTACCCCATCTTTTTATTACTCTTACCAAAATGAATCACCTCACACTTAGCTACATTGAACTCCATTTGCCACCTTTCTGCCCAGTTCTGCAGCTTATCTATATCCCACTGTAACCTGCCACATCCTTCCTCACTGTCTACCACTCCTCCGACTTTCGTATCATCCGCAAACTTGTTCACCCAACCTTCTAACCCCTCCTCCAGGTCATTTATAAAAATGACAAACAGCAATGGTCCCAAAACAGATCCTTGCGGAACACCGCTAGTTACAGCACTCCAAGATGAACCTTTGCCATCAACTACTACCCTCTGTCTTCTTCCAGCCAGCCAACTCCTAATCCAAACCTCCAACTCACCCTCAATGTCATACCTCCGTATTTTTTGTAGTAGTCTACCATGGGGAACCTTATCAAACGCTTTACTAAAATCCATATACACCACATCTACTGCTTTCCCCTCGTCCACCTCCTTACTCACCTTCTCAAAGAATTCAATAAGATTTGTGGAGGCATGACCTGCCCTTCCCAAAACCATGCTGACTATCCTTGATCGCATTATTCCTATCCAGATGTTCATAAATCCTATCCCTTACAATTCTCTCTAAGATTGTACCCACAACAGAAGTGACACTCACCGGCCTATAGTTACTAGGGTTATCCCTACTCCCCTTCTTAAACAAGGGAACCACATTTGCTAACCTCCAATCTTCTGGCACTACTCCTGTAGACAACGAGGACATAAAAATCAAGGCCAATGGCTCTGCAATCTCCTCCCTTGCTTCCCAGAGAATCCTAGGATAAATGCCATCAGTCCCAGGGGACTTATCTATTTTTCACCCTTTCCAGGATTTCCAACACCTCTTCTCTACATACCTCAAAGCCATCCATTCTACTTAATTGTGACTCAGTATTCACACTGACAACAATGTCCTGTTCCTCAGTGAATACTGACGAAAAGTATTCATTCAGTGTCTCCCCAATCTCTTCAGCCTCCACACGCAACTTCCCACTACTATCCTTGACTGGACCTATTCCTACCCTAGTCATTCTTTTATTCCTGACATACCTATAGAAAGCCTTAGGGTTTTCCCTAATCCTACCAACTAAGGACCTTTCATGTCCCCTCCTTGCTGCTCTTAGCTCTCTCTTCAGGTCCTTCCTGGCTACCTTATAACTCTCAATCGCCCCAGTTGAACCTTCACGCCTCATCTTTACATAGGCCGCCCTCTTCCTTTTAACAAGGGATTCCAATTCCTTAGTAAACCACGGCTCCCTCACACGACCCTTTCCTCCCTGTCTGACGGGTACATACTTATCAAGGACACTCAATATTTGCTCCTTGAACAAGCTCCACATATCAATTACACCCTTGCCTTGAAGCTTACTTTTCCAGGCCACACATCCTAAGTCATGCCTCACCGCATCATAATTTCCCTGCCCCCAGCTATAACTCTTGCCCTGTAGTGCACTCTTATCCCTCTCCATCACTAGAGTAAAAGTCACCGAATTGTGGTCACTGTCCCCAAAGTGCTCACCTACCTCTAATTCTAACACCTGGCCTGGTTCGTTACCCAAAACCAAATCCAGTATGGCCTCACCTCTTGTTGGCCAATCGACATATTGTGTCAGGAAACCCTCCTGCACACATTGGACAAACACTGACCCATCTAACGAACTTGAGCTATAGCTTTCCCAATCAATATCAAGAAAGTTAAAGGCCCCCATAACAACCACCCTATTACTTTCACTCTTCTCTTGAATCATCCTCGCAATCCTAAATAACCAGGCAGCACAGAGTCAGTGCCCTAATCTGTGGAGTCTATAAATATTCTTGTTATATATATTTAACCAGACATCACAGAATCAGTGCCCTTAACTGAGGAGACTCTAAATGTCCTGGTTGTATATATTTATTTAACTCACCAAAAGAAAGTCAGTGCCCTAAACTGAGAAGACTCAATCTCCTGGTTATGTATATATTAACCAGCCAACACGCATTCAGTGCCCTAAACTAGAGACTCTACATCTCCTGGTTGTATCCATCTATTTAACTAGCCAGCACAGAGTCTGTGTGCCAAACTGAGGAGTATGTAAATCTCCTGGATGTGCATGTTTATTTAACCATCCATCACAGAGTCCGTGCCATAGACTGAGGTGATTCTGAATCTCGTGGTTTCATATATATATATATGTAAACAGACAGCACAGAGTGAGTGCCCTTGACTGAGGAAACACTAAAAGTCCTGGTTACATATATTTATTTAAGCAGGGTGTAGATTTGCTCGCTACGTTTGATATCCGGATGTTTCATTACCTCGTTAACATCATCGATGGCGACCTCCAAGTGAAGCGAAGCTGTTGTCTCCAACTTTCTATTTATATCATTCTCCTGGAGGGGGTTTCTGGGGTGTGTGGTGGTGTCATTCCTGTTCATTTTCTGAGGGATTGATAGAAGGTATCTAGATCTATGTGGAAAAAGTGAGGACTGCAGATGCTGGAGATCAGAGCTTAAAAATGTGTTGCTGAATAAGCGCAGCAGGTCAGGTAGTATCAAAGGAACAGGAGAATCGACGTTTCGGTTATACGCCCCTCTTTAGGAATGAGCAGGGTGTGCCAAGCAGGCTAAGATGAAAGGTAGGCGGGAGTGAGTTGGGGGAGGGGGGCTGGGAATACGATAGGGGGAAGGAGGTTAAAGTGAGGGTAATAGGCTGGAGAGGGGTGGGGGGGAGGTTGGGAAGAAAATTGCAGGTCAAGAAAGTGGTGATGAGTCTGAGGGTTGAGACTGAGAAAAGCTGGGGGAGGGGAAATGAGAAAGCTGGAGAAATCTGCATTCATCCCTTGTGGTTGGAGGGTTCCTAGGCAGAAGATGAGGCGGTCTTCTCCAGGCGTCGTGTTGCCATGGTCTGGCGAGGGAGTTGGCCAAGGACCTGCATGTCCTTGACGGAGTGGGAGTGGGAGTTAAAGGGTTCAGCCAAGGGGCGGTTGGGTTGGTTGGTGCAGGTGTCCCAGAGGTGTTCCCTGAAACGTTCCGCAAGTAGACGGCCTGTCTCCCCAACGTACAGGAGGCCACATTGTGTGCAGTAAGTGATGTGTGTGGAGGTGCATGTGAATTTCTGATGGATATGGAAGGATCCCTTGGGGCCTTGGAAGGAAGTGAGGGGGGAGGTGTGGGCGCAAGTTTTGCACTTCTTGCGGTTGCAGGGGAAGATGCCGGGAGTGGAGGTTGGGTTGGTGTCGGGTGTGAATCTGACGAGGGAGTCACGGAGGAAGTGGTCTTTCCGGAACGCTGATAGGGGTGGGGAGGGAAATTTATCCTTGGTGGTGGGGTCTGTTTGGAGTTGGCGGAAATAGATCTATTTGTTTGTTTATGGCGTTGTGGTTGGAGTGCCAGGCCTCTAGGAATTATCTGACATGTCTGTGCTTAGTCTGTCCCAGGATAAATGTGTTGTCCCATGTCGAAATGGTATTTTTTTTTTTCATCCGTGTGTCGGGCTACGAGGGAGGGACGGTCGCGTCTTTTTGTGGCTAGCTGGTGTTCATCTATCCAAGTGGCTAACTTCGTTCCTGTATTTCCTACGTAGTGTTTGTGGCAGTCCTGGCATGGGATTTTTGCAGACAACGTTGGTTTTGTCCATGGGATGTACTGGGTCTTTTAGGTTTGTTAGTTTTTGTTTGAGAGTGTTGTTGGTTTTGTGTGCTACTAGGATTCCGAGGGGTCTTAGTAGTCTGGCTGTCATTTATTTAACCAGGCAGCACAGAGTCAGTGCCCTAAACTGAGGAGACTGTAAATCTACTAGATATATAAATTTAGTTAACCCGCCAGCCCACAGTCAGTGCCCTAATCTGAGGAGTCTAAAGATATTATGGTTACATATATTTAACCAGACATCACAGAATCAGTGCTCTAAAATGAGCAGACTCTAAATGTCCTGGTTGTATATATTTATTAAACTCACCAGCAGAAAGTCAGTGCCCTAAACGGAGAAAACTCTAAATCTTCTGGTTGTATATATTAAACGATCCAACACACAGTCAGTGCCCGAAACTGAGGAGACTCGAAATCTCCTGGTTGTATCTATTTATTTAACCAGCTCTCACAGAGTCAGTTCCCTAAATTGTGGAGAATTTAAACCTCCTTGTACTTGTTTATTTAACCATCCAGCACAGAGTCAGTGCTCTAAACTGAGGAGAATCGGAATCTCGTTGTTTTACATATTTATTTAACTAGCCAGTAGAAATTCAGTGCCCTAAACTGAGGAGACTCTAAATCTCCTGGTAGTTTATATGTATTTATAACTTCAGCACATAGTCTGTGCCCTAAACTGAAGAGACTCTAAATCTCCTGGTTATATATATTAAACCAGCCAATACACAGTCAGTGCCCTACACTAGAGACTCTAAATCACCTGGTGGTATCTATTTATTTAACCAGCCAGCACAGAGTCAGTGACCCAAACTGAGGAGACTCTAAATATCTTGGTTATACAAATTTGAACCAGCCACCACACAGGCAGTGCCCTAAACTGAGGAGACTCAAAACGTCCTGTTTATATACAATTAACCTGCCAGTATAGAGTCAGTGCCCCAAACTGAGGAGACTCTAAATATCCTGGTTATAAAAGTTTTAACCAGCCACCACACAGTCAGTTCCCAAAAATCAGGAGACTCTAAATCTCCTGGTTATATTTAATTAACCAGCTCATTATATATATTAAACAGACATAATAGAGTCAGTGCCCATAACTGAGTAGAGTCCAAATCTCCTGGTTAAAATACACAGCATAGAGTCAGTGCCCTGGAATGAGCAGACTCTATATCTCCTGATTATATATTTATTTAACCAGCCAGCACAGAGGCAGTGCGCTAAACTGTGGAGAATTTAAATCTCCTGGATATACATGTTTGTTTAACTATCCAGCACAGAGTCAGTGCCCTTGACTGAGGAGACACTAAAAGTCCTGGTTACATCTAATTATTTAACAAGGGTGTAGATTTGCTCGCTGAGGTGTAGGTTTGATATTCAGACGTTTCATTACCTGGCTAGGTAACATCAGTGGCGATCTCCAAGTGAACCGAAGCTGTTGTCTCCTGCTTTCTATTTTTATCTTTCTCCTGGATGGGTTTTCTGGGGTTTGTGGTGATATCATTTCCTGTTAGTTTTCTGAGGGGTTGATAGATGTCATCGAGATATATGTGTTTGTTTATGGCGTTGAGGTTGGAGTGCCAGGCTTCTAGGATTTATCTGTTATGTCTTTGCTTACCCTGTCCCAGGATAGATGTGTTGTTCCAGTCGAAATTGTGATTTTTAACATCCGTGTGTAGGGTTATGAGGCAGAGAGGATCGTGTCTTTTTGTGGCTAGCTGGTGTTCGAGTATCCTGGTGGCTAACTTTCTTCCAGTTTGTCCTACAAAGTGCTTGTGGCAGTCCTTGCATGGAATTTTGTAGAAGACGTTTGTTTTGTCCATGTGATGTACTGAGTCTTTTCATTTTGTTAGTTTTAGTTTGAGAGTGTTGTTGTGTTTGTATGCTACTAGGATTCCGAGGGGTCTTCGTAGTCTTGCTGTCATTTCTGAAACTTCTTTGATGTATGGTCAGGGGGTTAGGGTTTCTGGCTGTGTTTGGTCTGCTTGTCGTGGTTTCTTCTTGAGGAATCTGAGCACTATTTCTTTGGGTATCCATTCTTCTTGAATACGTTGTATCGGTGATTCTCCTCTGTTTTCCGAAGTTCGTCTGTGCTGCAGTGTGTGGTGGCTCATTGGAATAGCATTCTGATATAGCTTTGTTTGTGTGTGTTGGGATGGTTGCTGGTGTCGTCAAGTATTTGGTCTGTGTTTGTCAGTTTTCGTATATGCAAGTTTGTAGTTCTCCGTTGTCCATTCCTCGACGTCACAGTCGAAAGAAGAGTCTCCTCAGTTTAGCGCACTGACTGTGTGGTGGCTGGTTAAATAAATGGATACATCCAGGAGATTTGGGGTCACTTCAACTTAGGCCATTGACTCTGTGCTGGCTGGTTAAAGATATATAACCAGGGGATATGGAGTCTGCTCATGTTAGGGCACTGGTTCTATGCTGGCTGATTAAATAAATATACATAACCAGGAGATTTAAAGCCTGCTCATTCTTGGGCACTGACTCCCTGTTGGCTGGTAAAATAAATATACATAACCAGGAGATTTAGATTCTCCTCTATTTGAGGCACTGAATTTTTGCTGTCTAGTTAAATAAATATATATAACCAGGAGATTCAGAATCTCCTCAGTCTAGGGCACGGACTCTGTGCTGCATGGCTAAATAAACATGTATATCCAAGAAATTTAAATTCTCCACTGTTTAGGGCACTGACTCTGTGCTGGCTAGTCTAATAAATAAACCATTAGATTCAGATTCTCCTCAGTCTATGGCACAAACTCTGTGCTGGATGGCTAAATAAACATGTATATCCAGGAGATTTAAATTCTCCACAGTTTAGGGCAGTGACTCTGTGCTGGTTGGTCTAATATATATAACCAGAAGATTTGGAGTCTGCTCATTCTAGGGCACTGACTCTGTGCTGTGTATTTAAGTATACGTAATCAGGAGATTTAGACTCTACTCAGTTATGGGCACTGACTTTGTTCTGTCTGTTTAATATATATAATGAGCTGGTTAATTAAATGTAACCAGGAGGTTTAGAGTCTCCTAAACTTAGGGCACGGACTATGGGCTGGCGGGTTAAATACATTTATATAACTAGGTGATTTACAGTTTCCTCACTTTAGTGGACAGACTATGTGCTGTATAGATAAATGCATGGCGATTTAGAATCACCTCAGTTAAGAGCATTGACTCTGTTCTGCTGTTTAAATATATACAACCAGGAGATTTAGAGTCTCCTCATTTTGGGGCACTGACTCTGTTCTAGCTGACTAAATAAATATACATAACCAGGAGATTTAGAGACTGCTTATTGTCGGGCACTGACTGAGGCTGGCGGGTTAAATAAATATATATAATCAGGAGATTTAGAGTCGCATCAGTTTAGGGTTCAGACTATGTGATGGATGAATAAATACATATATACAGCCAGGAGAACGTCAGTACCAGAAACTGAGGAGACTCTAAATCTCCTGGTTATATATAATTAACCAGACAGCACAGAGTCAGTGCCTTAACTGATGAGACTCTAAATTTCTGGTTATATATATTTAAACAGACAGCACACAGACAGTGCCCCTGACTGAGGACACTCTAAATCTCCTGTTGTTTTGAAATTAGTCAGCCAGCATAAAGTCAATGCTGACTCTGTATTGGCTGGTTAAATAAATATATGTAACCAGGACATTTAGAGTCTCCTCAGTTTGGGGCACTGACTCTGGACTGGCTGGGTAAATCGATATATAACCAGGAGATATAGAGTCTGCTCATTTTAGGGTTCAGAGAATGTGCTGGCTGTGCCCATAACTGAGTAGACTCTAAAGCTCCTGGTTATGTATATTTAAATACACAGCACAGAGTCAGTGCCCGAAAATGACCAGACTCTATATCTCCTTGTTATGTGTATTAAACAAGGCAGCACAGAGTCAGTGCCCTAAACTGTGGAGAATTTAAATCTCTTGGATATGCATGTTTATATAACCATCCAGCACAGATTTTGTGCCATAGACGTAGGAGAATCTGAATTTCGTGGTTATATATATTTAAACAAACAGCACCAAGTCAGTGCCCTTGACTGAGGAGATGCTAAATATCCTGGTTATATATATTTATTTAACTAACCAGCAAAAAGTCAGTGCCCAAAAGTGAGAAGACTCTAAATCTCCTGGTTATATATATTTAACCAGCCGACGCAGAGTCAGTGCGCAAAAATTTGGAGACTCTAAATCTCATGGTTATACGTATTTTTTTAACAAGCCAACCCAGAGTCAGTGCTCCAAACAGAGGAGACTATAAATATCCTGGTCATATTTTTTTTAAATCCGCCAGCCTGCAGTCAGTGCCCTCACCTGAGGAGACTCTAAATCTCCTGGTTATATATATTTATTTAAATCACCAGCACAATGTCAGTGCCCTAAATTGTGGAGAATTATAATCTCCTGGACATACATGTTTATTTAACCATCCAGCACAGAGTCAGTGCTCTTGACTGAGGAGAATCAGAATCCCGTGGTTTTACATATTTATTTAACTAGACAGTAGAAAATCAGTGCCCTGAACTAAGGAGACTCTAAATCACCTAGTTATATCTATTTTTTTAACCACCCGCCCCAGAGTCAGTGCCACAAACTGAGGAGAGTCTAAATATCCTGGTTATACAAATTTGAACCAGACACAACACAGTCAGTGCCCTAAACTGAGGAGACCCAAAACGTCCTAATTATATACAATTAACCAGCCAGCACAGTCAGTGCCCCAAACTGAAGAGACTCTAAATCTCCTGGTTATGTATATTTGAATACGCAGCACAGAGTCAGTGCCATAGAATGAGCAGACTCTTAATCTCCTGTTTATGTTTCTGTATTTAACCAGCCAGCACAGTCAATGCCCTAAACATTCTCTAAATCTCCTGTTTATATGTATTTATTTAACTTGCCAGCACAGTCTCAATGCCTTGTAATGAGCAGACTCGAAATGTTTGGTGATATTTATTGTTCCAGCCAGCACAGAGTCAGTGCCCTAGACTGAGAACATTCTGAATCTCCTAGTTAGATTTGCTTATTAAACGCACAGTCAGTGGCCGAAACTAGAGACTCTAAATCTCCTGGTTGTATCCATTTATTTAACCAGCCAGCACAGAGTCTGTGCCCGAAACTGAGGAGACTCTAAATCTCCTGGTTATATATAATTAACCAGCCAGCACAGTCTCAATGCCTTGTAATGAGCAGACTCGAAATTTATTTAACCAGCCAGCACAGAGTCAGTGCCTTAACTGTGTAGACGCTAAATCGCCTGGTTATATATATTTAAACGGACAGCACAGTCAGTTCCTTGAAATGAGGAGACTCTAAATCTCCTGATAATCAATCAGCCAGCACAGAGCCAGTGCCTTGAAATGAGGAGACTCTAAAACTCCTGGTAATTTATTAGTCTTTATCCATCCAGCACAGAATCAGTACCCTAAACTGAGGAGACTCTAAATTTCTGGTTATATATATTTAATTAGACAGCACACAGACAGTGCCATCTACTGAGGTCACTCTGAATCTCCTGTTGTTTTGAAATTAGTCCGCCAGCATAAAGTCAGTGCTGACTCTGTGTTGGCTGGTTAAATAAATATATGTAACCAGGAAATATAGAGTCTGCTCATTTTAGAGTTCAGAAAATGTGCTGGCTGTGCCCATAACTGAATAGACTCTAAATCTCCTGAGTATGTATGTGTTAGTACACAGCACAGAGTCAGTGCCCGAAAATGAGCAGACTTTAACTCTCCTGGTTATATGTATTAAAAAAGCCAGCACAGAGTCAGTGCCCTAAATTGAACATAATTTAAATCTCCTGGTTACATGCAGATATTTAACCAGCCAGCACAGAGTCAGTGACCTAAAGTGAGGATTCTCTACATCCCCTGGTTATGTATATTGACCCAACCAGCCCAGAGTCAGTGCTCGAACCTGAGGAAACGCTAAATATCCTGGATACATGTATTTAAACAGGCAGCAAAAAGGCAGTGTCCGAAACGGAGGAGACTCGAAATCTCTCTCTCTCTCTCTCTCTCTCTATATATATATATATATATATATTAATCCATCCAGCACATAATCTGAACCCTAAACAGAGGAGACTGTAAATCTCCTAGTTATATGTATTTATTTAAGCCACCAACCCACAGTCAGTGCCATAAACTGAGGAGACTCTAAATCTCCTGGATATATATATTTATTTAATCAGCCAGACCTGAGAGAGTGCCCAAAACAGAGGAGACGCTAAATATACTGGTTTTATATATTTAACCAGAAGGCACAATGTCAGTGCCCTAAACTCTACAGGTTCTAAATCTCCTGGTTATATGTATTCATTTAACCAGCCAGCCCAGAGTCAGTGCCCCAAACTGTAGAAACTGTAAATATCCTGGTTATAAAAGTTTTAACCAGCCACCACACAGTCAGTGCCTTAAAATGAGGAGTCTCTACATCTCCAGGTTATATTTAATTAACCATCTCGCACAAGTCGGGACCTAAAAATGAGCTCCTGTGAGGAGGTTGAGCAATTCATCAACTTCACCAAAACATTCCACCCTGGCCTTAAATTTACCTGGACCATCTCTGACATTTCCCTCCCCTTCCTGGACCTCTCCATCTCCATTAATGACGACCGACTTGACACTGACATTTTTTACAAACCCAGCGACTCCCATAGCTACCTGGATTACATCTCTTCCCACCCTACCTCTTGCAAAAATGCCATCCCGTATTCCCAATTCCTCGACCTCCGCTGTATCTGCTCCCAGAAGGACCAGTTCCACCATAGAACACACCAGATGGTCTCCTTCTTTAGAGACCGCAATTTCCCTTCCCTCGTGGTTAAAGATGCCCTCCAACGTATCTCGTCCACATCCCATACCTCCTCCCTCAGGCCCCACCCCTCCAACCGTAACAAGGACAGAACACCCCTTGTGCTCACCTTCCACCCTACCAACCTTCATATAAACCAAATCATCCGCCGACATTTCAGCCAACTCCAAAAAGACCCCACCACCAAGGATATATTTCCCTCACCACCCCTTTGCGCCTTCGGCAAAGACCGTTCCCTCCGTAACTACCTGGTCAGGTCCACGCCCCCCTCCCATCCTGGCACCTCCCCTGCCACCGCAAGAACTGTAAAACCTGCGCCCACACCTCCTCCCTCACCTCTATCCAAGCCACTAAAGGAGCCTTCCACATCCACCAAAGTTTTACTTGCACATACACTAATATCATTTATTGTATCCGTTGCTCCCAATGTGGTCTCCTCTACATTTGGGAGACTGGGCGCCTCCTAGCAGAGCGCTTTATGGAACATCTCCGGGACACCCGTACCAATCAACCAACCGCCCTGTGGCCCAACATTTCAACTCCCCCTCCCTCTCTGCCGAGGACATGGAGGTCCTGGGCCTCCTTCACCGCACCTCCCTCACCATCAGACGCCTGGAGGAAGAACGCCTCATCTTCCGCTTCGGAACACTTCAACCCCAAGGCATCAAAGTGGACTTCAAACAGTTTCCTCATTTCCCCTTCCCCCACCTCACCCTAGTTCCACACTTCCAGCTCAGCACTGTCCCCATGTGTTGTCCGGACTTGTCCTACCTGCCTATCTCTTTTTCCACCTATCCACTCCACCCTCTCCTCGCTGACCTATCACCTTCATCCCCTCCCGCACTCACCCATTGTACTCTATGCTACTTTCTCCCCACCCCCACCCACCTCTAGTTTATCTCTCCACTCTTCAGTCTCACTGCTTTTAATCCCGATGAAGGGTTTTTGCCCGAAACGTCGATTTTGCTGCTCCTTGGAGGCTGCCTGAACTGCTGTGCTCTTCCAGCACCGCTGATCCAGAATCCACCCCTGTGTTCTCTGTCTATACCATGATGTTTAGATTGATTCTAATCTAAAAAGTGAGATAATGGAGTTTTACATAAATTCATGCGGCAAGACGTGTCTGATTGAGGACATGGATACCACTATTACACATTGGATCACATCCCACCTGTTGCCTGGCAGGTGCTCATGTGACTCAGCCAACTTTGTCTATCTTATACGTTGCAGGCAAGAATGCCTGGAGGCATGGTACATTGGGGAAACCGAGCAAAGGCTACGACAACAGATGAATGGGCACCGCACAACAGGAGGGTTCCCTCCCAGTTGGGAAACACTTTAGCGGTCCAGGGCATTCAGCCTCGGACCTTCGGGTGACCATCCTCCAAGGTGGACTTTGGGACAGGCAGAAGAGAAAAGTGTCCGAGCAGAGGCTGATAGTTCAGTTCGGTACCCATAGGGAGGGCCTCAACCGGGACCTTGGGTTCATGTCACATTACAGGAGATCACCATTGCACGAGACACACACACACACACACACACACAGATATGTCTACACGCACACACACACACACACGGACACAGGTACATACAGACGCGCACACAGACACTCACGCACAGCTTTATAGACACGCACACTCCCACACTCACACATGCACCCCCTCACAGACTTAAGACACTCCGCACTCACTACACACACAGACACACACACACACACACACACACTTTCTCACACTCACAACCCCCACCCCAGACAGACACACCCACACAGATAGACAAAGACCCACATGCACACAGATATTTTGTGGGTGAATTTGTACTTGCATGCAGTTTTTGTACTTTGCTCAAAAACTGCATTCATTCATGTAGAAATCTTGAGCTCAAAAACTGTATGAATTTATGTGAAAATTACTCCCTCTATTCTCTGCCCGTCTGCCTCATGACTTTTTAAAATTCTGTAAGGCCATTCCTCAGCCCTGAAGCCCCAGGGAAAACTGTCGAAGCCTATTCAGCTTCGTGCTATTGCCCAAATAGTGCAAACCTTGCAAACCCTTTCAAATACTTTCTAAATTGCACCACGTTCGTTACTGAATGCACGATCTGTTAGTGCTGAAGTGAAGCGACGCTGAAACATTAGTAATGACAATTTTGAGCGCTCTTTGCCTGTAGGGTAGCGTGGCCGAGTCGTTTAAGGCGCTGGATTTAAGCTCCAGTCTCTATCGAGTCGTGGGTTCGAATCTCACCGCTACCAAGATTGCAGCTGCTCTTCTGCAGGCAGAGGAACTTAGCAGGCCCTGTATATTTGCGTTTGCAGCCGGTCAGGCCTCTAATCCAGACTGACTCTGAAAACTGTGGGACACTTTGCTGTCGGAGCCCCCTCATCTGCACTGCTTTACGATGAATATGTGGAAACTTTGGTGCCAGTTTCTGTGTCTCAAATAGTCAGCACGTTTGGCTGCAAGTTTGGTTGTTCGAGCCTGCCCTTCGCACCGAGCCTCAATGATTTCAGTTCAAGCATTGAGGCCAACCATGTACCGACACTGCAACCACGAGAACTCAGCAGAGTCCGCAGCTGGATGTGGCCCCAATCTCTCCAAGGCCCCGCTGCCAACAGAAAGCGGCTACTGCAGCTTCAATCACCGGCTTCCTGCTCAGCCCTGGGACACAGCACATGGAAAATTCTTCCCCAGGAACGGCTCTTCCCGTGTGAGAGGGACAACAATTCTACTTTAAATTGAGAATGGCTTCAGAAGATTGTTCCTGTCCTTTGAGTGTTTCATAAACAAAACTCCTGTCTCGCAAATAAGAAGTGGGGAAAGTTGTTGGCAGGAAGGATAGAGAAAGTGCTGATTGTGAGGACTCTGTCTCGGCAGCAGGTGGGATTCCTTACACCCGAAACAGGAATGATTGCGTTTCCTTAGGAAATTTCCCAATTGATTTAACGTCTGCCAGAGTGATTGGGAATCATTCCGGCCACCTAAAGATGAGGATAAAAATATGAAAATATTTATATTGAATCTTAAATCCAGAGACAAGTGCTAAATAGATAATAATGTTCTGAATGAATACTAGCTGAGAAATGGAATTTGTGGATGATGACATTTGTGATTGGGAGGAATGAACTGGATCCTTGCAAATTGCAATGCCAGGTGAACTATCCTCAGTATGAAATGACACACTAATTAATCGTGAGCCAGGCCCAGCTACTTTAGTCGGTACAGCATGAGATGCTTAATCTCAGGGCCATAGGTTCAAGCCTCACGATGGGCCCTTTCACTCCTTTAAAGAAATCCAGCCCTCTGCTCCACTTGCAGGATTGCAACCCAGTGCAGGGGTCGTTTTTGACAAGTGGATCTGACTGTGTTCGGCCGCATTCTGAATGAAAGCTGTCTCCACTTTCCTGGAAGTGCCAGAGACAAGTTTATCAGTGCGGCCGAATATACGATGAATTGTGTCTCTTTCAAAACGTCAGGTTCCACTCCAAACGTCCACCAAACAGAGTGCTCAGAGACACAGAACGCGAATGTCTACTTGTTGGGGGGACGGGGTCTGACAGTGACTGCTCAATGTCAAATGGTCCTGAACCAAAATGAAGTGATTCAGACCGTTCTGACGGAAACCGAGGGGAACTCGCCTGAACGTTTCACAATTCACACGGAAAATGATCTTGTGTGCTCATGGGGGTTCACGTAATGGACAGTTTATTGTCAGTAACAGGGGTGGGGGTGGGGCAGGATTGTGAGGTTTCACAGTGGGACAGAAGTGATCTGGGTGAACGGGTACGTCTCACATCCCCAGAGCATGGAAGAGCTGATTGGTCCAAGATCACTACCATCTTCTGTTTCGGAACCAACAAATGAAATTGCTGAAAATCACAGCAGGTCTGCTCGCATTTTGGAAAGGAAAAGTGTTAAGACTTCGGGACTCGTGACATTTCTTTTTGCATGTCCATCTCCCTCTGGATTTGTACAGTCTTCCTTTTTATTGACTATCTTCTGACTTCCAACTTTATTCTCTTGTATTTTATTTTCCTCTCCAACCATGTTCCCAGCCTTTAAATTTGTATCAGATCTGTCCCATCTCTCACTTTTCTCATTTATGACTGAAGAACTTGGAAATGAACAATTAACTCTGTTTCTATTTCCTTAGATACCAGATGACCAGAGACCAGAATGTATAGGATGACGGTTAGAGCTTTCAGCCCATAGTCTGCTCTGCCATTCGATCATGGCTAATATCGCTCTCAATCCCATTCTCCAGTCTTCTCCCTGTAAAACTCATTCCCCCTGAATTTAGGACCCAGTCTTTTTCCCAGACTGGGTCTTCATCCGCCCCAAACCCCTCCACATCTGCTGGCGGCTGTTACACCGTTTCTCTGGGTGATCGCGCTGAGTTTCAGTCGTGCACGGCAAACCCAATCTGTTCTGAACAACGCAATCACCGCTGGGGGACAGCTCGATCAGGTCTCTGGCCCCACTGTGTTTGTGCGGGGGAGCAGTTATCACCTTCACCTCCCATGGGAAGGATCGGTCCTTCAAATATCCGGGCAGTAAAAACGATTGGCTTGTGTGTCAACATAGATGAAGGTAATTGCTTTCTGACCTGCTCAGTAAACCTTACTCTGTATGTCCCTGCCCATTCCTGCCGTTGTCGTCAAAGGGAATGCAAGTCCAATTAATTGCCGTGTACGGTTTTATTCGATACACATTCTTCCTTGTTCAGAATATAGGTGGATGTTTCCAGCACAGATAATTACTATTTTCAAGAATGCAGTCGGCGGGCCCTGATACATTTCTGGAGAGTAGAAGCATCAGTTTCTGCAGAAAATGGCCTCGTTCAGAACTGAGCAGAAATATTGTTGTTCCCGCTTTAAGGGCGACAGTTTTCCAGATGGTGATCGATGGGGCTTTATTGCAGCCTCATCAGCAAACCTTGTTTTGCATTTACTCGCCCATCACTACTCTAGTGGTGAGTAGAAGTATCATTCCAAATAACTGCTGCGTGAATTTCTTTTCAAATGTCACTGCGCTGTGGCTGTGAATATGTGGCGATGTCTACAGCCCTGCTGGCCATCCTGTTTAAGAGTGCAGTTATGAACATTCCTCTGTCTCAGCGCTGCAAGGAAAATTGCCCGCGCCTATTCAGCCTCGCCCTACATTCCAAACTCGGCAAACCTGGCAACTTGTTTGTCAGTATTTCCTGAGCATTTTCACGTGATATCCTTTTTTTTTAAATCATGTTAATAACCCTGGCCAACATTGGTCTATGCGGAACGGAAATGTCAGTGATAGATAAAGAGCAGCTGGCTCGGTGGCTCGGTTGTGACAGCGTTGTTCCATTTGGGTCACACCCGAAACATCTCTAGTTCAAACCAGGCAGGAGCGACTTTGTTCCCTTGGGACAAGTGGATTGGTGGGAATGGAGCGTTCCTGCTGGTTGTTCTCATCAGCAAACCTGGCTTTGAATTTGCTAGCCCACATCTGCTGCCATGTTGAAAAGGAATACCATTCCGATTAATTGCTGTGTCAAACTTCGTTCAGTTTCTCTCCTCGGATAAAGTGAGGGCTGGAGATGATGAAACGCTCCGAAAACAAACGGCGGTTCTCCTGCTGTTCGGATGCTGCCTGACCGGATGTGCTTTTCCAGCACCACACTCTCAACTAAGTTTCTCTCCTCCTGGGTCGACAATATGATTCGAATTGTAGATCTTCTCCCGCCGTCCATTTTAAGGGTACAGTTGCCAGCACTGATCCTTTCTGCACCAAAACTATCGCATTTGCTTTACATGTGAAGGCATCCTCGTTCAGTGACAAGGTAAGCTCTCATTTGCTCGGGTCACAGCGAACATTGGTTACCTGATGTCATCTCTGTCAAATGTATCCCAAAGTAGGCTCTGAAACGCCTCATTGGGACCCGAGCATTTCTAAACCTGCGTGAACCAAAACCAGAAAACCTCAGTCATGATTTGGAGCAGTTCACATATTCGAGTGTCCAAGCAGAAGGCTTGGTTACCGCTCATTCAGTCAACAACAGGAATGAGAAGATTTACATCCTCAGATGAACTGCTTGACTCATGCTCTCATACAGTCACTAATTCAGTTTTCTGGATAAATGTAAGGGCGTCTTCTGCCTTCCCTTGTAGTCTAGTAGCCAGCCTTTGGCGCTCTCGCCGCCGTGACACCGGTTCTATTCCCGGTCAAGGAATGCGTGCTTTATTCTGCACACACATCGTGGTAAGAATATTTCTGACCACTTTTCCAAAGTTGGCAGAACATCGGTTTTAAAGTTGAACAGAAAACCAAGAGATGCAGATGTTGGAAATCTGAACCAAAAACAAGAATTGACGTGCAAACTGAATAGTCCTGGCAACATCTGTGGAGAGAAACAGAGACAATGACACACAACGACAGAACCAGATTAGTTCTTCATTTCTAGACCACAATGCCGCGATAATGATCAGTTTTATCTGTCGAATGGGGATTGTTATCAAAATCTTTTATTTTTTGCCAGTTAGCAGCCATGTCGACCCGAGATCTGATTCGTTCAGTGTCTACGTCCAGATAGGCCTCTAATTTCCTGTCTCTATCTCTGTGTATCTACCTCACCCTTTTCATATTCGTTGACCCTTATTTTGCCAATATCCCTCATTTCCCATTCCTACCCTATGAAAAGCCAGACGTTCGGGGATAGTTTGAGAATGGAGCTGCTGAGAGGTTTTCTGGAACCTGGCAGGAGACTGCACAACATGGCTCACATTTTACGGATAATACGTCTGGCACTTGGATGTGATACAAGGGGCCATTTCTTCCTCAAAACATTGTAACCCTTTCGAAATTAAAGTTGCATTTCTTATCCAAATGAAAATAAACTAACTATAGGAGAACGTGGAATCATTAATGATGCTGTAAAATGAATGAATGGCGACAGCAGAGAATGAGGATGATCCACTCGTGGTTTCTGTGCTATGACCACAACATTCCACGGCCTTTCTGCAGTGTTTCCTGCCTCACCTCGTTATTCCCACCAAACTTGGAATGAAGGAGGGAGAATAAAATTGGGGGAGAAGAAGGAGTGCTATTGGAACAGCAGTAAGAAACTCTAGGTTGGTGTATTGGTTAGGAAGGACAACATACACTGCTGGAACTAAACCAGGAAAAAGGAGTGGGTTTGCCAAACCATAACAGGCTCGAACTCAGGCAGGATGCTGAGTCGCTTCATCAGCAACACGATACTTTATAAAAGGTGAACCTCCGAGCTTTCAATACAACAAGCGGGCGCAACTGCGATTGGACCCTATGGTCAGCTGCTTACCAAGGAGGGGTTTTAAATAACTAAGCAACGTCCATATGTGCAGTTCATTAACCACATGACCACATGAACTCGGAAATACATTTCTGTATCAATATTACTCAGTGTGATTTGCAATCAAACACCTCTTTTGCAAAACCAGACATTTCACGATTTATCGTTCTTCAATGCAAAGGCACATAAAAGGGCAATCTTCTCTTGCATTGGTTTCAAACAGATATTTGTATCTGTTTAAGCTGACAGGACAAAGGGAACATTTTTCATCCTCTTGGGGCGTATTGACGGCTTTCATACACACAGAGGGAATTTCACACGAAGAGGAACAGTGTCATTGCCATGAATTGACCAGGAATGGTGTGTGAGCCAATGTAAACAGTTTGCTGTAAAGGCTAAACCATTAGCAGTGACACTGAGCCTTGCACCACCAGATGCAGACTCACTTCCTGCCTCATGCCTCCCAGTCATCATTGTCATTCACGTCAATTTCACTTCCCTGCTCCACTTCCAAACTTACTACCGATTGGAACCTACCACATTTAGGAACGCATTCCTGGAATAAAGATATCACTCAATGCAATAGGACTCGCTGTCCATCCCTAAATCCCCCAGAGATGGAGGAGATGAGTTGCTCTTGTGAACCATTGAACTCCTTCACACGGAGGTACAGCCATTATGGTGCAAGTGCGGGAGTTCCTGGATTTACACCCAGAGACACTGAAGGAACACAACATATTTCCAACTCAGGAAGGTGAGATGATTGGAGGGAGATTTGAAGGGGTCACTATCGTATCTGTCCGCTGTCATTGTCCTTCTACATGGTTCAAGCAATCACTGGGCTGATTCTGGAGGGATCCCGGTATGTCTTCTGTGTGAAACGAGGAAAGCGTTTTCAGTCAGACAATTCACATGAAGAGAATTAAACCTTCATTCCCTGAATTGGAACTATATCCATTTCTGGACGATACAAACTTTGACTCCTCAGCACGGGCCCCCGGTAATGCTGATAGTATCCAAAGCAACCTGAATTGTACACACCCTTGTGCCAGTCCATCCCTTCATAACCACCTTCGGCAACAACGTTTCTCTCTTCAATTTTGCAAACGCTTCATATGATCGCCTTGGGTTTCAAAGTAAAGAAAGTGGAGCTGTGGTGATCTGATGTTGGTCAGTAGGTGCAATGCAGGAATGTACAGAACAGGTTTTGATGCGTGAGATTGCACTGAAGGGATTCCACCACTAAAAGGCGCTGTTCATCTCGTCTGATTCTCCATCGCGGGATTCAAATCAACAGAGGTTTCTCTCTGGACTGGCTCAGGGTCTTGACTGGAAAAGGTCATGACGCAAGGTATGAAAAGATATTTCACTGGAGTGAATAAAAAAATCGCAGACTGACTGTGAATAAAATGATGGCAACTTCCAGCAGAGGCTCAGGCGACCCGGAAGCAGGTACCTGAGGGCAAATATGTTGCCTTGGCTATTGAAAGACATTGTTTCACGAAGTGGGACATCCGATGTGAAACAGTGACGATAATTATTTTTACTGATTGTTCACCTTGTGAATACTGTTTACCCCGATGTCCATGTTTCAATTTCATATCGACTACCTGTCGTACCTCCAGCTGCCGTTGGGCCAGTGACGTAATGGATAATGCCTCTGACTTTTGGTGGTTCGAATCCTTCCTGATTTGTGTGCAATGTACTGCAGGGGTTGGATCAGTGGGTCTCGAATTTGGTAGTAATGCACCTCAATGTGCGACAGATTTTCAGGAGCTGCAGACTTTGGATCAGTGTGTTTTCAAATGTGAAAGTTGCATGTGAGGCAATTGTCCATTTTAAATTCCAGCTCAACGCAACGTCTCTCATTGTCTGTAAAACTGACTTTAGTTGCGCCTAAAGCTGCCTTTTGTCGGAAAAACCTCTGTGTGTGTGTGTGTGTGTGTGTATATAGGTGGGGTGTAGGGGGCGGGGTGGGGCTTGGTCTTAAGTCGGTGGAGAGCGGTACTGAATCACAAGGAGCTGGTATAATCCTGAAAACTCTGCCCTCCTCCCCCCATCTCCGGGCACGTGTGTCTGTGACTCACTCTATGGATGAAAATGTGAATGGGTTGCTCGAGGGGATTTCACTTCAGTATGACGGTATATAACTCACTCCCATTGTTGTCTCGTTTAAGATCGCAGGGATAATCTTTTTCTGAATTTTACGGTGAAAACAACAGAACACACAAAGTATCCTGTCAAAGCTGGACACTGGATCGAAAACAGACGGCTATCTGATGAGCCATACTGCACGATAGGCCGAATGGTATTTTCCTATTGTGTTAAAAAAAACCTGTAAGACAACGAGAAACTAATGTGCAGCGAAAATGAACCAAAATGAAATGCATAAGTGGTTTCATTGAGAATAAATGCGACAGCTTCTGTTGCTTTCCCTTTTAATCTCACGGTTAGGAGTTGGTGCATTTTCGGAGGGGGAAAGGGTGATTCCTGGTCAGGGAATGGGCGATGCGTTCTGCAAAGATATCTTGCTAACAGTATTTCTGACCGATTTGCTGAAGCCGTCAGGTCATTGGTTTTGTCTCAAACGTTGTTAAGAATAATATGAAACAAAGGATTGCAGATGTTTGAAATCGGAACCAAAACCAAGGTTTGATAGAAAAACTTAGTACGACAGTGAGAGAAACAGAGTTAATGCTTCATATCGGCGGAGCGAGGTTACTTAGACATTTCTGTATTATACTTTTGGTAAAATTATCAGTTTTCCCTGTCAGGATATTTACCAAAATCTTTCATTAGCTTACAACCATCAATGTTGAAAATTCAAAATGACTTTGTTGGCTGTAAGAATCCTTCCGTTGCTCGGAGATGGTGAAAGGCTGTGCTTAATAGTTACCTTTTTTATTATTTGTTTCTGTAAGTCAGCAGCCATGTCGATTGGAGAATTGGTTCTTTCAGTATCTCCTCAATCTGCGTCTCCATATTTCTTTCTTTCTCTGTGCATGCACCTGACCCTCTTTCACATTCTCGGACTCTCGGTCTGCCCATATTCCTCATTTCCCATTTCTGCTCTTTGAAAAGTCTGACATTCGGAGACAAATTGAGAGTGGACCAGCTAACAGGCTTTCTGCCCTCTCGGTAGCATGTGTGGGATTAGGCTCACATTCTCCGAATAAAGTTCCCTAAACTTATGCCTGAGGTGAGGAGTCATTCCTTCCTCCAAATATTATGATCCTTTCGAGTTCTAAATAGAATTCATAATCCACAAGAAAAGAAACCGCACTCACAGTGCGAACCACAACGACAGGAGTGCAATGAAGTATTTCCTGTTGCTGTGGAATGAATGAATGTTGACAGCAGAGAATTAGGGTGAACAGCTATTGGTGTCTGCGCCATCACTGCAACATTCCCCGGCAAACCTGCCATGTCTCCTGGCCCACCTCGTTATTCCCAACAAACTGGAAATGAACGAGGCGTAATAAAGGAGGAGTACAAGCAGAAGTTCTTGTCAAACGCAGGAAGGAAACTCCAGATTGAATTAATAGCTCGGAAGAAACAATATCCACTGGAGGAACTAAACCAGTGAACAGACGAGGGTCGAAACTGAAAATGTGTTGCTGGAAAAGCGCAGCAGGTCAGGCAGCATCCAAGGAGCAGGTGAATCGACGTTTCGGGCATGAGCCCTTCTTCAGGCCCTTCTTATTCCTGAAGAAGGGCTCATGCCCAAAACGTCGATTCTCCTGCTCCTTGCATGCTGCCTGACCTGTTGCGCTTTTCCAGCAACACATTTTCAGCTCTGGTCTCCAGCATCTTCAGTACTCACTTTCTCCTATCAGACGAGGGTCACCAAAACAGGCTGAGGCTCAAACAGGACGCATGGTTGACTGACGGGCAAAACTGACTTGGGAGATTTTGAAACAACCATGCATTTGGTAAAATACACAGGCACAACTACGATGTGAAATCTTGGTGGGTTGTTTATGATGTCGGCAAGTGAACAAACTGAGTCACGGCACCACACCACATGTGGTTTTTTTCATCCCAGTTCCTTAACCAATTGATAACAGTAACTCGGAATTGTGTTTGCTGTATTAATGTTGCTCAGTGAGAATTGCATTCAACCCCCACTTTTGCGAAGACAGTTAATAGCTGAACTTTCTGCACTGAAATTGTACAGAAAAATACAATCTCCTCTTCCACTGGCTTCAAACTGATTTGTTCAACTGTTTAAACTGAGAGGATAAGGAGAATGTACTCATCATCTCGGGGCCCATTAACTCTGTTAATATACACAGGGAACCTCACAAAAAGAGGAACAGGGTCATTGTGCTAAACTGACCTGAACTGCGTGTGAGTTAGTGTAAACAATATGTAATAAAGATTTGCCAGTGTTAGACTGGGGTGGACAAAGTTAAATAATCACACAACATCAGGTTATAGTCCAACAGGCTTATTTGATAGTACTAGCTTTTGGAGCGCTGGACCTTCATCAGGTGGTTGTGGAGCCTAACATCATAAGACAGAGAATTTATAGCAAAATATTACAGGGTGATGCGACTGAAATGACATATTTAAAAATAAAAGTGCATTGTCTGTTCAGTCTGTATACTTTTAGAAATACCATGTTAGATTTTATTCTTTCATGTGTAAACAGTATGTAAAAATAGCTAAATTCTCAGGTAAATATTCAACAATAGATGCCACCACAGCTCAGATTCAGCCTTGAAGGTGTGAGGTTGAAATCTGTCTGTGTCCCAATGTTCTGTCGTGGCAGAAGCTGGGGGTACCCTGCCTCATGGCTTTCAAGATGCATTTGACATCGGCAGTGAGGTTCCCACATCGGATCCCATTGCCTAATATGATGGGACATCCTGGTGTGTTGGCTTTGTGTATTTTCGGAAGGCAGTAGAAGTGCCTTCAAGTGCATGGTATGAGGTTGATGGAACTCTGAAAGAGTGCATTTCAGAGCTTAGATCAGAGTGTTGCTGGAAAAGCACAGCAGGTCAGGTAGCATCCGAGGAGCAGGAAAATCGACGTTTCGGGCAAAAGTACTTCATCAGGATTTCGGAGGGGCTGAGCACAGAAACAGACCCTCCATTCCAGCTCGTCCCTGCTGACCAGATAACTGAAATTAATCTAGTTATATTTGCCAACATTTGACCCTGACCCCTTCAAACCCTCCCTGTCTGAATCCCATCCAGATGCCTTTTAAATAGAGTCATAGAGATTTACAGCATGGAAACAGACCCTGACATTACAAAGGGATATTGACAGATTGGGTAAATGGGCAAAGTTGTTCAGGTTAGATCAGTGAGGATACAAACCTCCATGCCGAACAGATGTCCCAACCCAATCTTCCCCCACCTGCCAGTATCCGACCCATATCCCACCAAACCCTTCCTATTCATATACCCATCCAAATGCCTCTTAAATGTTGCAATTCTATCAGCCTCCACCATTTCCTCTGGCAGCTCATTCCGTACCACCCCCTGGGTGAAATTGTTGCCCCTTAGGTCTCTTTTATATCTTTCCTCTCTCACCCTAAACCCATGCCCGCTAGTTCTGGACACTCCGACCCAAGGAAAAGACTTTATCTATTTATCCGCCTCATAATTTTGTCAACCTCAATAAGGTCACCCCTCAGCCTCCGACGCTCCAGGGAAAACAGCCCCAGCCTGTTCAGCCTCTCCCCTTAGCTTAAACTCTCCAACCCTGGCAACAATGTTGTGACTAT
Source organism: Chiloscyllium plagiosum (assembly GCF_037043375.1). Classification (NCBI taxonomy): domain Eukaryota; kingdom Metazoa; phylum Chordata; class Chondrichthyes; order Orectolobiformes; family Hemiscylliidae; genus Chiloscyllium; species Chiloscyllium plagiosum. Next base: position 37,352,121 of record NW_028270185.1, on the reverse strand, counting down.
ACCAGACTTTGGCAAATTATTCCGCACACCCAAAACCTTCTGTGTATAAAATTTGTGTCTCAGATTCCTTTGTGTGTACCTGTACCTGCCTCCAGCTGAAACTCTCATTCCCCTCTATCTTGTCTGCTGTCACTGAGCCAATGGTGTCTTCATTCTGTTACTGACCCTTCAGTCCCAAGGGCATGAATTGTTCTCACAAATCCAATTGGAGACCTTCTCTCATCCACGTGAAGAAATTGAACCCTGACAATTCCACTTACGCTGTCTCCCATCAGTCTTCATAGGATCCATATCGCAGAGGTTAAACAGTGTTCCCAGCAAACTGTCCCGGGCAGCGGGAGTACAGGGTTCAGACAAAGTAAAACATTATTTAAACTGTATCCATTTAAATCTCCAGGTCAGGTAGAGAATACAGTTAGATGAGAGTAAACCTCCCTGCACACTGCAGCTTTTCACATTCCCAGGCCATGTTCAGTGTGGCGGTAGATACTGATCAAATCTCCCACTTCCTCCATCCTGTTCACATCAAATACACTCAGGGTAGTTCCATCACTGGGTTAGATACAGACTATGTGAACAGCGGCAATTTCTCCACCTGAATCTCGCAGAGTCTGGGGAGAATGGGGTTCGATACAGAGTCAAGATCTGTCCATATTGTCCACATCGGACACTCCCAGGACAGGCAAATCATGGGGCTATATACAGAGTAAAGATCCATCTGCACTGTACCTCCCAACACACACACAGGATAGGGACAGCACAGGGTGAGGTACAAAGTTAGGCAGCATTGTAGACAGTGCAGATGGTACCTTAACATTACAAAGGGATATTGATAGACTGGGTAAATGGGCAAAGCTGCAAAATTTGTTCAGGTTAAATCAGTGAGAGATACATTTTTGTTCAGTGAGGGATATGGGCCAAAGGAAAGAATGTGGAGTTAGGCAACACATCAACCATGATGCCATTGACTGATGCAACAGGGTCGAGGGGCTGAATGGCCTCCTCCTGTTCCTATGATACAAACTGTCCCCATCAAACACTCTCAGGGCAGGGAAAGGATGGGGTTAGATACACAATGAAGCTGCCTTTACTGTATCCCCATCAACCCCTCCAAGGGTAGGGCCAGCACAGGATTAGATACTGAGTCAAGCTGTCTCTCTCTCTCCACACTGTCCCGATCAACCACTCCCAGGATTGTTTAACAGAGCTTTAATATCTGAAAATGCTCATTTTCCTCTGTTATTCCTGGCCCCTCAGTAACTCTGTATGTGAGTGTGTGTGTTTATGTGTGTGGGAGAGGGAGACAGAGAGAGAGGGAGAGGGAATGACCGGTGCCCTGCATTCGTGGGTCATATCCTCTTGTACTCCAGTATTACACATTATTTTCTGGATCCGTGTACAGAAATCACAGAAAGCTAACGTAATGGTGTCATCAAATATTAGGATGATTTGCCAATTATTACCAGGACATGGGACGAGGGAAATGAGGCAGCCTTGCTGTGTCTGCAGACTCAGTCTGCAGGGGTAGTGAGTGTTCAGGAAGGGAAAGGGATTGTTGTTTTCATTCGTTCATGGGATGTGAGCATCACTGGCTGGGTCCAGCATTTATCCCTCCATTCCCATCTTCCCTTGAGAAGGTGGGAGGGAGCTGCCTTATTGAACCGCGGCACTCCATCAAATTAATGTTTCTGGAGAAACAGAATGGAGTGGAAATTAAACTCCAGCTTTCTCTGTTCCTGCTCCCAATTTAATATTCACCCGTTCAGTTTATACTGAGTTAGAGACTGGAATTTCATCGATGGTCTCAGCGAGTCTATATATTTCAGAACACAACAGGGAGTGAGTTTCAGACTGAAATCCATCTGAGGGATTTGGGCTACTTTCTCGACAGAGTAGCAGGTGCCAGTGAGTGAGTTACAGATCGGCGTATAGTCGAATGTGTGGCTCACATATTGACTAACCAATACTGGGAACGAATCTAATTGAGGAGTTTGAGCTTTTTATATATCGAATCACAGATACTTGAGAGTGAGACTCAGGCTGGAATATGTGGAAGGATTCGAGGAGGTTTTTTACATAGAATAACAAATACCCAGGAGTGAGTTACTGACTGGAAACTTATAGAGATGATCGGGGTGATTCATATTTAGAATAACAGATGATTGAAAGTTAGTTGCACATTGGAATTTTATCGTGGGTTTTGTGGTGCTCATTTATAGAAGAACAGATACTCATGAATGGTGCACAGACTGGAATGTAATCAAGGGGATTGGTGTGCTTTACATGTGGACTAACTTAGAACCCAATACTCGCTCTCTCATGCACAATCTCACTATTTTTCTTTCTCATGCAGAATGTCATCATCTGTCTCATACATTATACCAGTTTATCACCCTCTCTCATACACAGTTTCACCATGTTTCCCTCTCATACAGAAACTATTTCTGTCTCACATGCACAGTCTCACTGTCTCTCTCTGTCACAATGTCACTCTTCCTCATCATCAATCTTGCCAACTCTCTCATAGACAATCCCACTCTCTCCCATACTCAGTCTCACTGTCACGCTCTGCCATACACAATCTATACCAGTATGTTCCCGGCAGACAATTCATGTAAGCACAGCACTAGCATGGACGTTACAAAGAGGGAAAAGCAAGTGAGACGAGCAACATCAGTACAGTTTGTGATTATTGAACATTGGTCCCCCACTAACATGTAAGATTCTCTGACACCCACCCCCCAGCCCGACACAGAGGACTGGGCAGATCGTGGATTTATTAGCTGAGGCTCTGTCTCAGAATATTCTTGCTGCTAGTGTGACTCCCAGATATAACTCTCCATGTCCATCTTCTATTTTTATATTTCCATCAAATGTGCCTATTTCTGTGTGTGTGTGTGTGTCCATCTGAGTGAAAGGTTTGAGTGTCAATTATTTTATACTGGAATCCTAACTCTCTCACACATGCAGACACAATCTCACACATGAGCTGACACCTATACATGCACTAACACATACATAAACAAACAGTAACACATAAACACTCACACATAAATGATCATACACTCACACGCTACCATACTCACACGTTTTCACACACCCACACACATGCACACTTACGTTCTCTCACTCAATCTCACACACTCTTCCACTCAGTGTCGGTTCAGGAGGTCTATGTATCAAATAACATATACCCAGGAGTGAATTACAGCATGGAACCTAATTGAGGGTTCCGTGTGGACTTACACAGAGAGTTACAGGTACCGGGGATTGAGTGCAGACAGGAATCTAATTGAGTTCGGGACGATTTATATATGGAATAACATAGAGTTCAGAAGAGAGTTACAGACAAGAATCTAATCGGTGTTGGGGTGGGGAGTGGGGGATGGGGTGATGTGGGGTTCGGGGGTAGACATTGTATACATAATGACAGATACCGGGGAGTGAGTTACAGATTTGAATCTAATCGAGCTTTGGGGGTTGATTCATCCATCCAGTAACTGATGCCTGGGAATGAGTTGTAAGTGTATCGGGATGCTTTATACACAGTGTGTCAGGTACCCAGGACTGTGTTACAGACTGGAATCGAACTGAATAGTTCAATGTGGTTTTTATACAGAGTAATAGTTATTCAGGAGTGAGTTATCGAGATGATAGAAATTATAGAGTCATACAGCACGGAAACAGGTCCTTCGATTCAACTGGTCCATGCTGACCCGTTTTCCTGCACTTTGCTTACCCCCATTTGCACCATTTGGGGTGTTTCTGAAAAGGAAGCACAGACTTATGGAAGTGAGTTACACATTGGAATCGAATCGATTGGGTTCATGGTAGTTTTTCTACAGAATAAAACGTACCGAGCCATGAATTGCAGATCAAAGTCTGACTGAGGTTTTGAGGTGGTTTATGTAGAGAGCCATGGATAAATTGAAATCCGTTACAGATTGGAATTTTATCAAGGGATGCCGGGTGGTTTATATGTAGAATAACAGATCCCCAGGAGTGTGTTACAGACTGGAATCTAATCAAAGGTTTTGGGATGGTTTTTATTTAGAATAACCGATAAACAAGTGTGAGTTACAGAATGGAATCGAATTGATGGATCAGGAGGTTTATTTATAAAAAGAACAGATACTCAACTGTGAGTTACAAACTGGAATCTACTTGTGGGCGTTGAGGAGGGTTATATGTAGAATAACTGATACCCAGGAGTGATTTACAGGCTGGAATCTATTCAAGGGGTTTGAGATGGTCTACATAAATTGCCACAGATACATGGGAGTGAGTTACATACTGGAATCCTATTGAGGAATTCAGGATGGTTTGTATATCGAACAATGGAAGGCCATGATTGAGTCACAGTTTGGAATCTAACTGAGGGTTTTGTTGTGATTTGTGCATAAAAAAAACAGACACCTGAGAGTGAGTTACAGACTGGAAGTCGTCAAAGTGGTCGGGCTGGTTTATACACAGAATACTAGAAACGCGAGAGTGTGTTATAGACTGGAATAGAATTGAGGGGAGTGGATTATCTTTATACAGAACAGCCGGATATGAGAGGGGAGAAATCAAGGGAGAAAGTACCCATCATAGACCAACTTAACAATGAGCTGAGCCAGACAGGATTCAACTCCTGTATGTGGAGGTTTCCATGTGTTCTGAAAGATGGGAGAGAAACAGGCAGACCCTCACACAGTGAGCACCAGGCAGGAAGGGACAGAAGGAGATTCGAATTTCCAAATGGCATCAGATCAGGACAGTGTTAGATTTAAACATTGACTCGGCAGAGATAACTTGGAAAGGGAATTGAGAGAGGTTAAATCACAGGAAGTTAACCTGCTCGTTCCACCAACAAATGATGTGTTCCCTATTATACCAGGAATCCGTATGGGACAGTGAGGAAAACGTATCAGATTATTGTTAGTCTGCACTGAGACATTTTAATTGATCTGTGATCGTTTCGTTTTACAGTCATAGAGTCATAGAGATGTACAGCATGGAAACAGATCATTCAGTCCAACCCGTCCATGCCGACCATTACGTCTTGAAGTCATAAACTTCACTACTTCAGGTGACTCCCCATTTTCCTACTTTGAACACCGTTCCCCTCTGTTTTCCCCATTCACTGAAGATATTAATATCCTTTTATAATGGGGCGAAAGTGAGAACTGCAGATGCTGGAGATTGAAGTCGAGGGATTCCTGATGAAGGGCTTTTGCCCGAAACGTCGATTTTCCTGCTCCTCGGATACTGCCTGAGCTGCTGTGTTTTTCCAGCACCACAATCTCAACTCCTTTTATAATGGCACTATCTCCATGCTGGTTACAGTGCTGTCTATCTCGCACTGTCTTATTTATCTTCAATCCTGTATAACTACAATGACACCAACAAACACACAACTTTACATCCTACAGCTTTGTTTATTTGCAGGTGCATTATTTTGTTTTATTTGTAGACAACACACAATTTGAACTCCCAGCACGTCAGAGTGGGATTTGATAAACACTTGATTTAGGGATGGGGTAGACCCACACAGGATTCAGACATGGAAATGGCTTTTGACACCCCCTCTCTCCCTTGCGGACAGAATTCCATAGCCAAATGTGTCAGGCAGACATGTTAGGTGTGTTCCCGGCAGCCAGTTTGTGTTACCACAGCACTGACGTTGACTTTATAAGCCTGGAAAAGCAAGAGAGACTGACAATGTCATTACAGTTTGAAAATATTGAACATTGGTCCCACACTAACATGTCAGATTCTCTGGGTTTTCAAAATTCATTTGTGGGACTTGGCCGTCTCTGGCTTGGCCAGCCTTGATAGCCCATCCATATTTGCTCTTGAGAAGATGGTGCTGAGCTGCCTTCTTGAATCGCTGCAGCCCACTTGCTGTGAGTTCACCCACAGTGTCGATAGGGAGAGATTTCCAGGATTTTGACCCAACAACTGTAAAGGAATACCGGTATATTTCCAAGTGAGGGTGGTGAGTGTCTTGGAGGGCAACTTGAAGCTGGTGGTGTTCCTAAGTAGCTGCTGCCCTTGCCATAGAGTCATAGAGATGTACAGCACGAAAATAGACCCTTCGGTCCAACCTGTCCATGCTGACCATATATCCCAAAAATAACTTAGAATACTTTGTGAGGAGCTAAAATGACCCGTCTGAGCCTGGTTTGGAACTTGATTATACCAGAACGGGATTGCATCAGCAACTGGGAAAAGTAAATCCATGCCACGGCAGGAGGGTGACAATGAAATATCGTGCAGTTAAATTATACATTTTAAAACTTCTGATGTTTCATTGTTTTACATGATTACGCTGAGTCAAATGTTTCGAACTCCTGAATTGCATGTTACACTGGAGGCTATCTTGAGGAAAGGAACGATGTGAAATGTCAGCAAGTATAGAACTGCAATGGATCGTGGTCAGTCAGTGCAGTGGATCTCATAAAACCAGTGTTCTCACATTCCTGCCTGTATCTGTGCTTGTGCAGTTATATTGATAGCAGCGCATTTCCTCCTTCCTACTTTAGGGAGTAAAAGGGCTTTGAGCTGGTTAATCTCCTTTACACCGTGTGGGTTTCAGATTCTGTTAGCTCTGACTGTTGAATGTCCAGAATCCGCTGTTGGCTTGGGTAACTGTTGAGGAGCACGGATTGATTTTTCCAATCACAGGAGTGATGAAGATTTGAGGAATATTTGTCTTCTTATGAAATCATGCAACACAGAAACGGCACCTTTCTCAACTCCTCAATACTGAGGTATATAAAATTAACCTCGTTCCATTTGCCAGCGTTTAGCCCATATCCATCTAAATCCTTCCTGTTTATATACCCATCCCTTTTAAACGTTTTAATCTTATCCACCATCTTTCAACTCATTCCATCCATGTCTCGGTTCAAAGCTGTAATCTGCAGTGGGGTGTGCTGTTTTTGGATGGGGGGGGAGTTGTCCCTATGAGGACAGACAAGTGCAACGGTCAGGTGTACATTCTCGGATTACGAAGCATAGGATCTATTTAGAATTAAAAATAAATACCAGTTCCTTCGGACATGGTAAACATTGGATTTGTTATTACATTCTTCATTCCGCTTTCTGTGTCCCACCTGCATGTAGTTTTTGTTTTTTTCTGAATGAGTACAGAGCTACACACTGAGGATGACTTTCCTTTTTGACCGTGGTTATCAACTCGACTGCAAAATATACAACAAACCTGAGCATTCCTTAAATCCACAGGGACCATGACCCATTCTCACTGAGAGAGCAAATCATTTTCTGTCAAATGACCCTCGACGATTTCCAATAGCTTCCCCCCGAATGTTCAGGTTGGATAATATTTATTTGATTTCAGTTCTCCGCCATTCTGATTGGTATAGCTCCCCCACCCCATAATCCGTCTCTGATCCTGGGTGTTCCTGCTTTTCCTCTGATTCTGGAAAATTTGGCAGCTGTTGTAACCACTTATTCTTCTGTTGTTTTCTGCTGGATATACTGGAGGGTTTTTAAATCTCTATTTCCTACAACACAGTTCATAGCTTCACCTGGCTAACCCCAGACTGTTCCTTTACCTTCCCCCACTTTGACAGTGATCCTGGATTTGTTTTTCGGTAATGAAGATGGGCTGACCTCTCAGTGAGGTAGGCAGTAATCATAACTCAAGATTATCATGGAAACAGGCAAGGATGAGGGGGAAATCAAAGTTCTAAACCGAGGGAATAAGATCAGGTGTGATTGGACAAAGAGCAGAAACTTTTAACTAAATCCATGTCAGAGCAGTGGGATGCATTGAAGGCGGAAACTGGGAAATTATAGGGTCACAATGTTCAATGAAAGATAAAACTTGATACTTGGAAATGCTGTGAACTCTGCATATCGGGAGATTTCCGGGATAAGTTCACTGGTCATGCAAAACGTGTTGGAAATTGGAATTCAATCCATGAATGAGAGCTGATGCACTTGGAGGGACACAGAACCCAAGGGTTACATTATGAATGGTAGAAACCTGGGAAACACTGAATCAGGGGGATCCTGGTGCACATGAATACCTTAAGGTAGTAGGAAAGGTCGATGAAATGGTTGAGAAGGTATTGGGATTTTTTGGCTTTTAAATGCAAGACATAGAGTTTAGGAGGAGGGACAATATGTATAAAATATTGGCTCGGCTACAGCTAGTATGTTGGAGTACTTTGATTGTCTTAAAGAAGGTGGAGACTTTCCAGGAAGACTCTAAGGTAGTAAAGTTTTGGGTATGAAGGGAGGTTGGATGGATTGGGATTGTTTTTCTTGGAGCAGGGGAGATTGATAGGCGGCATCATTTAAAGGTATATTGTTATAAAGAGCATAGACAGCACAGAATCAATTATGTTTTCCCCTTTGTGATCAGTCAATGACCAGGGGCATAGATACAGAGAGGCAGGGGTTTGATTATTCAAACAATAGTATTGTGACAATGTGGAACTTACTTCCTGTAAGGGTAGTAGAAGCAGATCCCCGATAGCATAGAACTCTTTAAATGTGCACTTGTAATGCCCGGGTTATGGACTTAATGCTGGAAAACTAGATGAGAATTCTGAGGCAATTGTTTCATGGATTCTATCGGGCAAAGCGCATTTTTATTTTCTGTGCTGTAAGTCTCTATGTCTCAAAACCTTCTCCAACTCCCAGCTGGACCATTATATTTTCAACCAGTACTTCCTCCAGAGCCATTGACTCCAACAATGATACTGACTGCCATTATCCCAAATTCTGTTACTGTTCGGGTTATCTTTCATTGTTGCAGCATCTCTGCCAGTTCAGCAACGTTCCCAGTGATGCAGCATTCCATGCTAGTACCTTTGAAATTAGAGCAACCCCTCCAACATTGAGTAAGCCATCCTCAGGCATTTCACACTGTTCAGCTATAGACACCATGTAATGTGTCTTGCCTCTCAAGGTATTCGACTGGCTCTGCTGATAGAAAGGGGTCCTCTTCCATCATCTCTGTCATTTACCATTTTTTAATAAACCCTGATTTGATTTAATTTATTATTATATTGTCACGTTTACCTCTGTATTGTGGGAAAGAAACTTGTTTTGCTTGCAGTGCAGTGAATCTTCAGTGCAAAGACACAAATGCCACCGGGCGATTGAACAGAGTGAGGGATACAGAGGTACAGCTACATGGAAGGTGCACAAGAAGCAAGATCAACATTAGGTTTAAAATTTAAGGTCCATTCAGAATTCAAATAGCAGCGGGGAAGAAGCTAGTCTGTGTGTTTATGGTTTTGTATATCCTGACTGACGGAAGAGGTTGGAGGAGAGTTTAACCGGGGTGGGAGGGTCTTTAATGGTGTTGGCTGATTTTCTGCAGCAACTAGAAATGTACATTCAGTCAATGGGTGGAAGGTTGGGCTTGTGTATGATCTGCCCTGTGTTCACAACTCACTGTAGTTTCTTACAGTCCTGGGCACAGCAGTAGCAGAGCACTTGGTACATTTCTGTTTGATCACGAGTTTCATTCCCTCTTATTTCCTTTAATCTATACTTATAGGACTACACAAACATATGTAGGTGAGACTGAAACTAATATTCACTTCTTTCAATGTAGGTTCCTGTCCACAAAACATCTTCTGTAACACTGAAGTTACTGTGTATACCTGCACATTTTGTTTTGCTGAAGGTGCACTGGGGATCTGCCCGAGCATCTCCCCAACACCCAGTTTACCTCGACTTTTTGCCTTTGTATATGTCACCTACATCTTTACACTTTAAACGGAATGATGAACAGCATATTATTAATTTTCAAAAACTTGCAGGAATCCAATTGAAATTAAAGAATCCAGTATCAAATCACTGCAAATATCTTCTTGGATTTTATGTTTTGATAATTGAGGAGCATTAATGCAGCTTTGCTGGAGTTGGCAATTTTCTTTTACTGTCACCTCGACGTCCGTGCATCCACAATGTTGATTCAACCGACAGGATCTGCCCCTCATTCTCCATCATATTTACAGATGATTGGGGTGAGCGCTTGACCAGATTTACAATGATCCCACCTCCCTCATCTTTAATTGTGCTTCGAGAGTAAGCATTTGCCATATTTTTACACCATGTATTATCACTGCCTCGGATCATTATTATTTTGCAGTTGAACTGCATCTGCCCTCAAACTGATCATTAAAAAAAACTTTCTCTACCTTTCTGCATCCCCTTTTTCTCTTTCATAACAATCGATTTATATATGCCCTTTTTGATATTTAACAGCGGTGATGTCTTTTATTCCCCCTCATAAATTATTACTAGAATTAACTTAGAGATTTACTTCGCTTTTTAGAAGTTAGGGAATGGCCTCAGGCACACACACACACACGCACACATACAGAGTCTCAGAGAGAGTGGCACACACACACACACACACACACACACACACAGATACACACGCACACAGACACACTCACACACACACATAGAGTCTCAGAGAGAGAGACACACACAAACACACACATAGGGAATACAAAATGACAAAAAGTGTGGTTAAACTTTTAGTACTTCCCTATTGTGTGGCGCCATCCAATTCGCTCACCATATTATCCAGCTGTATTAATACTTCTTGGGGGAAGCATGGCAACGTGTGGTGTAAATTCATCCTGCTAAATGTTACATGTTTTGGTGGGTACCTTTATGACTGGTATCCTAGATTCCAACTGCTGTTCACCGGCTGCCTGTTTCTATTCAAGCTAGAAATTGGCAAGTTACACATTTAAAGTTTACATCACAATTCTTTTAATACTGGGTGATCGCATATCCCTGTCATAGCACGTATACAGATTGACTTTAAATTTATGCAGAAAACAGTGTTCATTAACATGAAATCATTCTTCCATTATCCTTCTGACAGTGAATTTCGTGGCGATTATGATCCTCTCCCAGGGAAAGTGTGGCCTCGCTATCTGCACAACATGCTATCTGGTGGCCATGACAGCAGCAGGTCTACTGGTCATTATCAGTGAGGTCATACTGAAGCAAATACATTTTTATTATTTCCCGGTATGTTTCCTGGACGTCATTCCTGTGTGCAGTGTTATCAATATGCATAGACTGTTATGTCTGGTTCACTGTCGCATTTACCTTTGATCGGTTCGTCAGCTTTTGTTGCCACAAACTGAAAACTAAATATTGCGCTGTGAAAAACGCATCTGCAATTCTCTCAATAACCGGTATTCTGTTATGTTTAAAAAATGTTCCTCGGTACTTTAGATTTGAGCCCAGAAAGATAATCAGAAACATACCATTTTACTGCAGGAATAAGCGAAGCTACTTCACTGACTCTCGCTGGATTGGATTCCACTCATTTGCTGTGGCTCTAACCTCATTGGTGCCATTCTATTTCATTGTGTTCCTCAATGTCCTGACAATCACACGCATTTTATTTAAATCAATCAAGTCCGTAATGGACCGAGGGGTCAGAGTAAGGAAGGGAAGCAGGTTGACACCGAAATGAAGAGTAGAATTAAGGTAGTCATTTTACTCTTCACCATATCTGGAAACTTTATCCTTCTCTGGCTGGTATATGTTTTATATATCTTTGATGTCCCAGATCATTTAAATGATTATGACTATGAAATCTTTGAACTTGTCAGGTACATGCTGCACAATGTAAGTTGCTGCACGAACACCTTATTTATATGGCAGCTCTGCCCACGTTCAGAGCTCAGTTCAATAGAGCGGTGAAATATCCAGTTTCCAGGCTTGTTGAACTAATCACTGCATAAATCTGACAAAAGCTCGAAGTCCCATGGGTAATGGGCAAGAAATGATCATGGAGGACCAAAGGGAACCCTTCTAGAGATGCAAATCTGTCAGAGAGATCACAGAAGATAGAATATTTAGCAGACATCAAGAGAACCTAAAGAAGATGGAGATAATGACACAGGTTTCCCATTCAGGCAGCAGAGGTAATATTTCTGTACTGGAAGAGGGTCACTGGACACGAAACATTCACTCTGATTACTCTCCCACAGATGCTGCCAAACCTGTCGAGTCTTTGCAACAATTCCTGTTTTGCTTTGTTTAAAATTTTGCGGACCAGTGAGAATGAGCTAGAGACACTGCATAGACCAAAGGTCAGTGGAGCAAGGGAAGGAGTCATGACTTTTCCAAGATAACCAGGAGGGAAGTAGCAGGAGAAGTGTCTCTGCTTCCTCCTGTATCAGAGGAAGTGATCCAGCGTGTCCACTCCAACTCTGCTTCTTCGGTTTTCAGCTTTTTCCATCCAAGAAAATAAACAACGTTTCTGTTTTCAAAATGAAAATTCTTGTCGATGCTGGACTGTTTTTTATGCTTCAATAAAATCATCCCAATTATTCATGTCATTCTGATTCTCCCACCAGTTGCTGGTACTGGGGGTATTCTGTTCTCCAGCTGCCTAGTGAGAGTGCTCGGGTGATTGGGAGGTGGGGGATATGAGGGGTAGAGTGGGGATAATCTAGACAGATCATCTCCATAAACATGATGATTGCGAACATTAAGTATCTCAGTCGAAGGAACCTGTCTAAAGGATTGGGAGAAAATCTAGAGACAGTTCCAGGAACTGAGTCTACATTCAGCACAGGGGTCAATGTCATCGCCTGACAGCAGATCACACACTCCATACCTTCCCGGGTATTACCTCAGACAGTTCCCAATCTCAGTTTTAAATCCGAGCTTTTGGCTAACTTCGAACCAGGTCTCAGCATCAAGTGTGTTTGTTTGTGTTTAATTATTGCATCAATTCATATGCTGTTTAAATCTTCCTACACCCTGTTCTTACATCATTACTGGAAATTTCAGACTCAGACTTGACATGTTAAACATGATTTTATTGTCAGTAGGCTTCATGTCGCTGAAGTGCCTGCTATCCATTAGGTAACACCATGTGGTTTCCATCTGAACTGCGCTGTCTCCAGCAACATCAAATTGGTCTTGCCTACAAATCTGTATTTTAAAGTTATCTTGCTATCAGATATGTCAATGATTTCACCCAGGCTGAAGCATCTATGAGTGTGCACGGCCTCTATCTCTGTAAGTACCTCCAACCCGGAAACGTTCCCTGTTTCAGGAATCCATCCCAATAAGCTGCATTGGTCTTTACAATCACCTAGCAACTCACTCAGAGTGGAAGAGAGTCATCCTCAATGTGAGAGACCCCAGTGATGCTGTGTGTAGAATGTGTTACAGAGCGATTTTGTGATTGAGGATCCAAAGGGATATTCATATCTTCAATGAAAGGGAAAATCTGGCCGAGAGAGTTTCACAGCAGACTACCTGTGGGCTGCACGGTGGCACAGGTGGGCTGCACGGTAGCACAGTGGTTAGCACTGCTGCCTCACAGCGCTAGAGACCCGGGTTCAATTCCCGACTCAGGCGACTGACTGTGTGGAGTTTGCACATTCTCCCCGTGTCTGCGTGGGTTTCCTCCGGGTGCTCCGGTTTCATCCCACACTCCAAAAATGTGCAGATTAGGTGAATTGGCCACGCTAAAAATGTCTGTAGTGTTAGGTTCAGGGGTCAATGTAGGGGAATAGGTCTGGGTGGGTGCACTTCAGTGGATCGGTGTGGACTTGTTGGGCCGAAGGGCCTGTTTCCATACTGTAAAGTAATCTAATCTACCTCCCTGTCCTTATCCGGTCTGCTAGAAATAGCTGACAATGTATCATGTGTCCTCCTCCTCATTGACTCCACTATCAGTTACATTTCTGATACCATAAATCCCTCTGGATAATGATATTAAATAACTTCTCACTATTTTCATCCGAGTCATTCTGTTCTTTATATTTCTGTTCCTCCTACAAACGTGAACCACATGTTGTCATTGCACCATCCTCCACCACTTCCTCTGACAGCTCATTAGCTTCACTCAGCAAGTCCCGGGGATGACAGGACTGTCCCATGAAAAGGTAGTTTATCTGGGCATGTATTCAGGACAATGAGAGGGGGATCTGATAGAAATGTATCCAATTCTAACGGTTGGACAGACTCGATACAGGGGGTGGGCTGCATCCCCTTGGCAGGTGTTCTCATAACAAGCATCACAGTTTCAGGGCATGGGCTCACCCATTTCTAACAGAGAGGAAGACAATTATCTTCACACAGAGTGATCAACCTGAGGAATTCTCTCCCACAGAAGTCTGTGCAGGACAGGTTACTGAGTATATTCAGGAAAGATATTGATAATATATTTTTACTGGTTAATGCCATTATGGGGTTTGGAGAGAAATTGGGAATATAGCAATGAGACAGAGAATCAGACATGACAACATTGAATGGGAGAGCAGACTACAAGGGCAGAATGGCCTCTTCTGGTTTCTGTGTTTCTGTCAGTTTAATGTCCTTCTGAAAATCTCGCCGTAAAAAGTATCAGTGATTAAATCGGGGAAGCACATCAGTAGCTGTTTTCGTTCAAACGTTCCTGCATCTTGAAAACGTGATTTTCTTTGCAGAGACGATGAGCAGTCAGTGTGAGGATCAAAGTGAGCCACAGGGCTCCTGATGCTGTCTCAGTGAAACAGTCACAGGAAGGCTTCCTTACTGTCGATGGCCGATCGCCTACAATAAAGAACGACACTTCATGGAACTTCCGGATTGTTCACGGTCCCTGGCTGTGAATGTTCTGTGTGATTTTCGGGCAATATAAATGTAGCAGAAATACACTGAATATCCTCATTTAAACGGAGGATTGGGCAGTTATAAAGCACTTTATGTTTTATATCTTAAGGGTATCCCAAAATGTTTTACAGGTAATCGAACTTTTCTGGAATTTATCTGGAATTGTAGGGAATTGAGGGAATTTAAGAAACAGGGCGACTTACAGACACTAATAAAGAGCCAGAGCCACAGCTACAGGATGAGGTTGTCCTGGAGATGTTTCCGAGCTCAATCTGTGACCCACACAAGACCGGGACACCAGTGGATGGAAGACAACCAGGTTTTGGTCATATGGAGAAGTGTTTTATGGTCTCTGTGATTGTTATGGATCTAGACTACCAAAAGGCCTTTGATAAGGTGCCTCATGGGAGGCTGCTGAGTAAGGTGAAGGCCCATACTGTACGAGGTGAACCACTGGCAGAGATTCAGGTTTGGCTGAAGGCAGAGAGGTGGGATAAAAGGTTTTTCTTCAGAATGGCAGTGAGTGAGAAGTGGTGTCCCGAAGGGTTCAGTGTTGGGGCTGCAGCTGTTCACATTATATATTAATGATCTGGATGAAGGGACTGGGGGCATTCTGCCGAAGTTTGCCGATAAGACGAAATTAGGTGGACAGGAGGTA
The DNA here is from genome assembly GCF_037043375.1 of Chiloscyllium plagiosum. Taxonomy (NCBI): domain Eukaryota; kingdom Metazoa; phylum Chordata; class Chondrichthyes; order Orectolobiformes; family Hemiscylliidae; genus Chiloscyllium; species Chiloscyllium plagiosum. Next base: position 37,336,847 of record NW_028270185.1, on the reverse strand, counting down.
ATACTGAGGATGTTTGAGGCTGCAGAAAGATTAAGACAGTTCAGCAGGGTAGTCCAGGAAATGGCTAATGAAATTCAATGTGCAGAAATGCGAGGTCTAAGAATCTAAGAGCACCAAGGAGGGAACATGAAAGGTCCTTACTTGGTAGGATTAGGGAAAATCCTAAGGCTTTCTAAAGGTATGTCAGGAATAAAAGAATGACTAGGGTCGGAATCGGTCCAGTCAAGGATAGTAGTGGGAAGTTGCGTGAGGAGGCTGAAGAGATAGGGGAGACAATGAATGAATACTTTTCGTCAGTATTCACTCAGGAACAGGACATTGTTGTCGATGTGAATACTGAGTAACAATTAAGTAGAATGGATGGCTTTGAGGTATGTAGAGAAGAGATGTTGGAAATTCTGGAAAGGGTGAAAAAGATAAGTCCCCTGGGCCTGATGGCATTTATCCTAGGATTCTCTGGGAGGAGATTGCACAGCCATTAGCCTTGATTTTATGTCCTCGTTGTCTACAGGAGTAGTGGCAGAAGATTGGAGGCTAGCAAATGTGGTTCCCTTGTTCAAGAAGGGGAGTAGAGATAACCCTAGTAACTATAGGCCGGTGAGTCTCACTTCTGTTGTGGGCAAAATCTTAGAGAGAATGGTAAGGGATACAATTTATGAACATCTGGATAGGAATAATGTGATCAAGGATAGTCAGCATGGTTTTGTGAAGGGCAGGTCGTGCCTCACAAACCATATTGAATTCTTTGAGAAGGTGACAAAGGAGGTGGACGAGGGGAAAGCGGCAGATGTGGTGTATATGGATATTAGTAAGGCGTTTGATAAGGTTCCCCATGGTAGGCTACTGCAAAAAATACGGAGGTATGGCATTGAGGGTGAGTTGGAGGTTTGGATTAGGTGTTGCTGGCTGGAAGAAGACAGAGGGTCGTAGTTGATGGCAAAGGTTCATCTTGGAGTGCCCTCAATAGCGGTGCACCGCAAGGATCTGTTTTGGGACCATTGCTGTTTGTCATTTTTATAAATGACCTGGAGGAGGGGTTAGAAGGTTGGGTGAGCAAGTTTGCGGATGATACGAAAGTCAGAGGAGTGGTAGACAGTGAGGAAGGATGTGGCAGGTTACAGCGGGATATAGATAAGCTGCAGAGCTGGACAGAAAGGTGACAAATGGGGTTCAATGTAACTAAGTGTGAGGTGATTCACTTTGGTAAGAGTAACAGAAAGATGGGGTACTGGGCTAATTGTCGGATACTTGGTAGTGTGGATGAGCAGAGGGATCTTGGTGTCCATGTACACAGATCTGTGAGAGTTGCCACCCTGGTAAATAGTGTGGTGAAGAAGGCATATGGCGTACTGGCTTTTATTGGTGGAGGAATTGAGTTCCGGAGTACTGAGGACATGTTGCACTTGTATAAGACTCTGGTTCGGCCACATCTGGAGTATTTTGTGCCGTTTTTGTCGCCATACTATAGGAAGGATGTGGAGGCACTGGAACGGATGCAGAGGATGTTTACCAGGATGTTGCCTGGTATGGTAGGAAGATCATATGAAGAAAGGCTGAGGCGCTTGGGGTTGTTTTCATTGGAGAAAAGAAGGTGTAGGGGTGACTTGATAGAGGTGTACAAGATGATTAGGGGTTTAGATAAGGTCGACAGTGAGAATCTTTTTCCACGTATGGAGTCAGCTATTACAAGGGGGCATAGCTTTAAATTAAGCGGGGGTAGGTATTGGACAGATGTTAGGGGTAGGTTCTTTACTCAGCGAGTCGTGAGTTCATGGAATGCCCTGCTAGTAGCAGTGGTGGACTCTCCCTCATTATGGGCATTTAAGCGGGCATTGGATAGGCATATGGAGGATAGTGGGCTAGTGTAGGTTACGTGGGCTTGGATCGGCGCAACATCGAGAGCCGAAGGGCCTGTACTGCGCTGTATTCTTCTATGTTCTATGTCTTGCACTTTGGAAAACAAAATACAGGCATAGACTATTTTTAAACCGAGAGAAAAGTCCTGAAACTAAAGTACAAAGCGATCTGGGAGTGCTTTTCCAGGATTCTCTGAAGGTTGACTTGTAGGTTGAATCTGTGGTTAAGGAAACAAATGCAATGTTGTCATTTATCTCAAGGGGGTTGGAATGTAAAATCAGCGATGTGCTTCTGAGACTTTATAAAGCTTGGTTAGGCCCCATTTAGAATATTGTGTCCAATTTTGAGCCTCACAGCTCAGGAACGACATACTGACACTGGAGTATGTCCAGCGGAGATTCACACGGATGATCCCTGGAATGGTAGGCCTAACATACGAAAGGCTGAGGATCCTGGGATTGTATTCACTAGAATTTAGAAGGTTGAGGGGAGATCTGATAGAAACCTACAAGATAATGCATGGCTTAGAAAGGGTGGATGCTGGGAAGTTGTTTCTGTTAGGCGGAGAGACTGGGACCCGTGGGCACAGCTTTAAAATTAGACGGAGCCAATTTGGAATGGAAATGAGAAGACATGGAAAGGATCTCGCGGAGAATTAAGGCTTACAGGAAGAGTGTGGGTAAGTGGAATTGAAACGCCCATCAGCCATGATTAAATAGCGGAATGGACTCAATGGCTAAATGGCCTTGCTTCCACTCCGAACTCTTATTTTATGATCTTATGGTCCTTGTCCTAAAAGGGTTTCATGGGCGAGATGTAAAGGCAGTTTTGCTCCTCATCTAACTCCATACTATACCTGTCCTGGAATTGGTTGATGGGGACAGTGTAGAGGAAGCTATACTCTGTACCTTATCCCATGCAGACCCTTTTTTCTGTGTGAGTTTGATGGGGTCAGTATCGGATGATTTAAACAAAACCTAACCTCACGCTGAACACGGCCTGAGTTTCCAAAGGGTTCCAGTCTATTATTAGGTTACTAGACAATGAGCCTCCAGAAGCAAAGAAAATATTTTTCTCCCGATCTAACCCAGCTGTTTTTGTCACTACCTCTCAAACTTATATCATTTTAGATTTTCTAAATTCTAGTGACACCATACTGGGCTTGTGTCATTTCCCTGGACATTGAACCCGTGCTGTCCAGCTATAGTTCTGTGAATCTACGCTGCATTCATTTGCACATGGACTCCCAAGTCCCCACTCGTTCTTGCCTTTCCCTGTTTATAAAGTCACTGTCAGTGCTGTGCTGACATGAAATGGCTGCTTTGAACAAACCTAAAATGGCTAACTGACTGACACTTCTGAAAACATTTGTTCTGCTTTGCAGATTAAAACACACCTTACACTTTGTACATTACCATCTCTCGGCCTCCTGCAGATGAAATAAAGCGAGATGTGAACCGACGTATTTTGGATGTTAGAGGAGGACAATCTAAACTAAATGGTACAATGTTAATCTGGGTGCAGGAACAGAGAAGGATTCAGTTTGAGTTTGGAATTCAGTCAGCACAGGAAAGGGGCAAATGAATGAAAAGCCTTTTCCATTCATACATTCCGGCATTGTAGACATGTTAATTTAGAAATTAAACTGCAAAAGCAGGATATGGAGAACTATGTTACAAAGTTTCAATTGCTTAAGATGTGGATTCAAGAATCTGTTTAAAGTCAGTGCCCTGAGATAATTAAAAATGTCAGCAGTCTGTCCTACTTTCCAAACTTCAACCATTAAAAACGGTAGGAATACACAAAAGATCACATGACAGGACTGCTACTGAATTGTAGGTACATGGCCTTGTTCAGAATCTGTCAGAGTTTTGGAGTGAAATTATTCGCACCTTATCCAGAAAACAGGCATTTACCAAGTGTCCCACTGACGCACTTTGTTTATTTGAATCTTCATTGACTGCCAGGGCCATTCGTTAACATGTCTCCCTCTGTGCTGTAAGGAACAAACAAACACAAGAAAAAGGAGCTGGAGTCAGGAATTCGGCCCATCGGGTCTGCTCCGATATTTAATACAGTCATGGCTGAACTCATCTATGAAGTGCTTTGAGAGGTTAGGAATTGCACACATTAACTCCAGCCTCCCAGAATCCCTTGGTCCACTATAATGCACCTCCCATTGCAATAGATCCATACAGATGCCATCTTCCTCCCCTTCACTCATCCCTGGAACGTCTGGATAACAAGGACACCGACGTCAGACTCCGAGGTATTGACTTTAGCTCTGCCTTGATCACCATAATGCCATCGACACAGTCTGAGCCCTGGGACTCTTTCCTCACCTCTGCAACTGGATCCTCAACTTTCTGACCTGCAGATCAGAATCAATAAGGATGGTTGAGAACACGTCCTCTATGATAATCCGCAATACTGGTGCACTGCAAGGCTGTGTGCTCATCCCCCTTCTATATTTCTTACCCTCTCATGACTGTATGGCCAAATTAAGCTTCAACTCCATTCACAGATTAGTAATGACACCACCATAGTGGGTAGGATCTCAAGCAACTGTGAGACAGAGTACAGGAAAGAGAGCTCAGTGGCATGTTGTAAAGACAACAATCTCCCTCAACGTCAGCAAGACAAAGGAACTGGTCATTGACTTCAGGAAGTGGACTGAAGGACATACCCTGGTCTCTGTCATTGGTGCTGAGGTGGAGGTGATTGAGAGCTTCAAGTTCTGAGGAATTAATATTACCAGCAATCAGTCTACCCATGTCAACTCGACAGCCACGAAAGCTCATCAATGCCCCTACTTCCTCAGAAGATGAAGGAAATTTAGCATTTCAGCAATGATTCTGACCAATTTTTATATTACACTGTAGAAAGTATCCTATCCAGATGGTATGGTACCTGCTCTGCCCGTACTGCAAGAAATTACAGAGCGGCATGAACCCAACCCAGTCCATAATCCAAAATCACATTTCCTTTCTTCTGACTCGGTCTCGACTTCCCACTGCTTCAAGAAAGCAGCAATCATAATCAAAGGCCCCTCCCACTCCTGCATAACTCTCTTCCACCCTCTTCCATTGGACAGAAGGTACAAATGTTTGTGAGCATGTACCAATAGGTTCAGGAGCCGTTTCTTCCCTGCTGTTATCAGACGTATGACTGGACCTGTCATATATTAGAGTTCATCCTTCTTTACACATGTTTTATGGACACAGCACTATATGAACCCGATGTCCTGATATAAGGCATGATTTGTACTGGATATCACGCACAACAATACTTTTCACTGTGTCTCGGTATATATCAGAATCAATTATCAAGTAAAATCAAAGCTCCTCACCAGTAGGTTTGAGTCTGGTCTAGTCTCCTGTAGCCTGGGTAAAATACTTCGACTATCCATTATATCCATGCCTGTCAGAAGTTGGTAAGGAGCTATTAGATCACCCTCAGTTTCGACATTCAAGTGAAAACAATGATGTATTAAATTGTCCCCCATCATTCAGGATGGGATGTGGCAGGACTGCAGAGCTTATGCCTGATCCATGGGTGCAGGAGTCATTTAGCCTTGTCTATCTGTTGCTGTTCACGGTTTCTGGCATACAATAATTTCTGCTTTGAGCCTTCACCAAATTACTTTTAGATTTACCCAGTGAATGCACTCCTGCACTCTTCATTTAACAAGGTTTGATAACTGGCTCCATGTCATAACCTTCCCATTCATCTGTTTCCCCAGCCCCTCCATTTCTTCGTTGTCACATCTTTTGAATGTACTTCTTTTAGAGCTTTGCTAAATTTATGCACTGCATATTTTGGGCTCTCATTGATTTAAAAGAGGCAGAAGAACTGGGTAATACTTACAGACAGTCCCTAACACACTTATTAAAAGGCAGAGCGCATAGGAACAGCTGAAACAAAAATAAACTAGGTTTCTTCAGGATTAAACTGCCTTTTTACTGCAGAGAACAGAAAGCGCTCTTGAGCAGCTGAAGACTTCTCTGTATCTTGTTCAGGGTCCCAAGCTGTTTAGCTGCCTGAGAACCAATCACATCACTGTTAGCAGGCAGGCAGCCTTTGTCATTGGTGAACTAGTGGCCAATTATCAATTTGCATTTTGTTTCAAACCAAAGTTCCATCTGTGAATAACTCCGTTCACCTCCAACCAGACTTCAATCAATGGGTCACTCTCAGGTGAATTGCTGTCAAACCGTGCAGCAATCTTCCAATAATCGGCTGTTTGTAAGGTCACTGTTTTCACATTTTTGTCCAAATTAAACAGAAGACTTTTGAAAAAAAATTCTTTGATTTGCAGTCGCCCTGAGAAAACTAAAAATCCATTTCAAAAACGCATTTACTTGCAAAATACATAATGCACAAAATTTACAAAAACTATTCTTTCTCCTTTCTTGCAATGTTATGCAATCATAGCATTCCTTAAATCTTTCACATATTCCAACATCTCCTCTTGGGACAATCCATCTGAATTCCCATTAAGTTATCCAGTAATGTGTATGACGTTATCATAAAATGGTGACAACAAAAGATTCGATCGGAATAGTCTTGCATTGTTTATTTGAACCTTTTTAAAGAAGGCCAGTAGATTACAATCTGTGTAATTTAGTATTTCATTGTTCTTTGTTGGATAGACTTCAAAGTACTAAAGAGCCAACAGTCATCCCAAAGCCCCCTTTCCTATGGGAGAGTACTTTTCCAATGCGTGGTATTGTTTCTAATAGCAGCATCCTCCAGTCTTCACAATTCCTAACTCATCATCCTGGAACAAGACAGCACTTCGCCCCAATTCACCAGCATCAGCTGCCATTTTGATAAGACTGGAAAACTCAGGGATGGCCAAAAGTGGTTCATTGATTCAAATTGCTTTCACCTTTCAAAGGTAACCTCGCACTCTGGTAACTTCGCCACTTTTTCTTATTTCCATCACAAATTTGTTAAAGGCACAGCCTTCCTGCTAAAATCATGGACAACTTTCGAGTAAAATCAAATATTCCTTAAAAATCTATTAATTTCTCATTTAGTTTTAGGAACAAGGAATCTCTTAGTGTATTCACTTTTGCTGTCTCCATCAATATCTGTCTGTGTGTTTGTGTGTGTATGCCTGTGAGATTGTATTTGTATGTGTGTCTCTCTATGTGCTGCTGTATGTTTTTCTGCACATCTCTGTGTATGTGTCTCTGAGTATCTATATGTATTGACAACTGTCACACACACACAGACACACACACACACACACACACAAACACGCATCAACATGACCACAAGCATTTTGTCACTTTAAACATAAGAGAAATAGACAGAGATACAGATAGAGGCGGGTTGAAGCCACATTTCAATACATAACGTTCCCAAAACAACAGGGAGCCCGCTGCACAGAGATACGGACACAGAGATACATAAAAATGGAGACACTCACGAATACACACAATGAGACACACACGTAATCAAAAAGACACAGATAGTCAAACAGAGATAGATGGGTAGACACAGAATGAAACGCAGAGACAGAGACACACACGATAATGCGCACACACATTCAGAGAGACACGTGCAAAAAGACAGACAGAATCGGTATGCAGTGAGTGAGAGTGCCCTGAGCTTTACCATCTGTAACACAGTCTGTGCCCCATCAGCTCATTCCTAGCTTTTACAGATGGAATGTCCATGAGAAAGTGCAACAGTCGCGGGATGTCCCTTAGCCCATTGTCAGGGAAGAGGGGAATCTCTTTACAATCTCATGGTCATTTGTACAATAAACAGACTGGTAAAACAGATCCGTGTAATCACTGGGTGTCTGTCTGTGAAATGGATTAATGATGATGGAGAGTAGTTGTGTTCTCCATAATTAGATGGAATAAATTTTCAGTGCAGCTTGCTCAGCACCACAGCCACAAACAACCCCTGTCTCCACCACCGACACTCAGTGGCAGCAGTGTGTACCATAGACAAGATGTACTGGAGAAATTCCCCAAGGTTCCTTCCAGAGCAGCTTCCAGACCCACGTCACAATCATGTGGAATGCTGAACACAGCAGATACACGGGAACACCACCAGTTGACAATTCCACATCAAGCCACTCCCCACCCTGGCAGGGAAATACATCTCAGTCCCACAAGTGCCATTGGTTGGAAATCCTGGAACTCCCTCCCTTACATCATTGTGGGTTTATCTGCAGCAAATGAATGGCAGCCCTTCAAGGCAATACCTCATCGTCACCTTCACCAGAGCAATTATATCTGAGCAATCCGTGGTGACCCAGCGGCAATGAACCAGACACATTAATGAATCACAAAATAAAGTTCAGTATTTGGGACTCGTGTGCTCCAGTGCTGAGCATCTGAATAAATTGGGTCTATATTCTAGATAATTGAAAGGCGATTACATTTGAATGTATCAGATTGTGATGAGGCTTGAGAGGGCAGATGCTGAGAAATTAATCCTGTGGGTCTGGGAATCTAAAATGCAAGAACACAGTCTCAGGAGTTGCTGGAAAAACTCAGCAGGTCAGGTAGCATCTGTGCAGAGAAATCAGCGTTAATGTTACAGCATCCGCAGTTCATTCGGGTTTGATTGACCCCCTCTCAGGGTAAGGAGCAGGTTATTTGGAACTGAGCTGATGAGACAGCGCTTCACTCTAAGGCCTCTGAGTCTATAATATTCTCTCTCGCTGAGGACTGTGGATGCCCCCTCACTGAGTGGGGATCAGATTGGAATAGACAGATTGCCGGTGTCTCAGGGAGTCACAGGATTTGGGATGTGGATAGGAAACCAGATTTGAAATCGCAAACCAGCTCTGATTGGATTGACTGCCAGAACAGACTGAACAGTTTAAAGAGTCTGTATAGTCTCCTCCTGCTATATTTTTCTGAGCTGTTAGTTGTTTACTGAACCAACTCCCAATCCCATTAGATTTGGTTCCATGAAACCGTTTATCATTAAACCTCTGCAGCATCCACCCTATTACAAACTATCTCATTCTTTCTTCAGCGTTACCCCCATTGCAATTGCTCAGAAATCATTACTTTTCTAACTTCCTTCCGCTCTGCTGAATCCCCTCACCCTCATAACACACGGGTTAAACTTTCCCTTCTCCCTATAGATGTTGCCTGACCTTATCAGATTTCTCAGCATGGCCTGTGTTTATATCAGAGAGAATGACATCTCCCTGTTCCTGTTTCTGTGAGAGGATACATTCCCATCCGACTCCTTGATGTTCCGTTTGTTTACAGAGAAAAGAGGGATCGCTCTGTCCAAATTCATAACATGCACAGAAGGGCATCAATATATTGTGATTGTATTAACAATAAAACATCTTAAACCAAATGAAATCCATGAAGAAATGGAATGTTGCAATGGGGTCTGTAAGGGACATGAATTCAATCCGCCCTCCCCCTGTTGTTATTGGGCATGATGCTCCTGATCCACTAATACACAGTTTCTGATTGAATGCACAAACAACCTCACTCCATCCATTTCATTCAGAATAAGATCAATAACAGGACGGATTAAAACAAAATACAAACTGTGGTGAATGCTGCATGTAGGGAGTCATGTGACTGTAGAGTTTTTACCTGCACTGAGATCAGGCTGATCGGCTCATCATTCACATACCAGTCTAACCGTCTGGATTCCCTCTCGAAACCTCTCCAATTATCCAGATCCCTATCTGATTGAAGACTGTCAGTGTGGGGTTTGCAAATTCTCCCCGTGTCTGTGTGGGTTTCACCGGGTGCTCCGGTTTCCTCCCACAATCCAATGATGTGCAGGTTAGGGTGGGTTGGCCATGCTAAATAGTCCATAGTGTCCATGGTTGTGTAGATTAGGTGGATTCGCCATGGGAAATGCGGGGTTACAGGGAGAGAGTAGCGGGGGTGAGTCCTGGTGGGATGCATGATGGGCCGAATGGCCGGTTTCCACACTGTGGGGATTCTATGATTCCATGCTCCTTCCCATCTGCCTCTATGGATGAGGGAGACTATCACCTGACCCAATATCCCCTTTGGTGACTCAACGTTTGCTTTGTTTCCAACAAAGAACTGCAGATGCTGCAGATCTGAGAGACAGCACAGAAATTGCTGGTGAAAGTCAGCAGGTCTGGCAGCATCTGTGGGGAGGGAACCTTTCGGATCCTGTGATTGTTCTGCAGAACTGAAGGCTTCTGATTCAGGTGCTGTCAGACCTGCTGGGCTTCCCCAGTAATTTCTTGTTTGGATTTCAACCCCAATCCAGTTGGTGATGATCACGGCCTTGTTAAGTGTGTTTGGGAATGGGGAGGGAACTGCTAGCAGGGTGATGGTGGGGATAGTGGTGAGCATAGCTGCCTTCCAAGCAGTTGACCCGGATTCGATTCTGCTTCTGGTGATAGTCTGCATTCAGTGAGAAGGAGGGCCGTGGGTCGGAAAGAGCTTGTCATTGTGCTGCGGGTTGGCTGTTCAGTCAAATATACAATCGGGAACTCAATCCACACAGAGTAATATAAGCTCAGAAACAAATCATTCAGTCCAACACATCCATGCCAAACTGATATCCGATGTCAATCTCATCCTATTTGTCAGAATTTGGCCCATGTTCCTCTGAACCCTTTTTAATTCATACACCCACCCAGATGCCTTTTAAATGTTCTAATTGTACCAGCCTCCACTACGTCCTCTGGCGGCTCATGCACACAGTGCCCTCTGCGTGAAAAATGTTCCTCTTCGGTCCCTTTTAGTTTCCCCTGTCAACTTTAACATATGCCATCTGCTTCTGGACTCCCGCACCACATGGAAATCACCTTGCCTTTTCACCCTATTGAGTTCCTTCATGATTTTGTGAACCTCTGTGAGGTTAACACTCAGCCACTGATGCTCCAGGGATAATAGCCTCAACCTAGACAGTCTTACCCTTCAGCACAAACGGTCCAACCTTGGCAACATCCTTGTAAATGTTTTCTGAACCCTCTCAAGATTCACGACACCCTTCTTATAGGAGGGAGTTCAGAATTACACACTATATACCAAAAGTGGTCAACCAATACCTCTACATGACCTCCCAACACTTTTCCACAATTAACTGAGCAATAAAGGCAAAAATGAAAAACGCCTTCTTCAGTATCCTAACGAAATATTAGTCCACCTTCAACGATGTATAAAGCTGCACTCCAGGTCTATGTGTTTAGCAACATCCCTAGTACCTTGTCATTCAATGTATATATCCTGCTCTCTTTTGCCTTTCCAAAATGCAGCACCTCCCATTTATCGAAATTAATCTCCATCTGCCACTCCTCAGCCCATTGGCCCATCTGATCAAGATCCCGTTGTCCTCTGCGGTAACCATCTTCACTGTCCTCCACACCTCCAATTTTACTGTCATCTGCAAACTTACTATCCATTCGTCCTATGGTCACATTCAAATCATTGATATAAATGACAAAACAACAATGGACCCAGCACCGATCCTTGTGGCACATCGCTGGTCACAGGCCGCCAGTCTGAAAAGCAACCCTCCCCCACCACCCTATGTCTTCTACCTTCGAACCAGTTCTCTACCCAAATGGTAATTCTACTGCCGCAACGTACAAATTTGAAATTATGACACTAGTCTCAAAAGTACAACAAGAATCTATTCCTGATTACAAAAGTTTGGCACTGGTGCTGTTTACACTTGGAATATACCTGGAGCAGAACAAGAATAGATAATTCTGTCAGCGGACGACTAAATGGGAGAATTGTTGCAGGGAAATACTGAATGGAAGAACTAGTGCACAGTGGAGCTAAACTAGAGAATCAGCTAGGACATCAGTAAATGGAAGAATTAGTACAGGGGGATGAATAAGTGGGAGATTTGGTGGGAAAAAACAAATGCGAGATTAGGTGCACAGTGCCATTACATTGGAAAACTGGTGTGAGTTTCAATATATAAGAAATGTGGAGCACAGCATGTCTAAATTGGGGAAGAGGGGCAAGGGAATCAATCAAAAGAAGAAATATTGCAAGCATCGGTAAATTGGAGATTCAGCTCAGTGCATCACTAAATGAAAGCAATTCAGCAGGTCACCCGTACGTGGAAGAAATGTTTCAGGGAACAATTAAATGGAAGGAATTGAGGCAGGGCAACAATAATTGGAGAATTCATGCAGGTGCCCTTAGACTGGGCAGGATAATACTCAATGGGAGAGTTAGTTCAGTTTCAGGATTTGTGCAGGATTGGTAAATGGTAGAAATGGTGCAGAGCAGCGGAGCCATAAAGTCATACAATCACAGAGATGTACAACATGGAAACAGGCAATTCAGTCCAACTTGTCTATGACTCAATTTTAGAATTCTGGCAGTGCTCCACGAAATTGGAGAATCATTTCAAAGAACTACTGAATGGAAGAATTGGACAAGGGCTAATCGAAATAAGAGAATTTGGAACAGGGCATCGGATAATGGCAAATTTGTGCAGTTAGCAACAAATGGGACAAGTTCAGTTCAGCAGTAAATGGGAGAATTGGTGCAGTGTAGACTAAATGGGAGAATTGGGGCAGGAGAATACTTGATGTGGGAATGAGTGTCGGGCACCCCTAAATTGGGCGAGGGCAATATGAGGATTGGTGTAAGGCAAAACTGAATGGAGAACTTGTTCAGGACGTCAGTACTTGGGGGAAATGGTGCTATGTGACGATGAATTGGAGAATTGGTGCGGGCCATCAGTAAATGAGAGACTTGGAGTACTGTGGAGCTAAATTAAACAATTGGTGCATGGCAACAGTAAATGGGAGAATTAGAGTAGCGCACCCTTAATTGGTAGAATCGGGCTCGGGCATCAGTAAATGGAAGAATTAGTACAGGGATATGAGTAAATGGGTGATTTGGTGTAAACAATAAATGGGAGATCTGGTGCACAGTGCAGTTAATTAGAAAATTGCTGGGAGTGCCAATATATTGGCAAATTGGAGCAGAGCGTGTCTAAATTGGGAAATAGGGGCCAAGGAATCAATAAAAAGAAGAAATGTTGCAAGCATTGATAAATTGGAGATTCAGTTCAGTGCATCACTAAATGAAAACAATTCAGCAGAGCACCCGTACGTGGAAGATGTGTGTCAGGGAACAATTAAATGGAAGGAATTGATGCAGGGAAACAATAATTGGAGAATTCATGTCGGTGCCATTAAATTCTAAGTGGGAGGACTGGGGCAGGATAACCTCAATGGGAGAGTTAGTGAAATTCCCGAATTAGTGCAGGATTGGTAAATGGGAGAATTGGTGCAGGGAAGTGGAGCACTAATTACAGACTTAGAGATGTACAGGACGGAAACAGACCCTTTCGTCCAACTTGTCCACGCCTAAATTTAAGAATTCTGGCAGTTCTCCACTAAACTGGAAAATCATTGCAAGAAACTACGAAATGCAAAAATTGTAAAAGGGCTTATCAAAATGTGAGAATTTTAGGGCAGCAGGGCATCAGATAATGGGTGCATTAGTGCCGTTCAGCACTAATGGGAGAATTGGGGCAGGACATTACCTTTTGGGAGATTTAGAGTAGGGCTCTCTTAAATTGGGCGAGGGCATCAGTCAATCTGAGAACTGGTATAAGGCACAACTGAGTGGAGAACTCATTCTGGACATCAGTAATTGGAGGGCAATGGTGTTAAGCAACACTAATTTGGAGAACTGGTGTGGGGTATCAGTAAATGAGAGACCTGGTGCACAGTGGAGCTATATTGGTGCATGACAACAGAGAATTGGTGCATGACAACAGTGAATGGGAGAATTAGAGTAGCGCACCCTTAAATGGTAGAATCAGTAAATAGAAGAATTAGTACAGGGATATAAATAAATGGGAGATTTGGTGAAATTTGGGCGAAGGCATCAGTCAATATGAGAATTGGTGAAAGGCAAAACTGAGTGGAGAACTTGTTCAGGACGTCAGTGATTGGGGGAAATGGTGCTAAGCAACACTGAATTGGAGAATTCGTGCGGGCCATCAGTAAATGAGAACCTGGTCCACAGTGGAGCTAAATTAGAGAATTAGTGCGTGACAACAGTAAATGGGAGAATTAGAGTTGCGCACCCTTAAATGTTAGAATCGGGCTCGGGCATCAGTAAATGGAAGAATTAGTACAGGGTATGAGTAAATGGGAGGTTTGGTGGGAATCAATAAATGGGAGATTCGGTGCACAGTGCCATTAATTAAAAAAATTGGTGGGAGTGCCAATATATTGGAAAATTGGAGCAGAACATGTTAAATTGGGGAATACGGGCCAGGGATTCAATAAAAAGTATTAGTAAATTGGAGACTCAATTCAGTGCATTACTGAATGAAAAACAAATCTGCAGGGCAACCGTACGCTGAAGATGTGTGTCAGGGAACAACTAAATGGAAGGAATTGGTGCAGGGCAACAATAATTGGAGAACTCATTAAATTCTAAGTGGGAGGACTGGGGCAGGATAACCTCAATGGGTGAGTTGGTGCAGTTCCCGGATTTGTACGGGATTGGTAAATGGGAGAATTGGTACAGGGAAGCAGAGCCCTAAATAGAACCGCAGAGATGTACAGTGCTTTAGCTCCCACAACAGTGACTGCACCGCACAAGGACTTCAGTTGCTATGAAGCATATTCAGAAATCCTGAATGTGTGAAAATACATTTATAAATTCAAATCAAGCCTTTGCAATGAATATAAGATCCCAATACAGGGCAGGAAATTGATATCTATCGATCTCATCTCACCGGAGAGAAATCAGGGGGAAAAACTGTGTTTTTGATGTGATTGATACCTGAACAATTAAACACCAGTTAAGTTAAAGAGATAATTCACATCCAATGAAGTAAACTATTACTGACCAAATAAACATAGTCCAGTTCTGGATGCAATAACAGCAGAATACGATCACGTTACCCCACTGGAATGTGTGTGTCACCATAGTCTTACCAGACCGCAGGGGCTGCTCTCTTCATTACAGAGAGAAGCAACTCATGATGATTTGACCAGAGGGCCCAGACCTCAGGCAAACGAAGAATTTGAGAAGAAGAGTCCTTCATGGTAACCTCAAACTGGTAATGGGAATTGAAACCACGCTGTTTGCATCACACCCCTCTGTAAACGAACAATACAGCCAACTTAGCTAAACTGATCCCCCCTAACTGGAGTGTCACATGTGGGGATGAATAATTGAATCCCTTGCTACATACAGTGCAGGTTAACAGCCTCTTCCCACAATGTGTTCGTTGATGTTTCGTCAAATCATTGCTACTCATAAAGCTCTTCTCACAGTCTGAGCATTTACATGTTCTCTCATTGATGTGAACAAAGCCATAGCTGCTGAGGTTGGAGAACCGAGTGAACCGCTTCCCACACAAGGAGCAGGTAAAAGGTGTGAATGTGCTGGTGCTCACTGAGTACAGATGACTAAATGAATCCCTTCCTACATCCGTGCAGGCGTACAGTTTCTCTCTCTCTCTCTCTCTCTCTCTCTCTTTCTCTCTCTCTCTCTCTCTCTCTCTCTCTCTCTCTCCAGTATGGCCACGCTCATGTATTTGAAGCTTTGCCGATTTAATAAATCCCTTCTCACACACAGAGCAGATGATTGGTCTCTCTCCAGTGTCAACTCAACGGTTGACATTAGGCTGAACTGGGAAGTTTATTCCTTGCCAAACAGAGCAGACAACACTTCTCTCCCGATGATGAAGGCGTTTGTCTGACATTAGGCTGGATCCCCAAGTTAATACCTTCCCACACATGGAACAGCTGAATACCTTCTCCCCCATGGGAACAGGTTGATGTTAAATTATGGCTGAAACATTTGTTGCTGGAAAAGCGCAGCAGGTCAGGCAGCATCAAAGGAACAGGAGAATCGACGTTTCGGTCATAAGCCCTTCTTCAGGAATGAGGAGGGTGTGCCAAGCAGGCTGAAATAAAAGGTAGGGAGGAGGGACTTCGGGGAGGGACGTTGGGAATGCGATAGGTGGAAGGAGGTTAAGGTGAGGGTGTTAGGCCGGAGAGGGGGTGGGGCGGAGAGGTTGGGAAGAAGATTGCAGGTCAAGAAGGCGGTGCTGAGTCTGAGGGTTGGGACTGAGATAAGGCCGGGGGAGGGAAAATGAAGAAGCTTGAGAAATCTGCATTCATCCCTTGTGGTTGGAGGGTTCCTAGGCGGAAGATGAGGCGTTCTTACTCCAGGCGTGGTGTTGCTGATTGAGGACCTGGCTGAAGAGCTTCAGGGCAGAGGAGATGATCTGGGGGGGTGCAGTTAGAGAGGGACTTGCTGAGATCCTTGTAGAGGGAGGAGGAGAGCTTCTCCAAGGAAGGCATCCTTGCAAGAGGATTCGCAGTAGGTTAAAATCAACGAGCAGAAAGTGAGGACTGCAGATGCCGGAGTTCAGAGCTGAAAAATGTGTTGCTGGAAAAGCGCAGCAGGTCAGGCAGCATCAAAGGAACAGGAGAATCGACGTTCCCGTCATAAGACCTTCTTCAGGAAGGAGATTAGTGTGCCAAGCAGGCTAAGATAAAAGGTAGGGAGGAGGGACTTGGGGGAGTGGCGTTGGGAATGCAATAGGTGGAAGGAGGTTAAGGTGTGAAATTATGACCATTGAATTTAAGACCTTTACACATCTTACAGTTTTTTTCCCCCCACAGTCGGGGAAAGGTCTCTTGTCAGTGTGAACCCACTGGTGTTACATGAAGCTGGATGACTGAGTAAATCCCTTCCCACACATAGAACAGATGAACTATCTCTCCACAGAATGTCTGTTTTGATGAGTCTCCAGCTGGTCTGGGGATTTGCAATCCTTCTCACAATCCAGATATTTCCATGGTGCTGATCTCCTCACATATCTCCAAGTTGGATAATGTGTTGAATCCTTTCCCATAAACACAACATATTTATGGCTTCTCTGTCTGTGGACTTTTAAAGAATGTTAACTGGATAATGATAAATAATTTCTGCAGTCTGTTCAGTGGAACACACACTGTTGTGTGTGTGTGTGTGTGTGTGTGTCTGTGTGCATCTCTGTCAGTGTGTGCGTCTGTGTGCGTCTGTGTGTTTGCACTTTACTACTCACATTTTTTTTTGAAATCTTTGCTTCCAGACATAACAGATAAACACCTTCACTTTATGTCCAAATGAATCAAGTGACTCTGTTGGATCTTTATGTCATGTTTGATTTGACTAACTAATCTTCAATTCTTTCAGTCTATTTCTCTGTGAAATGATTTTCAAATATTATCGTGGTGCATACAGAGTAAAAACTCAGAACAAACAAATCCAATTTCAGAAAGACATCCTCCCTCTACTCTATACCTCCTCCCAAACAAATGATCCAATCATATCAAAAGATGCAAAAAGCCCCATCAAAAGACAAAAGGAACCTTCCTGAATAAATCAGGTTGTTGTTCCAACATACATGAGACAATGTGTGTCCTGAGGTGCACATCTGTTGTGGGATGTACCTTGCCAACTGGTGGACAGCACTATCCCATATCCAGAAGGATGTTACACAAGAGATAATCCCCTTTGCTGCTACTGTACAGCAATGGGGAAGAAAGACAATGATGAAGGTTGTTGGCAATTAAGAGGGCTGTTTTGTCCCACATGTTGATAAGGTTCTTGTGTCGCTGAAGCAGCATTCAACCAGTCAAGTGGAGAGGATTCTGTATCACACCTGACTTACGTCTTGTAAGGTGGGCAGTCAGGAGGTGAGTTGAGCGCTGCAAGACGTTTTGCATCTGCCCTGATCTTGTATCAACTGTAGTTATATAGTTAGTCCTGTTCAGTTTCTGGTCAATATTACACCCCCGGAATGCTGCTCATGGAGGATTCAACAATGATATTGTTGTGGATTGTCAACAAGGGATACTCGGATATTCTCTTGTTCCAGCCGTATCACATCCGTGGCTTTGCCAGGCACGGATGTGATACGGCTGGTACTTGCCACTTGTGCAGATTTTAGATCCTGGCCAGGTCTTGCTACATATGGATATGCGGTTTTTTAGCGACGTTGAGGTTCAGGTTGTAAGATTGTTCTCAATTAGAACAAACCTACCATCTCAGCGGGCAACCTTATAACCTGAACATATGGATATGCACTACATCAGTATCTGAGCAGTTGAAAATGATGCTGAATATTGTCCAATTGTCAACCAACAACCCTGCTTCTGAAGGGAAATTTATTGACAAAGCAGCTGAAGTTGGTTGACCCTGAGACTCCACCCTGAGGAACTCCCCTCGAACTAACAAGGCCTGGCTTCTCAAGGCCCACCTATTTCAAAAGTGGGACATGGCACGTCTGAACAGGTTGGTTAAAAATGTCACCTGCAAAAATATCCAGGGATTCAAGTAGACTGCTTTTGTTTCAAAAATCACCTGAGGGTGAAGCTGCTATAAAGCTATCGCCCAGGACACTGCACCACCCGGGCAATGGGTTCTGAAGGAGATGCACACAGGACTGGAATGGTTCACTCTGCTTCTCTGTCCTTATCTCCTGCCTGACCTGGTCACTTCCTCCAGCACTTTCTGATTTGATTTGGATGTGAGCATAAGAGGTACAGTTAGTAAGTTTGCTGATGACACCAAAATTGGAGGTGTAGTGGACAGAGAAGAAAGTTACCTCAGATTACAACAGGATCTTGACCAGGTGGGCCAATGGGCTGAGAAATAGCAGATGGAGTTTAATTCAGAAAAATGCAAGGTTCTGGATTTTGGGAAAACAAATCTTAGATGGACTTATACACTTAATGATAAGGTCCAAGGGAGTGTTGATGAACAAAGAGACCTTGGAGTGCAGATTCATGGCTCCTTGAAAGTGGAGTCGCAGGTCAATAGGATAGTGAAGAAGGCGTTTGGTATGCTTTCCTTTATCGGTCAGAGTATTGAGTACAGGAGTTGGGAGGTCATGTTGCAGCTGAAGATGACATGAGTTAGGCGACTGTTGGAATATTGTGTGCAATTCTGGTCTCTTCCTATTGGAAAGATGTTGCGAAACTTGAACGGGTTCAGAAAAGATTTACAAAGATGTTGCCAGGATTGGAGGATTTGAGCTATATGGAGAAGCTGAACAGGCTGGGGCTGTTTTCCCTGGAGTGACGGAGGTTGAGGGGTGACCTTACAGAGGTTTTCCAAAATCATTAGGGGCATGAAAAGGATAAATAGACAAAGTTTTTTTTCCCTGGGGTGGGGCAGTCCAGAACTAGAGGGAAGAGGTTTAGGTTGAGAGGGCAAAGATATAAAAGAGACCCAAGGGGCAATTCTTTCACGCACAGAGTGATACATGTATGGAATGAGCTGCCAGAGGAAATGGTGGAGGCTGGTACAATTGCAACATTTAAAAGACATTTGGATGGGTGTATGAATAGGAAGGGTTTGGTGGGATACAGGCCGGTAGCTGGCAGGTGGGACTAGATTGGGTTGGGATATCTGGTCGGTATGAATGGGCTGGACCGAAGGCTCTGTTTCCATGCCGTACATCTCTATGACTCTCGTCTCAGATTTTCAGCATCTGCATGAATCTCCCTTAGGCCCCGCCCAGTGACGTCACGCATCCCTCTGCGCATACGTCCACATTTCCGGCCAAGATGGCGGCTGTTCACCTCGGAACTGTAAAACACTTAGCCACAAGTTATTTTAAAGGTTTTCGCTTCTCGCTGGAAGGGTTTATTCTCGGTCTGAATCCCTCTCTCCAGCTTCTACAGCCTTACCGTCTGGAAAAGCGCGTCTCGCCATTTCACACGGAGCCAAACACAGCACTGCGGCTGCACCGCCCTCCCTGTAGTGAGTATAGAGAGTATTCATCCCCGTGGAGAATGCTGGGTAGCTACTCCGCCATTGAGGAGATTCACACAGAAGATTGAATCTGTTCATTAATAATTTTCTCTTTCCTGAATTCCAATCTTCTGCTATCCAAATAATCTTTGGAAGAACAAAATTGGCGGTTAGAAAAACATCTTAAAATTGGATGCATCTCTCAAATAATCTCTACAACATAATCTTGTCATTAAAATAGTAGATCTCTCAAATCAAGTTGGAAATTCCCATCCTGAACTGATGGTGGTCGATTTTGGAAACACCTTTAACAGGTGGATGTTTAATACACAAGCCAAGAGATACATTTGTTTATTCTGAATGTCTCTCAACATGTTTCTTTTGTCATCTCATTTTGCAGAGTAGTGGAAGGAATGAAAACTGAAGCGTTTCTCTGATGCACGTTCTGTGCTAACTTCTCAGCTCAAAGCTCCAGCTAGAGAGTTTACATTGAAGTACAACGACATTGATTCAGAGGTGAATATTTTTGAACTTTCATCTATAATTTAGTAGTTAACTTGCTTTGCTGTGGTTCATTGGTTAGGCCCTGGTGTGATCTCTTCACTGTGGATCTGAATCCCTGTCCTCCATGACAATCTCTTTGCCAATATCCAACCTGCGCTACCTTTAATAATGAGTATTTTAACTCTCTGTGACAGATTATTGTTATTTCTTCTAGTTATGGTCAAATGAGAGCTTCGTCACTGCAGATCCCTGACGTATTTGCTGTTAATTTATTCCACTCGTATGTGTGGCCTACCTCACAAACATCACTCAGACCCTGCTATGCTCTATTTTTGCTTTCATTCTTCATGCTCCCTCTTACACACACTCTTCCCTTCCCTGCTCGTACACACCCATGCTTCCCCCGCTATCACCTTCCCCCTCCCGTCGCCTTCCCTCCCCGTCACCCTTCTCCCCCCGTCACCCTTCTCCCCCCGTCACCCTTCTTCCCCCCGTCACCCTTCTTCCCCCCGTCACCCTTCTCCCCCCGTCACCCTTCTCCCCCCCGTCACCCTTCTCCCCCCCGTCACCCTTCTCCCCCCCGTCACTCTTCTCCGCCCGTCACCCTCCTCCCACACCCCGTCACCCTCCTCCCCCACCCCCGTCACCCTCCTCCCCCACCCCGTCACCCTCCTCCCCCACCCCGTCACCCTCCTCCCCATTGCCTTCCCACCCTCCCCAATTGCCTTCCCAACCCCCATTGCCTTCCCATACCCCCATTGCCTTCCCATACCCCCATTGCCTTCCCATACCCCATTGCCTTCCCACCCCCCATTGCCTTCCCACCCCCCATTGCCTTCCCACCCCCCATCGCCTTCCCACCCCCCATCGCCTTCCCACCCCCCATCGCCTTTCCACCTGCAATTCTCCCCATCGCCTTCACCCCATCGCCTTCCCACCCCCCATTTCCTTCTACCCCATTGCCTTCTATCCCATTGCCTTCTACCCCATTGCCTACCCACCCCCATCGCTTTCCCACCCCAATCGCCTTCTCCCCCAAAGCCCTTCCCAACCCCATCGCCCATCCCACCCCCATCGCCCTTCCCACCCCATCGCCTTCCCACTCGCGCCTTCTCCCCCATCGCCTTCCCACTCCATCGCCTTCCCAACCCATCGCCTTCCCACCCCCCACATGGCACGGAGTCCAAGTCACCCTCTGGGACAGGTGGAGAGGGAGGGAGTGGGGAATGGGGGGGGGGGGGAGAAGAGAGAGAGAGCGTGAGGGACAGGTTGTGGTGAAGGGGGGATGGTGGTGAGAATAAAACCCAGTGAGAGAACAAGACAAAGAGAATGAAAGACCGAAAGCAGAATAACAAATACCTGGTGGGAGGGAGACAGAAGGACAGAGAGAGAGAGAAAACTGAAAGCGAGAAAGAGAAAAACGACAGGCGGAGGGAGAGAGAAAAAGCCCAGGGAGAGCGAGAGAGAAATTGGGAAAGGCTGAATGATTAAATAATTGCAGTAAATTAAACGATTAAACAGTGAGGAGGCAGAGAATTGTAGGAAGGGAATCTCCAGGGGAACGTGAACAGGATGGAGATATGGAAGGATGGAGAGAGATGGGGATTGAAGGAAAGATGTAGGAAAGGGAGAGAGGGAACACGGGAATGAAGATGAAAGCTGCAGTGAGTGACAGAGGCAGTACCATCTGTGGGATCAGACTGTGCAGCAACTCCCTCTCTTCCCCATTCTGCCCCTTTGTCTCCCCACCCCCTCGAGCCCAGAGCTCGCCCCTTATGGTAAAAATCACAGAGATAACTTGAACCCCACAATTCTTTTCCGTGTGTGTGTCTGTGTCTGTGTGTCTGTGTGTAAATGAACAACAAGGAGACAGGACGGTTTCTGATTATTCTCTCTCTGGCTCCAGCTTTTGTCTGATGATTCCTCATGGCAGAATGCTTGGATTCTGTCTGTCTCTTCATCGTCCGAGTTTCAACTCCCAAATCAAATCTCCTCCTCGATGGGAGAGACTGTTGTACTGTAGGGCACTCTGCAGGTAATTTGAGAGACAGTAAGATCCCACAAATTGTATTACTCTGATATTAGAACAAGACTTTGGATCGAGTTTCTCATTTAAGGTTTTAATTCCTTCCTTGGGAAGTCCTGTCTGTCAGACACTCACTGGGGATTGATGTGTTTGTGTCAAATCCCAGGCCCCGGTTATTTTTACCCAAGGTTCAAATCTGTTTTAAAAATGACAGGGCCGCATTCTGACAGGAGCCAGTTAACCAGAGGCCATTAAAACTCAGTGTCCCCCAGAAGGTTAAACCTCGGGGTAAATAAACACACAACTCACGTGGGCCCCCACGGGGAGTAGCCTGTGGACCAGGCCCTCAGGACCGTGTCCCGTCTGGAGAAAGCTTTTGCTCAAAGGCCTCCTGAACCCAAAGTTTCACTCTTTGAATCTTCAAGCAGGCAGCATTATCCCTTGCAAGGAAAGAAACAGCATTAGTTGAAAGGCAAAGTTGAGGGGGCGAAGGCGTGGGGGAAGGGATTGAAGGGGGAAAGGAGAGGGAGGGAAGGAGAATTGGAGCCGGGGATGGAACGCAAGGAGTACGGAATGGCGGGGGAAGGATTGGAGGGGAAGGAGAGTTGGGGAAAGGACAGGGGGAAGGAAGGTGGGATGGAGAGGGGTTAAGAGGGGGAAGGACAGAGTGGAGGGGGAAGGAGACGGGGAAGGAAGTGCGAATGGAGAGTGGAAGGGGAGAGAAGGAGATAGGGAAGGAGAACAGGGATTGAAGGACAGAAGGAGAGCAGGGATGGAAGGAATGAAGGAAAGAGGAGAAGGGGGCAGAGTAGGGGGGAAGCAATTGGTAGGATCTGAGAAGGGAGAATGTAAGGGGAATGGAGGGGAGAGGCAGAGAGAGAGAGAAAGAGAGAGTGGGAGTGGAGGAAAGGGGAAAGGAGAAGATGAGTGGGTGGGAAGGAGTGGGGGAAGGGGGAAGGGTGAAGTAGAGGGTGGGAAGGAGAGAGGGAAAGGAGAGGATGGAAAAGGAGGGGGGAAGGAGAAAAGGGTGGTAAGGAGAGGAGGAATTGTGGGGACGGAGGGAGTGGGTAGGAGAAAAAGGGGAAGGAGAGGAGGGTGAAGGAGAAGAGGAGGAGAGTGGGCGAAGCATGGGAAGGAAGGAGGGAGAAGTGGAGAGGGGAGGATAGGAGGGGGGACAGACAGAGGGTGAGGGGGGAGGGGAGGAGGAAGAGTAGGGGAGTTGAAGAAGGAGAGTGTGTGTGAAGGAGGTGAGGGGTTGGAGAGGAGTGCAAGGAGGGGAGGAGGAACGGGGAGGAAGGAGAGGAGGGTGAAAAAGATGGGGAAGGAGAGGAGGGTGAAGGAGGTGGGGAAGGAGGGGGTGAAGGAGAGGAGAGTGAAGGATTTGGGGAAGGAGAGGAGGGAAAGGAGAGGGGAGGAAGGGGGATGAAGGAGAGGAGGGGCAAGGAGAGGGGGCAAAGGAGATGGGAGAAGGAAATGTGGGGGAAGGAACGGTGAAGGAGAAATGGGGTGAAGGAGAAGTGGGGCGAGGAGAAGGGCAGGAGGGGGTTGGAATGGGGAGGAGATGGGGGAACAAGAGGGGAAGAAGGAGAGGAGGGGAAAGGAGAGGGGACGGGAAGGAGAGGGGGCAGATGGAGGAGGGAGTTTGGAAAGAGTGAGGAGAAGGGGAGGAGAGGTGGAGAGAAAGGGGAAGGGGGAATGGGGGTGAGGTGGAGAGGGGAGGAAGGAGGGGGTAGGGGTGTGGTGGAGAGAGGGCTGGAAGGAGATGGGCAGGAGAGGGGGAAGTTGAGAGGGGAGGAGATTGGTTGGAAGGAAGTGTGTAAAGGAGGGGTAAGGAAAGGGAGTGAAGGAGGGCGGGAGACATCTCTGCCTCTGTCCCCAATCTTTCCCCACCTGTCCCCAATCTTTCCCCACCTGTCCCCAATCAGTCCCCACCTGTCCCCAATCAGTTCCCACCTGTCCCCAATCATTCCCCACCTGTCCCCAGTCAGTCCCCACCAGTCCCCAATCAGTTCCCACCTGTCTCCAATCAGTCCCCACCTGTCCCCCGCCAGTCCCTAACCGTCCCCACCTATACCCATCGGTCCCCAGTCAGTCCTTGCGCAGCCCCGTCTGGCCCCATCTGTCCCGATCAAATCCTGAGAGTTCTCCCTGAATATAACTGGAATAAACCGAACCCTGAGATAACAACCAGGACCAGGCGAATGGGGAGGATTCTGCAGTGAGTATCTCCCTCGACCATGTACCAATGTCAAAACAGTCCCATGGTCACCCCACCACCCCGCCATGATTAGCGGTATAATCCAGGACCAGAGCTTGGAATGAATGGGACCATTTGTTTTGGGATCAGGAACTTGCTTTCCCACCAAGACCACCTTCCCCTTCCTCCCCTCTCTGCCTTCCACAAGGACCGTTCCCTTCGACACTCCATGGGTTTGTTCCACTCTCACCCTCCAAACTCCCAGGTACGTTACCCTGCCACCGGAAAAGATGCAAAACCTGCTGTTACAACCCCATCCCCCTCAGCTCCAGGGCCCCCAAACCCTCCTTCCAGGGGAGACAGAGGTTCTCCTGCCTCTCCTCCAACCGTGTTTCCAGTATCAGGTGCTCCCGATGTGGGCTTCTCTACATCAGGGAGACCCAACGGAAACTTAGTGAACGGTTCTCCGAGCATCACAGCCGGGCCCCAGGAACTGACCAGATCTCTCAGTCACCGCCCAGTTCAATTCCTCCCAACCACTCCCTTTCCAACATGACCATCCTCGACCTCCTGCATTGCCACAATGAACCACACCACAAATTGGAGAAACATCTCATCCTCCGCCTGGGCAACCTACAGCCTGGAGGACTCAACACTGAGTTCTCCAATTTCAAATAACCTCCCTCGCCATCCCCTGACTCCCTTCCACTGCTCTCTCTCTCACCAATTGGATTCATTCCTCCCATTGACCAACCAAGTGGGACCCTCTACCTGTACTCACCCCTGCGCTCTCGTTTCCCCCCACCCTTGCCTGTTCCACTCCTTCGTCCTCCCTCACCCTCCCTTCCCCTCCCACCCCATCCTCCCTCCCCAAACCCTTACACCCAATCGCCCTCCCACCCCATCCTCCCTCCCCACCCGTTACCCCTCCCCTTTGCCCTCCCACCCCATCCTCTCTCCCACTTTGTCCTCCTTCGTCCTCCCTCCCCTCTTTGTCCTCCCTCCCCCCCTTAGTCTTCCCTCCCCCTCACTCTCTTTCCCTCCCCACTGCCTCCTTCTCCCCTTCCTCCCTCTCCTTCTGTCGATCCCTCTCTCCGTTGTTCCACCTCCCTTTCCATTCCGTTTTATCATCCATCCGTCTTTTTTCTGGCCCCCCTCCCTTTTTTACTAGGCCTCAGACCTCAGAACCTGTCCCCCTCTGGAGCTTAGCCAAGGTTTTCCTCGGCCTGAACATTTTGGATCTTCATGTTGCAGCTTTCCCAACAAAAGTTCATCCAGATAAAAGAGAGAACAGATTACTTGAAAGGGAGAGTGAAAGCATTTTGAAGGCAAGTTACACAGCAAGATCCCATATTTAAAAGCACCTCTGCCCATTGCCAATGTATTAATGTATCTAACACAGTCAGCAGTTAGGAAGGAACATGGTGTGGGAGCAGATCTTACCAGGGATTGGAGTAGGATAGTGAGGGAAAGCCATCAATTTATTACACTCTGCAGTGACCTGAGATCAATCGCCTTTTACTGAAAACAGTTCCCAACTTGTACGTGCCTGTAGCTCCCTCCAGTCTGAAACCATCATTCCCGTCTCTCCTGTCTCTGAGCCAATGGTGTCTTCATTCCCAGGATATAGACAACACGGGGCTAGATACGGAGTAAATCTCCCGCCATACTGTCTGCATCAACTACTCCTAGGACATGGGGTTAGATAGAAGTATAAATCCCTCTGCACTGTTCCTATCAAACACACACAGGATAGGGACAGCATAGGGTCAGGTACAAAGTTAGGCAGCATTGTAGACAGTGCAGATGGTACCTTAACATTACAAAGGGTTATTGACAGACTGGGTGAATGGGAAAAGCTGTGCTAGATGGAGTTTAGTGCAAGCAAGTGTGTGGGTATCAGTTTGGAGTACAGAGAGGGTGCACAAAGGAGGTTTACAAGAATGATCCTGAACCTCAGGGGTTACGTTCTGAGGGACACTCGACAAATGAGACCTTTTTCCTCCAGAATTGAGAAAGTTAAGGGGTGATCTGATCAAAGCTTTCAAGGATAAAACAGGATAAGAAAAGTTAGATCAAGATCAACGATTCCCACTGGTTAGAGATTCTAGACTGAGAGGGAGAAGAGTCAGAGAATGAGGGCCCAGAGCGTTCAGGAGAGATGGTGGGGAGCACTTTGACACACAAATGATGGGAGAGGTTTGGGACTCTCTTCCACAAACAGCAGTGGATGCTGGATCAATCGTTCAGGTTAAATCGGAGAGAGATACATTATTGTTCAGTGAAGATATTGAGGGATATGGGCCAAAGAAAGAAATGTGGAGTTGGGCCACAGATCAGTCATGATGCCATTAAATGATGGAACAGGCTCGAGGGGCTGAATGACCTCCTCCTGTTCCTATGTTCCAAAATAACGATCTCCCTGCACTGTCCCTATCAACCCCTCCCAGGGCATGGACAGATTGGGGTTATATAAAAAGTAAAGCTCCCTTTACTATATACCCATCAACCCTTCCCAAGGCAGGGTCAGAACAGGATTATATACAGAGTAAAGCTCCCTTTACACTGTCCCCATCAACACATCCCAGGATTGTTTAACGGAGCTTTGATATTTGAAAATGGTTATTTTATTCTGTCATTCATTGTCCCTCAGTAACTCTGTGTGTGTCCATGCGTGCATATGTGAGAGACTGAGAGAGACAGAGACAGAGACCAGGGCCCTGCATTACTGGGTCAGGTACTATTGCGGAGAAAATATAGAGAACCACCAGGGGACGCAGAGAGTTCTTCAAGAAATAGGTCTTTTATTTGTAAACAACAAACCGTGACACTGAGAAAGCAGATTCTCGAATGCCGCCAAACCTCAGGGTCCGTGGATTTTTATATCATTTTTATCATGTTTCTGTGAGCTTATCAGCATGTCCAACTATATTAACCAACTTACCTCACTCCAGCTGCACAATAAATCAGTGATGTTAGTTCCCATTACCTCTTTAGTTGTACATTCTAATGTCATGATTAGATATATATTGCTAACTCTGCTGCAGTGATCTTTCATTGCAGACTAACCTGTCCTGATAGATATTTAGCTATTCCATCTATTACAATTGTCTCCTGTCTCAAGCTGACTCTACTAACTATTAATTAGATATTTTAATGTTATGTCCCAAATATTTATGGTCCCAATCCTGTCATAATAACATTTAACAGAGAAACTTGCTTTATTACTTGTGTTATCTCATCTGGTCATAGTGATCTTACTCTGCTAATTGGTGTAAGAATGTTCCACTATGGTTATCCCATCCTGTCCCTGCCTTCCACAGACCACAGATTCCCAGTGGTCTTCATGCTTTAACCCTTCCCATGCGTTCATGGTCTTTATTTTCCATCGACCTCACTCCAACAACAATACCATTTGTTAGTTAAACAGGATGGAAGACAGCACCAATTAAAAGGAAGTGTTTTACGGTTTCTGTTTTTGCTAAAACGCTTGGGCGGTGTGCTGGATCAGTCAGGAATTTGTCTGTGTGGAGTTTGCACATTCACCCTGTGTCTGCGTGAGTTTCCTCCCACAGCCCAAAGATGTGCAGGTGAGGTGAATTGGCCGTGCTAACTTGCCCAGAGTTGTTCAGGGATGTGTAAATTACGTGCATTAGACAGCGGGAAAATGAAGAGTAATGGGGTAGGAGAATGGGTCTGGGTGGGTTGCTCTTTGGAGGTTTGGTGTGGACTTGTTGGGCCGAAGGGCCTGTTTCCACACTGGATTGATTCTATGATTTTTTTAAAGGAAATAATAGATTATCCGGTCACAACCACAGATAGCATTGGAATTTCTTGCGTTTAAAGTTGCTATCTAATGGCAGGTCTGTCTCTGCTATTGTGAAAGACAACACTTGAAAGGATTTGCTCCGTGTACAAACCAGTGTGCTAATGTTGCCCACTTATCTCTGAGTTGAATGTTGCACATTCTCCGCGTTTCTGAATGGGTTTCCTCTGGGTGCTCCGGTTTCCTCCCACAGTCCAATAATGTGTAGGTCAGGTGGATTGGCCATGCTCAATTGTCCACAGTGTTAGATGCATTAGTCAGAGAGAAATTGGCCTGGGTGGGTTACTCTTCGGCGGGTCGGAGTGGACTGGTTGGGTCAAATGCCCTGTTTCCACACTGTAGGGAATCTAATCTATTTATGACATAACATAATACATAGTAATCTGAGATTGACCATGTTCTGAATTTATTGTTACAATATTTAGAGACTGTCACCAAACGTCCATCTCTCGTCAACTGGTCTGTTGAATTTCACTCATGTTTTGTGAGATATACCAACTGTGAAGTTGCTCAGTGACATCTTAATTAGGTTACTCCGAAGTCCAAGCCCTCAAACAATAACGTTTTCCTTTGACATTGAATTTAAAGGTGTTTCTCTGCAAATGGCCAGACTCAAAATGATCTCAGCAGATTCAGCCTTCACTTCACAGCAAAGTATCATCTACCTTTAAATGGGAATATACATCATCTTAAAAGCTAAGGAAATAATTGTGACTTTCAATAATTACTTCCAGTCACTAACATAATCCAATAAATAATGCATACCTTTACATAATTTTTACTGGAACTGTTAAGCTAAGACTATTATAAAGTTGTTTAAAACTTAGGGAACTGCAACTACATTAACATTGCAATGACTAATATTATGGACTAGGGTAGACCAATCACAACATTCTTAAGCAGGCATCCCAGAGCACAACTTTGCAATTTACTTCGTTAAATATACAGTGAAAATTACTTGGAGTAAGATAGCTAGGTTGATGACTAGATTTTAAACAGACAAAAACATTATTCACAAAATTACACAAAGAACAAAGAAACCCTGCAGAACACAACCTATCCAGCTACACTTAATTATGCTGTTCCGAGTACAACAGTACCAATGTTAAAAATCAGTATCAGTATGTGAGAAGCAAAGCTCCCTCACTTCAATAATTTCAGTCTGAGACAAGATCTGAAGCAATCAGTATGTTTATTATACGCTTACAAGCGTGGTGCCTGAAGTCAGACACCCAGAGTTTAGCAAGTACGTATCTTACATAGGATTCACTACTCCAACCCGGTGCCCATTACTATTGTTTATCTCTTGCCTTATCCGGCCTTATACATAACAAAGTACAAGTTTTACTTGGCCTTTTCACCACATCCTGCTGTGGTCCATTGTTAGGTATATCCTTCTTCACTATTATGTACTTCCTCCGCCTGTGCCATTTCCTCCCTTTCCCCAACCATATTGATCGTTATGACCGTTTAATTGGGGTTTGCTTTTGTTTTTGCAGAATTGGGAAACAGATGCTTATAACTACTGTTTGTATAAGCATATCTGGCTTAACCTACACTCTCACAGCACCTTATCTATTTGTCTGTAACATCTACCATTGTTTGCAGGCACGTTTCATTCTTGAATGCACATTTCAGCTAATACAAAAACAATTCTATATTTCCTTCACATAGTTTTCATTCTTGTTGACTCAGCTCTTGGTGGAAACAATTATACACTCGTGTGAGTTCATTTACCTTGCATAATTAGTCATGATTGCAGAAGTAACACTATTTTTCCCGTATCCCACAATTTCCCCCTTTTTCTTTAATTACCATTTGTTATCTTCTGCATTTTTCTTTTAAGCATCGCCCCCAAAATTCGCCAGCATCATTCCGGAGTTTTCACCCATCTTGGTCTCACTCAACCCTCAATATTTAGTCGATAAAGTTCCTCTGCCTGATTCCCTTTTAGGGGCATCTGTTTCATTAAGGGTGTTTCAATCAGTCTTTGGGTGAGCCCTCGTATACAGGGTGTGATACAACAGCCAATGGCCACCAATACCCCGACTACTACTATCAGGGAAGTAAGGATGGAAACCACCACCCTCTTCCATTTTCCAAACCATGAGTCAAGCCATCCCGTGAGAGATGTGTCTACTCCTGAACTCTCAGCCAGTTCCTCTGCTAAGGTAGTCAATCCCTTTAAGGCCCGAATGATTGAACCATCAGGCACAGTGTTATTAGGAATAAAGGTACAACAATTTCCTCCTATCATCATACGCACACACCCTTTTTCTGCTAAAATTGTACCAAGGACCATTGTTTTCCCATGCCATCCTACTTGTCACATCAAGCTGTTCAGATATTCCTTTAACCACATCTCTTGTATAATTTATAAATCGCTGTTGATTATAGAAAGTGGAATTTATCCAATCTACGTTTTCATTAATTGTTACCTACCAAAAGAGAGCTGACTCAAAGCCTGCTGCAATCTCGTTACGAGCCTTGAATTCATCAGGTACTCCCTTAGGGACTCCGACCGAATCAAGATAAATCTTGTCATCGAAAGAAGTGTCTAACAGTGGCCTCTTACTCCTTTCCTTTTTCCTTACTATATTTTCCTTCTCAAATGCCAGGGTAAATGGAATTGCCAATTGTATAATTGCACATATCCCTCTCCAATCCGGAGGGAGGGTGGGTCTCAGTATTTTGCCTCCACAGTACCACCACAGATCCGCTCGGGGAACCTTTAGTGCTGAGTAGTTCCCTCCCTTCTCCGTTTCGGTAACATTCTTAATCTCTGTCCATAATTTCAGCTCCCCCAAATCTCTAGACCGACTTGTACCTTGTCTACGCACACATGACGTGTGATTTCGGACTGCAGCTGAAAACGTAGGGGGGCGGGGTGGCTTTGAATCCTCTTTCTCCAAGGGATGGAACATCAGAGATAGGGAGGTTTCATGCCCTTCCTGTCTCGCTTCCACCCGAGCGGAAAGGGAACCATCTGGGCCACTGGCCTACTGGAGGCACATACATAGCAATTTCTCTTATTCAGACTTTTTACAGTATACTTTAACCATTCAACCCAGGCATTTGCAACCCCATACCCAGTTTCTATTTCAGTGGTCTGTTTTAAGGCCTTTATCTCTGTAATTGTTACTACTTTAGGGTCATCGGGAGGGGTGAAAGGTTGTACCTTATTATCCAGTAGTTCTACCCGTTTTCCCTGTCCTACTCTATTTCGAAAACATTCCCGTTTGTTTTCATTTCTATCCAAAATGTTTCATTTAATTGTATCTCATAGATGCCCCCCTCCCTCAGCCCAGAATTGATTCGTGCCATGTGTTTTTCTTTATTGTTAGGTATATTGGGTTATACTTTTTATCGGGACAATCGCGAGCTGGTCGGAAGGGGGCCCAGTGTACTGTGACGAGACCATTATACCAAGTACCATCGCCGAGGCCATCCCCATAGGACTTAAGATGTATCTCAGAGCTGCCTCTGATTATCTACATCCCTACAATTTACTAAGCTGCATGCATGAGCGTCTATTACTTGTGGATTATCAGACTTAGGAACCATTAATAATACATTTGAAAGTGGTATTTGACAAAATCCCAATACTAAGAGGGCTAGCATCATAACTTTAAGCATTCCCAGTATTCTAAACATCATGCTGAAGCACAAAAAGACATAATATACAATCTTACAGAAATAATCCCACGCTCGCGTCGCCACTGTATAATCAGTTACTCAAAGTCTCTTTAGTCTGAGTTTCAGCGGGTGTTGCCTTGATTCGGCTGTACAGACTTCTTCCTCAACTGGAGGGTCCACTGGCTCTTTGATCTG
Organism: Chiloscyllium plagiosum; assembly: GCF_037043375.1. Classification (NCBI taxonomy): domain Eukaryota; kingdom Metazoa; phylum Chordata; class Chondrichthyes; order Orectolobiformes; family Hemiscylliidae; genus Chiloscyllium; species Chiloscyllium plagiosum. The sequence continues at coordinate 37,304,868 of NW_028270185.1, read as the reverse complement.
AGTGTAATGAGTCCAGCCTTTCTCCGCCGTCCTTATTGCAGTCTCGGTAGTCAAAAGAGCCTGGTATGGCCCTTCCCAGTCCGGCTGCAATTTAGTTTCTGTCCATGATTTTACTAACATCCTATCACCCGGCTGGATGGGATGAACGGTGAATTCAAGGGGTGGAGTTTGTGCCAATAAACCTTGTTCCCTGAGGAAAGATGGAGAGGAAGACAATCCCAGTATATACTTCTTTAAAAACAAATCTTTAGTTTCGGGAATTGGCAATTCTCCATTCGTTCCCAGATACGGTAATTCAAATAAGATTTCATATGGGGATAGTCCTAAATCTTTCCTCCGCGAAGGGACAAGGCCAAAAGGCAGCCTTAAAACCTATCACACTAAACCATTTGTGGCCATGAGGGATCTTACTTAATCTCTAATCAGTCCCTCAATTACTGGTTGCAGTCCTCGTGTACCTTCTATGGAAATGGAATATTGTCGCTCACTGACAATGTCCCCTTTACTTTTTAAATTTATTAGAAGGGGAGGGATCTGTAGTTTTCCATCATTCCCTTCCCTAGCCCATAAAATAGCGTATATCTCTCTCTCTCCACATCCTCTGTCAACATTGTCATTTGTACAACTAATTCTTTTTCCTGAATTCCAATCTCCAGTCCTAAGAGGATAATTAAGTCTCTCCCTCGTAAGTTACTTCTTATATCAGGGATATACAACAATTCCACTGTGACCCTATCCTTAGGACGTTCTATCATCATAGGTTCAAATACTGGAACGGTAAATCCTTCCCCTTTTATCCGAAACAGTAATTGACCGTGTCGACATTTTTACTTTCATTAGTTTAAAATTCAGCGATGACCGTGCTGCCCCCATATCTACGAGGAAGACAACCTCTTCCCTATCGGGTCCCACCCTCAGGTTTATCAAGGGTTCCTGGTGGGCCCCCCCGCCGAGGGCAGGAACCCTCGACACCCCTATTCTTCATCAAAATTCATAAGCGGAATTGCCCTTTCTTCCCTTTTTAGATCAGGGCACTCCAGCTTAAAATGCCCTATCTTCCCACAATAATAGCATCCTGATTGTGGAGACCTCCATCTCTGCCCCTGTCGCTCAAACCCTCTATCAAATTCTCCCCCTTGTCCTCTCCCTCTCCCTCTTCCTCTCTGTCTTACATGCTGCCACCTGCCACTCCGGTTGCTTACTATTGGTTCCATTCTTTTCTTATCTACCTCATCAACCGTAGCTACCATCATTTTCACCTTCTGTTTTTGTCTCTCATCCTCTCTCTTTACAAACACTTTCTGTGCCTCTCTTAACAATTCATCTAATAGTTTTTCATTCCTCCCTTCTGTCTTCTGTATCTTTCTCTGTATGTCTGGCCATGCCTTTGTCACAAAATGTACTTTCAAAAGACCCTGTGCCACTGGATTCTCAGGGTTCATTCCAGAATATTTCCGCATTGAGTCTCTTAATCTCTGCAAGAAAGCTGAAGGCGTCTCATCTTTCTCCTGTCTAACTTCAAAGGCTTCAGTCAAATTCTGTGACTTCGGAACTGCCTCTCTTATTCCTTTTAGAACCAGGTCTTTCAATTTCCTCATTTCTTCTCTATGCTCCGTGTTTTGGTTTTCCCACTGGGGGTCTCTGAGGGAAAACTTCACCTCTCCCTGTCCAGCATCCCTATCTCCAATCGGGTGTTCCCTGTCCCATATTTTAATGGCGGCTCCTCGTATAACTCCCCTTTCTTCCCCAGTAAATGGTATATTCAAAATAGGCATTAACTCCGCCCAGGTATACAGGCTTGGCCCCAAAAATTGATCAATTTGTTCAGACAACCCACCGGACCCTCAACCAGGACTTTCATTCCCTTTTTAAATGTTCTAATCTCCCCACTGGTGAGGGGGGCACTTACAAACCCAATCTCTTTGTCCCCTATTTGTACCTCCCGAAGGGTATAAGTCATTACGTTCTTCCCCTTTTTTCGTTTTTAAAGAAATATTGCAATATTTCTAGCTCCCTATAACTTCAAATACCAATTCATCAATTCATGCTGGACTAACTTTAAAGCCTGTACCTAACTTGTAAATATATTTATAGATTTACGTTCATTTATTCAGTATTTTATATTTAAAATGTAAAATGCATACAGTTCCCAATTTTGAAATCCAATGTAATCACCCAGTTTTAGTCCCTTAATTTAAATCCAAAATTAGTTTTCTTAAGTAGCCCTGACCAATCGTTGCTCAATTACAATTCTATAGTTCGTAAAATAATCAGAGCTGCCTTAAAAGAATTTGTCTATTCAAGTTTTAAAAAAAAAACTTCTAATGCATGAACAATGGCTGAATCCCACGTCACAGATATTAACCATAGAATTTTGTTTTTACTACAATCTAATGTTGAACTGGAACTTCAATGGTCCTCCATAAATCGCTTTTATGTAAAGATAAAAGAGATTAGTTAGAAACTGACATTAAGGCCGTCATGACCTGTAAAAAAAACAGGAGTTATCATTCTTTTTTTCATAATCTCTATAGAATCCTTAACCTTAAAAGAAATCATGTTAAGTTTCCATAATAAAAGTCAGATTCAAAACAGTCCTGGAACTCAAGCTCCAGGGAATAAAATGCAAACATTCAATCACCAACAAACAAATATTCATTCAAACCAAATCACAAAGGGTTAAACTTTCTACCAGCTGTACAGCTCTTTTCATTCTCTCTCTCTCACACATTGACATATAAATTCAAATATTTACAAATCCAGTTGTTCATCCTACCTGTACTTTGCCCAGAAGACGGTGGGACAAAGAATGGATTCCTTAGTCCATACAAAGAAACAATATTTAATCATCTGTCTCCCTTGTACAAGTATTATTTTGCCAATTCCACAACATCTTGCCCAAAGGACTTTCTGGAGGTTTGTTGTAAGGGACCCCACCTCCATTTCTATTGTCATTTTCTTCTTTTGTTTTCCCGGAGGCTTTTTCCTTACCCTCGGCACAACCCATATTGAGTTCCTTCGTTAGTCCCTTATTAACTACTAAAACTCAATCCCGGCCACCAAGGCAGTACTTAAAGGTCAGTTTTCTTACCCTGGTCTGTGCACAGAGTTGCCTGGTCCCTTTTCGCCGTATTTTCTATCGACCTCCTATCACTGTCTGATTCAGATGTCACTCTTGTGGGATCCGTACCAATCGCCCAAGGGAGCAGACCAAACCGGGACACGAGACCGCTCCTCAATGGGGAATGGAACGCGTCTTCCCAGTGTCCAAGGCCAGCCACTCCCCCCCGGCGATGGAAGAAAAATCCCGGACAGCCCCAATTGTAAGATTCAAAGCTCACACACTTCAATAATTGCAGTCCGAGACAAAATCTGAATCAGTAGTATCCTTTATTTTTACACTTGCAAGTGGGTGCGATGTCCAGTGCCAAGCAAGGCAGAGGACAAAACACACCAAATTCAACAAACTCTTGATAATTACATAATTTGGTTCTTACATTTTTTTTCTTATTTCATTGTTTTTCCCCCTGTTTACATCCTCCATTTCCCTTAGACTGGTCCCACCACTCCTGCTTATCTTTTATCTTACCTGGCATTGTCTGCGACAAAATGCTTAAATCTGACCTCACAAGGCCGTTTGACCTTATCCCACTGCAGGTCATTGTTAGGCATATTCTTTCTTCGTTAATGTCTACTCTTTCCATCTGGGCTTCTGCCGAGACCACTCTGATCTCTATGACCTCTTTAATTAGGGGTTTGTTCCTGTGTCTCTGTAAAAGTGGGAAACCTACTGTTTGTACAGACTTTTTAGCTTGACCGCATCCACCACAGCATCTTATTTATTTGCCCATAATATCTACAATTGATTTGCAATCACGGTTCATGCTGACATATAATATTAGCTAATTCAAAAACAATTATGTATTTCCTCCACATAGTTTCCATTCTTGTTGACTCAGCTCTTGGCTGAAACAATTACACACTGATGTGAGTTCATTTACTCTGTATCAGAAATTATAATTGCAGAAATAACATTAATTTACCTATATCCCACACTATCAAAAACATAACAGAAACGCATTTAGACTGAGATGTGCAGTTCGCTAGTTTTAGGAATTAACTTCAAGGTATGATCTTGACTGCCCATTAATTATAAAGTCCTGACAGTAAGAGTAGCTGTATAATTTTACACAATGTAACGAACTTTATAACACAAGTCATATTGCTAATCGTATAGCAAGTAAGTTAAACCTAACTGTCTTTTTGTATTTCTTTGTACATATATAATTAGGACAGTGAACAATATGAGGAGTAATTGACGTTGATAAAATAAAATATAATGAACAGCAGAATTCAAAACGTTCCAACTGATAAGGCATCCTGAGAGGCCAGAGGGAGTGCAGGAATAACTTTGGAATCTGAATTAATAAGATGCGTGGGAAGATCCCAAAGCATGGAGATTTTAGTACCTGTTAAACAACATGAGATGAAAGGAATTTGGGAATGTCCATTAGAATGTCCATTTGCGATTATGTGTTTGAATTGGGTCTCTGGATGAGGAGGTGAGGGTTGTAACCACATTGCACGTGGCCATTGTGATGCAGAAAGTCCATAAAAATGCTGATTTTTATTGTCCATGTTATAGTGTGTCATGGATCTCCCTTCCGAGATTGGCCTCGGGGGATGACCCCTTTGTTAACTGATTGCTGCATGAGTAAGCATCTTCTACATGCCTGAGCTCAGCCTGCCTCCTGAGTCCTCATTCCCTGTCGAGTGAAAACACTTCTACAGCTATGATGACATTTCAATTCAATAAATACATTTATTGAGAATGAAATGATGAAATTCAGAGCGATATAATTTTCATGATAAAATTACTTTACATTTGCCTTTTTTGGTGTACAAGAAAACAATTTGATTATATCAATTTGTTCTTTAGTTCAACCAACAATACGTTTTAAATTATTGTGAAGATCACAATGGGGGAAACGAAAACTAGTCTTCAGCTCAAATGTCACATGATGTGATTGTTTCTTTTCTTCAAACCATGTGCCCTCCAAAATGATTTTTATTTTCATTTCATTTTAAGAAAACAATTGCTTGGAAATGTTGACAATTTTCCTTTTCCTTCCATGTTAGTTGTCAGTGAATAATAATAACACAATTATGAGAATTCCTATCCGTACCAAATGTCATTAACACTATACTTTGTTCACAATAATAGTCACTTTCATGGCCTAATTCTGAAATAAATATCGAAACATTTATTGTGATAAAAATTACATTAATAAAATTGACATGACGCTTCAAGAAAACTATTGGAAGCATATAACTCTTGCATTGCCTGCATTTTTGAACGAAATCATTTTTTTCATTTGTTGCTGAATGATTTTTTTCACATTATGCAGCTAAGTTTTATGCTTTAATTTTCAGTTTCTTAATTGTAATGAATATCTAATCAAAACCAGAGCAAAGTGATTTCAAAGTATTACGTCTATTTATCTGTCAGGATTATAAAGGCATTTATCAAAACAATAATTACACAACAGTTTTACTTAGACTTTGTAAAAATGCAGTGATTTTTAAAATTTCTTTCATTATTTCTTATTGTCAATGCTACGATATTAATACCTATTTGTTCAGGCCAATCCAAAAATAAAACGACCAATAATATCCCTTGCAAAATTCTTTGTAAATATATGATTTTTGCTCATTTGAAAGATTACAATTATCTTACCCTTTCAAATTCAGAGATCTCCAAATATCTTTCCCTGCAATATTACTTTTCATTTCTAGATATTACTCAGTCTAATATCAGGTTGAGATATCTCATTATTCTCAAATTCATGAATATGATTTTTAAAATCCCTTTGTTGCTAATATATCTTATTTAAAATAATTTTGCAATCCAGTAAGGGATACAAATGTGGAATTATGCTTCCGTACTGCAAGGACATTGCAAAGTACAATCTCTCAATCATTGTGAATATTGTATTTATTTTAAACATGGAAAATGTTTAAATTGATTTGATTCTCACTTACTTCGATGCTGACAATTACTGTATATCCAATCACAATATCAGTAGATTATATGGAGGTATCATCGTTATTCCAATAATTACAGTATCTGCTATATACTTTCTTCTGGACACTAATTCCATTCAATCAATATTCCTCAGAAAATATTTGAGAATGTTGCAGTCATAAAGCTGGAATATGCAAAGTCATGATAGTCAGTAATTTTCTCTTGTTCTGTAGATCTTAGTTAAAACAACACATAGAATTTTATGTTCCAGTGATATAAATATGAGAAAAGATCAATTACTTCTTTAGTAAAATAAACAAACGCCACGTGATATTATTTATCATTTTTTTAAATTACTGGTCAGTTTATGAATTGTGTGAGATTTGATTTTAGCTTTCCAGTCATCTATTTATATTGAATGTGACATTGAAATGGTGTGAAAACTGTCTGATTTGAAATAATTTCATTCACACCCAATTATCAATCTGTTCCTAATTCATGTAAATTTCTCAATTTTATCGAAACCAGTGTTCATGCTATACAGTACACATAGAGCTACACAAAGACTTTCATCACCATCTGATTATTGTTCAGTAGAATAACCAGAGTATGATCCTTATTGCTCCTGAAACCAATGACAAGCGTTTGTTTACTATTCCACGCAACATGAGCAATTGATATCTTCTATTTCAGTTCAGTAGTTAAAGATGATTTATGTTGCTTAAAACAATGCTTCTACTTTATCACAGATATTGTCTGTAATACAATCATGTAAACAACAAACGTTTTGTCATTCTAAAACTCTTTAAGTGTACTTATTTTAAATTTGTGTGCAAGAGATATTTCAAATTACAACCATTTTTGTTGCATAATTCAGCAAACCTAAAGTTTTAATTTGTGGAAGTATCCGTTTTTGCAAAATGGAAGTAGTCTTCAGTTTATATAACACATAAAATGACTGTTTTATTTTCAAATCATGCTCTCTGCAAAATGTTTATTGGTTTCATTTCATTGTAAGGAAAGAACTGATTTGAACATGTTTTTTTTGTCTTTTCTATTCCAACATTATTCATCATTGTACAATAATGACACAATTATTACTATTTCTTTATATACCAAATGTCATTGCATCATTTGTTCACTTTCATGCTCACTTTCATTATCTATCAATTTTCTTCCAAATTTAAATGCCTGAACTCTGATCATAATATTAATCATCTAAATTAAAATAACATGACTCTATCACGAAACCATTTGATGGAAATTCATATTTCTTGTGTTATCTGTATTCTTTAGTAAAGAAAGAAAACATTGTTCTATAATCACTGAATGGCTCACTTTTTCTTCAAATCATAAAGCTAGTTACTATATTTTATTCCACAATTTACCAATTTTAATAAATATCCAATCAACACCACAGCAAAGTGTTTTTGAAATGTTGAATCATTTTAATTGCTCATAAGACCATAAGACATAGGAGCGGAAGAAAGGCCATTCAGCCCATTGAGTCCAGTCCGCCATTCAATCATGGCTGATGGGCATTTCAACTCCACTTATCCGCATTCTCCCCGTAGCCCTTAATTCCTTGTGACATTTAGCATTCCAGCCAATATTACAATATTAATTATCAAGTCACTGTCATGACAATGACTGAGCAATTATTTAAGAAAGTCTTTTGAACAAGATAAATGAGATTCACATTTTAATTTAACCAATTGTTTCTGAGTACCAACACTGCAATATGAAACTTTTTTTTCAGGTCAAGTATCCCACAATGGATCCAACGACTTCCCATCCAACATTAATTGTAAATGTCTAATTGTTGCTTACCTGAATGATCACCATAATCACAGTCTTTAAATTCACAGACCAGCAATTACTTTTCACTGCAATAATTCCTGTTTGTTTGCACATATTCCTCAGTCACATAGCAAAACGAGATTACTCATTATTTCTAAATTCATTGATCGAATTTTATAATCCAGTTGTTGCTCATACATAACAATTATTCAATCCATTATGTGCCGTACATGTGGAATTTCGGCTCTTTATATGAATAACTAAATATATTGTAGTGTACAATCTCTCAATCATTGTTAACATTAATTCTTATTTTACCCTCGGAAACATAGTTGAATTCATTTCAATACACTTCACTTCGATGCGAACACTGATTGTATTTTAATTACAATAAGATTTAAGTATTTTTCATGCAACAAAATCATGTAAAATTCCCGAGTTTTGTTAAGTCAAATGAAAAAGAATGAACATATCTGTATTGTTTCATTAAACAATGACAATGCATTTTGAATTTTTAAAAGTTGAGCATTTTTGCAAAGAAGTGATGGTGTCTTCAGCTGAATAATCGCATTGAATGACTAATTCACAGAATCTGCTGTTTATTCTCTTCGAGTTCCCAAGAAACCAAATTAACTAATTCTGCTGGTTCTAAATTCCTGGAAAGTATTTGAGAGTGTTGCAGTCTTAAAGATGAAGCAGTCTATGTGATCGTACTTTTTTTATTGGAAAGAGCGTAATTCAAACATTTTAGACACATACATCGCTATTCTGTAGTGTTATTAAGATGAAAAGCAAGTCAATATCTTCATCAGTAAAATAAACAAACGCCACTTCCCGTTATTCATTAGTTAGCTATTTCCCAAATTTGTTGTTAAACATTGCAATTCACCTGAATATTGTTGTGTCCTTTGACTATCATAATTTTCTAATTATTGTTCATTCATGATTTGTCAGGGAGTTTTTTTTTTTTGTTTTCCATTCATGTATTCATATTGAATGTAAGATAAAGACGCTTTGGCAATATCAGAGATTATTCATTTGGAATTTGACTTTGCACGTCTCTCACTTATCTCACTTGTTGCATGGGGGCTGGGGATTGAGAACAGATGATCAGTGGTTAGCAGTCCTGTCTTACAGCGTTGAGCATTGGGATTCAATTCCATCCTCGGTCACATGTCTGTGTGGAGTTTGCAATGTTCTGGTTTTCTCCCACAAACCAAAGATGAGCAGGTTATGTAAATTGGCTATGTTCTGTTCAGGGATGTGTAGGTTAGGTGCATTAGTCAGGGGTAAATGTCCAGTAATTTGAGAACAGAATGGTTCAAAGTGGATTATTCTTTGAAAGGTCATCATAGACTTGTTGGGCCAATGGCCTGTTTCTACACAGTCGGGATTCCGTAAACGTAGAATTGTGTTTCGTTAAACAAAACTGAATTTTTTAAAAAAATGTTACCTTTAAAACTTATCTTTAACTGTCAATTGTCAATCTTGTAAACTATCTCAATGTTATTGAAATCAATGTTCAAACAAAACACTGCACAGAAAGCCACACAAAGATCTTCATGACCATCTAATTACTGTTCAGTGGAATAATCACAGTAAATATCTTATTGTTACTGTGGTTCTGTTCGCTGAGCTGGAAGTTTTTGTTGCAAACGTTTCGTCCCCTGTCTAGGTGACATCCTCAGTGATTGGGAGCCTCCTGTGAAGTGCTTCTGTGGCGTTTCCTCTTGCATGACATTCTTATATCTTGAGTATTCATGTAAACTGTGCAACATGTCCTTGGATGTAGAGTGTGTTTCATATTATCTGTAGGAACTTGCAGAAGGATGTTAGTGAATTGTCTTTGAATCAAGTGCAGTGCCAAATTTAAGCCAACCGAATGAGAAGCCCTGTGATAGCGATAATGTAACATTTTCTGTAAACAACGCAGAGAACCACGGAAACCCAGTTTTCAATCAAGTCTATTTTGCACAACATTTTTCTCTGTCCAATTAAGTCAGTGAATATTAAAAGGACTCAGTCCTAGTCCTGGTTATTGTGACCAAATGTTCAAGGCAATAAATGGCAATGATAATGATGCTTGACATCGACAGGTGTATTCCTACTCACCAGAGTCACATTGTATTACAGATCACGTGAGCAGAGGATAGGATGATCCTTCTGGCACCCTGAGACAGTGCGACAATTAATCCCACATTGTTTGTCTCACTCCATACCATACACCAGTTCGTCAGCGGACTGAGATAACCGGCTTCCATTTCATGCAAAGCTAAAACAAACAGCTCAGCACATTTACAATCTGTAGTAGTTCATGGAGAACCAGCTGCTACACCTTTCAACACCACTAGCTCTTCTTACATTTAACATGTTCAGTTGCAGGTATTATGCTATTTCTTTCTAATAAACGTTAACTAATTCGCGAGTGTGTCACATTTGCCTTCTCATCCAGGCACTCCAGAATTCTTGTCCCTGTTAAATTCGCTCCTGCTGTCAACGTCTTTGTCGCTCCTTGCTGGTTTTGAAGCTCTAACGTCATACACTCACCTGAACGAGGGAAGTTCCCTCCTAGTTACCCTTAGCAACCTCACACCCGCTGGAAAACCTCCATTAGGACACAACTCAGTTATTCCCGATTTGTGTTGCGTGATTCCTCATCTATTCCCCCATCCCTTTAAACCCCTTCTTTTATTTTCTCGTGGCTTTATCTCCCAGGAAATCTCATTTCCGTCATCTCGAACGATTTTATATCGAGGGAACTCTGACCATATCCTTCCTAACGATATTCCACCCCCCAAACCACGTGTAATTCATCATGTCTTTATATAGCATTAAATTTCGTCCTGAGGAATGATGCTGGGTCCAATTCAACTCATGAAAACTTACCACTGTGCTATGCAATCTGATTACCTGTACAGTAAAGATGAGGGCGATTTCATTTCCAGCTGAATCGGTTGGCTGCAGCAACATTGGCTCAAATCGCAGTCACATAGGTGATTGTTGTTCTTATTGTTATTTCTTCTGAACATGTGCTGAAGTAACACAGTGAGGAATCAACTAATATTGTCAGACATACATAAGCAGTGTGTTAAATCTGAGATTATGAGAATAGTGCAGTTTTGTTGAACATACCAGAGATTGTTCAAATCTCAGGCACATGAGATTGACAGAGAGCGATGTTGAGCGACATAGATTGTCTTGGCAAATGCCAGTGTAATGACGTTGTGGGTATAATGTTCTTTTAATGGCGCTGAAATGTCTGGCTAGCACAAGGAGTCCAGAACAAGGTATCAACATAACATTTGGTCAAAACAACTAAGAGCTGTGTTACATGGATACAAACAAAATACGAATTTGGCCAATCAGTTTAAATTATGCCCCAATCAAGTTACAATTTGTTATTTTTACAATGTTAAAACCAATGAAACGATCCAACGTTTTGTGGGACAAATATCGGACATTTTTAACAGTTACCCAGGGCGGCAAAGAACAGCAAAGAGAGCAGATAAAAGACCAACAGTTGTAAGGTGTTAGTAAAATCTTCAAGAGGTGCCCATCTGGAAAAATAGATTGCATAGAAGAAATGCATCAACACCGACCTGGAGAAATAAATCTACAGAGGAAGATACAAAGAAAAGATTCGACAACTGACTGGTTTTGAATTGTAATTTTTTTGTAAATGTTAATGAAATCTGGTTTGGGGAAGGTATTGTAGAGGAGAAGGTTAAATACCAGTTTAGAGAAAGGCGTTGAAAGTAAATGTAAGTTGATTATTCTGTTTCAAATATCAAAATATAATGTTATTTTTATCTTTAAATAATGATTTTTTGGAAATTCTTTGCCTATTGAATTTTAACAGAAGACAACACGGACGAATCCTTTCTGTTTTGATGGTTTTCATCAGCAGAGGGGGTTTACCTCGTCACGCAACGCCAGTTTCTGTTGTTGCTTTGTAGTTTCGCTCATTTGTGCATTTTGCCTCATTAAAGATTTTGAAGTTGTCCTCTCTACACAAAAGGTCCGTGCTTTTCGCCATTGCACTAAATGTTCAGTGTGTCAAAGCGACAGGGCCCCGTACAATAACAATCGACGCTGTTTCAATCTATCTATCCTGATATTCACCTATGGAAACAACACTGCGTACTCTCCTCCAGTCTGGAAAACAATCCCTTCACAGAAAATGTTATATCCCTCTCTCAAGGGGCTTTTCATTCCATGGCATTCAATTCCTCACAGAATCGGTTTTAACAGATTTTGTCACTCAGTCATTCCTTTGTTTGTGCTCAAATCCTCTGAGCAGAGCGTCACAGTTGGAGCATGATGAACCCATAACCCAGAGGGCTGACCATACTCTGTGAACTATAGTCTCCTTTTCATCTTTTGACTAACAGCAGATAGATGTATCTATGCTCTGCAAAATTTTCACGCCTGTTTTAAGAAGCGAGATAAACAGTTCCTGGTTCCTGCTTTTGTTGTCACACAGACTAAGATTGAAAATGTTGCGAACATGCACTGGTCAAGACTGTGCTCTGAGGGGTGTTAAGAGAATGGTCTGAAACGGTATCTTCTGTTCCCTGTCACTCTGTGATGATTTGAGCTTTGAAATTTATTCTCTGAGCTTGTGGTAACGTGATAAAGTTTATACACATCAGGTGCAGTGTGCCTGAGCGACAGGATATGCTGCAGTAACATTCCATGCTGATTCAGACAGCAGAGGCCTTGCTGTAACTTAGGAGGACACAGACATAGTTCCCGATGACTGGGAGAGATACTCTCTTTCCCTGTAGTTCTGCTTCAGAATGTTTCATCTATTTCAGATGGCGTTATTTGCACAAGGTTCCCAAAAGAAAATGGGTTCCTGTGCATCGCGAACTCCCTTTTGTACAGCTTTCCACAATTTGCATAACTCCTACTCCTTCATGCCGCCTCCCCGATCCCCAAACCTGTTTTTGATATGGAGCTGAAGAGCACGTTCACAATTCTCTCCCACGACACTGATTGCCATGCCACACCCCAGACGAAAAGCTGAAGACTGTGGGAAACTGCTGTGGTCAGCGCTAACAGAGCGGCCCAGCGGGAGCCTATTGGGCACATTACCCGGAAATTAATGGATTGAAAACATCCTCTGCTCGTTGACAATTCCAGGTGTCAGTGTGTGTACTGACCCGTTCGTGTTCCTCGATAACATAGCTCTATTCTACGTATTGCATGTTGTTCCACTTTCCACTTCCTTTCACTCAATGTATCTGAAATGAACGTTTCGTTATGATACACCCGCCAAATTTACACATGTGAGGAAACACACTTGTGAAGGTCTGGACGCTCTTTTTCTGTTGTCTGTCGGTCCGCTCTGATCTGATTCACAAAATCATTTGCCAGAGCTGGGAATAAACTGGTGAAGGTGAGATATATCAGTTGTAGAGTGCTCTATGCGCATGACGCCCTGTAGTCATTCCTTACGCTGGTTCACACAGCAGTGTCCTTCCCGTGAAATGAAAAGTCGTGAGTGACAATTGGATCAACTTGTTGGAGACAGCATTATGACACTGACACAATACCATATTATTAGGACATAGATCGCCAATTATGAATAACCACAGAGATATACAAGCTACAGAGATTCGCCCAGGACTCGATGGGCTGACCAGCTTCAGTCAACGTATGAGTGACGTCACACGTTAATGTTGTCCATCTTCCTGTCTCTGGGACAGAGTGGCTGATGGTGAAACAGTGTTTCATCTTAACCTTCCCTTCTGCGTTAGACTGTCTGCAGCCCCGCAGCTCAGGACTGTGGGGATGAAACTGAGGGTTTCATTCGCATTTTCTTCATTTGGGACAGTTGGGGCTCAGGTGTTAACTGCTGCCCGATTGCAGTGTAGAAAATAATGTCACTGTTACAAAAACCTTCCTACAGGATTGTTGTGTGAAGATGGAGTCTGAATAGCAAACAGGCTGCACAAAAATGCCCTCACATGAATTTAACTGATGGCAGAGAATCCGGAGAACATTCTGTCTTTCCCAACAGACAACTCTCAGATAAACGATATTTTCAGGAAGTTTCCAAACAAACTTGCAGATTTCCAGCACTTGATGGAACTGGCTGTGCCGATCAGAGCGAGCTTGAGGGCACATCCACGCTTGCCTCCCCTCACACTGCCTGCCATTGGAGGGAAATAGCTGAAAACTCTGCCGATGGAGTCCAAGCGGAAGGGATAAACAGCACTGTCCCGTCAACAAGGAGACGGAATAAGAAGGCGATATTCTTGAAACTCTTTGGAGCTTAGAAATCCGAGAGCAAAGTGAAATGTAGTTAGTTCTGAGCGACTTTGAGCTGGTTTGGTGTTGGAAACGTAAGAATGTCACGTGTTTAGGGGCATGATCGTCGCTTCGTAGCTTGAGTTAATACTGACATGTGAGAATTTCTTACTTCATGTCGCCATCGAGCCTTGGTTGTTTGATTTCACTTTGCCCGGTCGTCCTATCAACTGTTTGATAAAAATAAGGTGTAAATCATGAAGTTGCACCCCTTGAAATAACGTCGAGTTCTGGGGTAATAAGTGTCATTGTACTGGGCATGGCACAGTACCACATGCGGTAAAAGTGAAACAAGTGTTTCAGGATGTTCACCCACACAATCTCACTCTGAATAATTCCACCATCTTGAAGTTTGCACAGTTCTGGGTTTGAACCTTTCGGAAGTGGGGACGGGAAAGGATTGGAAACAGCGCTGAACAAGTTGATGGGAATGGTCTGGTATCTGAGGAATATCAATAATAAAGGTTATTGGGAAAATTGGGACAGTTTTCCATGGAGAGTAGAAGGTCGAAAGCTGGCCTTGTTAAACCTTTCCAAGACATCAGTGGGATAGACAGAGGAAATAAGGAAGGGAGAATGCTCCCCACGCCTGAAAGGGACGAGAATGATTCGGCAGATATTTAAAGTCATTAGTAAACGTAAAAAAATGTACATGAGGAGAACCGTTCTTACATAGGGAGTGGTTAGGATCTGTAATGCATTGCCTGACATTGACAAAGACGCAGTTTCAATCGAGTTATTTAAAAACAGTTTTATGTTTATGTTGAAAGTAAACGTGCGGAGAGTTACAGGGAGAAGGCAAGAGAATGATACCAAAAGAGAAACACAGCTCTGTGGAGAGCCAGCACAGCTCAGATGGTTTGTGACACATTTGTGATTCTGAGTGGAATCACAGTTAGACCAACAGAATGTAGGGAGTTAAACAACGGTGATATTGGCAAAGCCGGGACACATCTGCACAACAGAATCTTAGCCGGCACGTACAGGTCACAGGGAGGAAGTCGCTGCCTGATAATCCTGCAGGGTGTCCTGCGGATCAGACACAGCTCCCTTCATTACTCAGAGAAGGTCAGGGCTCTGTAGCGTGGCCAAGCAGCCTCAGCCGCAGGATTCAGGTTCCAATATGGCAGGTGGTGGAGGTTTGAATCCCACTGCTGCAATTTCCGTCACATCAGCTGCAGCGTGTTCAAGTGCCGTGGTCAAAGGACAACTGCGGGTCTGTCACTTTTGGAGAGTAAACTGCAGTGTGGGAGAGTACAGAATTTCTCCAAGGGGTCAGTCTCCGTGTTGTCATGACGTCTTCGCCTTCCACACGGTAAATCGCGGGCTCAAGCAGCTCTCTTGCTGCTGTTTCGTTCCAGGCAAGTTGAGTTTTCACTGGAATTGAAGAGAGACTGTTTTTTATTGTTGTTGTGAAACAAAGTCCTGCAGTGACTCTTCTCGCCATTATTTGGTGTTCTGGCGCAAGGGAAAATGTTTCCAATGAATTGCGATGTCATATGTTCTTAAATTCCTCTCTATTCCTTCTTTTCTGTCCTGGGGATGGCGGAAGGGAAAGCTAATCTAATCGAGACTGTGATTGATGAAATTGACTTTCTATGGCCTATTCTTATTGTGTTCATTCTTTCTCTCTTTTCAGCACTTTCTGGGAAGTGGTGGTTCACTAAGGCTCCAGTATGTTTGAAAGAATAAGTTGGAATTGCCCTGTTGTTAGTTGTGAGATTGCTTTATAACTCATGCCCTCGGAATATCTCACATTTAGCATTCATGCATCTCTGTGTCTGAAAATGCATGAGGAATGCCAGTTTTGTTTGTGTTCCGTGTTAACTGCTCTCTGTTTTGCAATTCGCTCAATACATTTCGAGATAACACGGTTTGTGAGATAACTGCCAGCAGCAAAAATCCTCAACTGAGGATCCGGGACTATCTCACGAAGTATGGTCAGTCGTGACAAAAGTAAGGAAGTCTTTC
This sequence comes from Chiloscyllium plagiosum, assembly GCF_037043375.1. Taxonomy (NCBI): domain Eukaryota; kingdom Metazoa; phylum Chordata; class Chondrichthyes; order Orectolobiformes; family Hemiscylliidae; genus Chiloscyllium; species Chiloscyllium plagiosum. The sequence continues at coordinate 37,288,757 of NW_028270185.1, read as the reverse complement.
CATTCTGCAGTGTTTAACAATGCTACCTTTCCGTTGAACAGTCGAATAGACTAAACTATTGCGCCACAGCCAGTGATGGCTAGCCCCGCTAATAGTAATCCTTGAAAGCGGGTGCAAGCAACACGACGTTGCTTGATGGACGAGAACGGAGATTTCCTGTTTGCTTTCCCATCAGCTTTGAGTTTACTCGCGCAAATCGACTCTCAGGGTGAAAAATAATGCAATTCCATTTTAAGTACTGGGCGAAACGTTGTTAAGTGTTTCTCCAACCTGCTTCTGAACATACGCCATTCCGTTTAAGAGTGTAGTTCCCGCGTTCTAATCCTGCCACAAAAAGCAGTGACGCATTTGCATTCCTTGCGCAGATGGTCCTTTCCAACGCCAAGGAGAAAGCTGATGTGCAGGTGTCACGGTGCACCATGGATTCATAATGTAGCCTATCTGTCAAACATACCCCAAAGTCGCCTCTGAAAGGTCTCATTTTGAAGCTGTCTGCCGTTAATCAACGTGCTAGAGTTAGCACCAGAAGTCCTGAATCATGCTTTCGCACGTTAGCGGCTCATTCCGTCAGCAAAGCAATGAATGAATTTACAGTTTCAGAGGAACCTCTGGACTTGTGCTGTCATAGTGTCACTCATATTAAGGTGCGCCCCGAGATCTAAGTCATGTTGGAACTGAGACTGCGGAAATAACAGACAGGTTACCGAATGGCATTGCATCTATTTGGTTTTCTTAAAATCACAGAAAGCAGGAAAGTGTAAACGGGGAGTGAGTGGCAGAGGGGAGGGGGGAAGCCGGATAACAAAGTGAGGCAGTTGCACCTCTGATGAAACTCTTCCATTGTGATTCACTCAACAATTAGAGACATGAAGGTGACTCAGGCGGGAGAGCTTTTTACATCGAGAATAAAGAGCATTCACGTATATTTAGCACCTCTTTGACATCTTCTGGAATGGGGAGTAGGGTAATCACCTTTTGACTTCTGTTGCTATGTTCAGAAACTGCCTTTTAGATTGACGTGAACAGACACTGCATCTATAATAAGCACCATGGAATTTCGTAAAATTTACTGAGTCGCTTCCCATCGATTCCCACACAGGGTTCCAACTCAGCTGGCAGCCATGTCGCTCATGTCCTGGTGAAGACATCTCTGCAGCAAGTTGCACGGTTAATGTAACAGACAAGGAAAGTGCCAAATCATACTGCCACCGAGGTATGAGCGTGCTGACATTGTGATCTATCTTCTCGGATTGGACTGCTACCGCGGCTTTTCAGGTAGAAAACATTCTTTGGGGCACTGATTCTGCAAAATAGTCCCGGTGACTGAAACTATGCTGCACGGTATGATGTGGAACTCGGCATACTCACTTATGTGCATTTTTTCTGAAGTCCAGTGTATTTCATGTTCCGTGTTAATGTGAAAGTTGTTCTGTTTCGACCAATGGGTGAAATCATTTCCTAAAGCAAGAATCGACATTCCAGTTATGTCATGGCTATTTTATCAAATCAAAACATACATTCTCACACTCGCATATACATTTGTAGCTGAAAAGAGTCTCAAAAGATAGATTCAGCTTTCCATTGATTTTTGTGTGGATTGATGGGCTACCTTTATCTGTTGCGAAATTGATCTTGTCGTCGGGCATATCCGAGCTGCGATGCGAGAAGGACAGGGATCACGGAATGCTTTCCCTGTGAGTTTACTTCTATTATTTTGCAGGAGCACAATTGAAAATGTATGAATATAGTTGGCACGCTTTCGGGTGTTACCGTGGCCGAGCGGTCGAAGGCGCTGGAACCAGGTTCCAGTCTCTAAGGGGGCGTCGCTTCCAATCCCACCACTGCCATTTCTGTGGGCCAACAACAAAGCTACAGCATGTTTAACTAGCGTGTTCAAAGCAAACAAAGAAAACCCAGAACTGGTGGGTTTGCTACTTGAAGAATTAACTGCGGTGTGGGAGAGTGCAGACTCTCTCAAAGGGATCAGTGTTCATGTTGTCATGATCGTGCTCGCCGCCCACACGATAAATCGTAGGTTCAAGCATCTCTACTGCTGCTGTTTTGTTCCAGACAAGTTGAGTTTTCACTGGAACCGAAGATAGACCATTATTTCATTGCTGTAGTGAAACAAAGTTCTATAGTGACTCTACTAGCCATTATTTTCTGTTTTAGTGAATGGGAAAATGATTCCAATGAATTTCGATGTCATATGTTCTTACATTTCTACCAATACCTTCATTTCTGTCCTGGAGACGGCGGAAGGGAAAGGTAATCTAATCAAGAATGTGGTTGGTGAAATTCACTTTTCATGGCCCATTCTTTTTGTATTCTTTCTTTCTCTCTTTTCAGCACATTCTGGGAAGTGGCGGTGCACTAAGGCTCCAGGATGTTTGCAAGAGCAGTCTGGAATTCCCCTGCTGTCAGTTGTAAGATTAGTATATGGCTCAAGCGCCTGGTTGTGCCCGCCAGAAACTACACTCGTCTTTCCTGACCGTCTCTGCTCCTGCATATCAACTACCCCTTCATCCTCTACCCATTATCTGGTGGGTGCTGTTGCCAAGCCGTTTTGTATGTCAATTTCACTGCCCAGCTTTCACCTCCCCATCCCCTCCCCCCCCCCCCCCCCCCGGTTTCAGCATCAACATATCCTCCACTCATGGACTCACATCTGGAGCTCAACTCCCCACTAACCATTACTGGCAGATACTTTTTCAGACCACGGGGTGTTGCAGCAGACGTGCAACTCAGCGCAGAGCAGGCTGCACTGGCCTGCAAATACCCTTTATAGTTAAGAATACACAGCACCCCAAAGATCTCACAACGATGATAGGGCGTGTAGCACAACCAACAATACATTTCACACCGTCTGGGCAAGACACAGACCCATTCGTAGAGCTTGCACTGATTGGGAATGGAGAGTTGTGTGTGCGCTGTGATCCCGCATTCCTACAAACTACTTTTACAAAACAAGGCAAAGACGCTGCCTCTTCCTCGGAGAGCCAACTCTTATTAGGTGATCTCCCATAATGACTGTAGGCACAGCAATAGAACTATGCAGGCCAGCTATTGTCCTCCCAAACACTTACAATTACTCTCAGGCAGGGAACAATCCTGCCATCAATACAACAATACCCGATTCACCGGCAGCAGTATTGGGAATCAAACTAGTTATGGAATCACCTTTTCAACAAGGATTCCTCCTGCCCACAACCAGTCTTTGCAACACTCCCTTCTTACCTATCCCAAAGCTTGGAAGATCACAAAAATGGTGTTTTGTGCAAAATCTTAGGGCTGTCAATGTCATTGTTGTTCCCTGCTTCCCAGTAGTCCCGGACACAAATGCTATCCTGACCAGTATCCCCGCCTCCTCCAGCTGATATTCTTGTAATCGACCTTTGCTCAGCCTCATTCTCCTTTAAGTTGCCCCCTGAACCTTTATGTTTTTACATATGGCGGCTGCGAAAATACATAGACCGGTTTTTCCTAATGGTATTCGGAGAGTCCCACAGTTTATGCTGCTGCTTTATTCCTCACCCTGTCCACCCTTCACCTACCATGCTCAGCACCTTCCTCCAATATGCGGATGGCTTGCTATTGGCTTCCACCTCCGCTACTGCATGCAAGTAGTTTACGGTGGCCTTGCACTGCAGTCTTGCACAGGATGGGCATAGGGTGTTTATCAAGAAAATGCAGTTGTCTCAGCAAAATGTCTAATATCTGGAGTGCGATCTTTGCTATGGCCTCAGAGCACTGTCCATGGAGCAATTGTCTGTCATCGCCCAGATTCCCCGACCTGTCACAGACAGACAGCTGCAAGTATTTCTGGGGCTGTTAAACTAATGCAGGCCCTGGATTCCTGTCCATTGTGCTATTGATGCACTTCTGTGGGAGGCAGTTTCCCCTAAACAGCCAGCCAAAGTGAAGTGGACAACCGAAATGCAACGGGCATTCACTGAACTGAGGCAACAACTGATCCTCACTCCTGCTCTGGGAGTCCCAGATTACTCACAGGGCTTCTATCTTTATGTAACCAAGTCAGAAGTGTTCGCATTTTAACACAGCTTCATGGGGATCTCCGTCGCCCAGTTGCGTTTTATAATGCTGAGTTACCATCTGTTATGAGCAGAATGCCGGCATGTTTGTGCACGGTGGAAGCAGCCACAATAACAGCGGATAAGGCCACCTCCATTGTGCCAGATCACCCGTGTACTTTTTTGGTCCCAGTGTCACTCTCCCTGCTGCTTAATTCAGCAACAATCCAACATTTTACTGCAACTCAGAGAACTGGTCATGAAGTTGAATTGTGATCTAGGCATACCTTTCCCTACACCGCGCCCTAACTTTGAACCCCGCCACTCTAATTCCGCTCACCTAACATGATTCTGCAGACAACCACAATTTCTTGGACCTGGTTCAGCATTCCTGACAAAGGGATCTTGCCAGAAACGTTCATTTTCGTGCTTCTCGGAAGCTGTCTTAACTGCTGTGTTTTTCAGCACCTTTCTCATCTTGACTCTAATCTCCAACATCTGCAGTCCTCACTTTCGCCTGGTTCAGCAGGTGTCCTGATCAGTCTGAGAAAACCCGGACCAGATTGTTTTCACCAGCGGCTCTTCCTTCCGGCCATCAGACAAATACACAATAGCAGGCCAAGCCATTTGCACCCCCATCACCACTCTCGAATCAGCTGCATTACCAGATGGGGTGTCCACACAGGCGGCAGAGTTCTTTGCTCTCACCAGAGTCTGCCTCTTGGCACAGGGCAGGACAGCCAATATCTACACAGACTCCAGATGTGCCTTTGGGGTCGTTCATGACTTTGGCACAATATGGAAACAGAGGATGTTCATCAGCTTTGAAGGGAGACCACGCCAACATGCTGCACTCGTTGCCAACATTCACCCGAAGCTGTTGCATTCTAAAATGTGACGCCAATAACCATGCCACCGATCCCGTCAACCAAGCAAATGCCTCAGCTGATGCAGCCACACGGGAATCTGCACTACTCATTGCCACTTATGTCCTGCAGACCCCCACGGTGGTGAAACATCCAGAGTCCTCTGACTCTCTCGATGCAGTCCCAACAGCACAGCAAACGCCACGCCAGAAGAGAGGGCCGCATGGACCCGCATTGGTGCCATACAATCACCGTTCTTACAGGTTCTTACCCACCGCTGCATCATTTAACTGAAAGCCCACCTGCACCTGGTGGTACACGTATTCGAACACACAGGCAAATGCTGTCAGCCATTCCTGGTATGCAGCAGGAGTCGCTGAAGCTGCCTAAGCTCTGCTGTCACAGTGCCTCATCTGTCGACCGAAAAATGCAGGGAAGCCGATGGCCAAACGTGACTACATTCCAGTTCCTGATGGTCCATTCACCCACCTTCAAATTGACCTTGCCCTCACGCCTCAGAAGGAGGAATAAAAATTTGACCTAGTTATTGTCGACATGTTTTCAAAATGGGTAGACTCATTCCCCATCAAAAAAATGACGCCAGAGCAGTGATAAAGTGTATCCTGCAGGACGTTATTTCAAGAGTTTTATATCCCAGGGCGCTTAGAAACATACGGAGGATGGGGCCCATATGACTGCGAAGCTCATTACTGCTGACTATGACACCCTCGGGATACCCAGGAGATACCACATTCTGTACAACCCCCTAGTCATCAGGAATATTGGAGAGAATGAAAAGCACCCTCAAAACCACATTCCCCCAAATCACTCGGAACACAGGACTGGCTTGGCCAGACGGCCGGCCATTGGTGCTTCACACAGTAAGTGGACAGGGAAACAGAGCGCCGGAAGTGACAACATTTGAAGTGCTAATGGAACGACCCATGCCCACAGCCAACGTACCCCCAAAACTAGCAATGACACAGCGCTGCTCTTAACACAGGAAATTATCTGTGATTACGTTCAAGCCATTAGTAGAAAGATCGCTTTAAACCAAGATTTGCAACCTACGATGTATTTGGGTGCTTCTTATCTTCCTGCTGGTGGAAACGGAATAAAGATTCGTGCACCTTCAATCTTTTACTGTGTATCAAACCTGCACACACACAACATGGGTGCTGGGGAAAAAATAAGCACTACCGCAGTTAGACGATAATGTGGGGGTACAACAAAAGAAAAGCAAACAAAAATAATCTGCCATGTCCACTCCACAATAGGAAAGACCTCACCAGTTTAAACTGGGCACTGTGTAAGGAGACAGTCGCTGCCGAAAGATTCTCTCTCCCCGAGATGGAAAGGACCACTATTGATCTGTCTGACGACGGTGCCAGCTGTCAAGCTCCAAGGGAGATCAGAATGCGACCCAGTGAAAGAGGGTTCCGCCTCCACAGAAGGACAACCAAGCAGATCAGGATACAGCTCCAGACACCACAGAGGGATCCAGCTGCTCGCTACAACCATCGAGATAATCACTCTTGGTCTGACCTGTACACCACCACTGATCGGTAACAGGGCACACAAAACAGAGCACTTAATCCACCGTGAGCCGTGGATGAGCATTTTCCTTGACATGACCCACATTTGTGCCCAAAGGTAAACCAGACCAGCTACTGGGTCTGTGCCCGTATCCCTGGACATTCCCACAGCGGCAGTCCCCAGGGCGCAGTCCATTTTAAGAGGAATGTGAAACATTGGTCCGAAACCCTAAAATTGCTCCTTTGTCTCACGTGAGATATAACTTCACTCCGAGCTGGGGATTTGTCCACGTTTAAGACTTTCAAAACCTCCAGTATTGTCTCAGTCCTTAGATGAAACTGATCAAGAACTTCTCAGTGCACCTTCCTGCATTGTATACAGATGTCTTCCCACAGAAGGACTGTTAGCCAGCTGAATGTGTAAAGTGATTCATCCAGTTATTCTATTTACAACTGTACACAACTGTACTGTCACACTGGAGGGAACACATTCACGCATTTTAACTGGAAAGCGCTATTTTCAGCCTTTGCGCCTATAAACTGTTTAGCTTTGATACCCAATGGCAGATTGTTACAGTGAGAAAGTGTTTTCTATCTGGAAAAAAAAACTGTCACTTGATTATACCTCCTGCGTGGACTCCAATCCGTTCACATATGACACGAGGGTTGCTTTTCTTTCTGCTGTTCATCACATCCAGGAGAGAACTGTGGCAGAAATGATTGCTGTTTTCATCGACCGAAGAAGTTCATGCCGATTGCTCACCTTGTATTCAGAACTACCCACAAGAGAACTTTTCCACAGGAACAGAGTTTTGTATTCTGTGCAGGGGATCATTGCACAAGCACGGTATCACTCTTCTATCAGGACATGCACAGTCATTCTTCCTCGAACATTCACAGTATCCGACTTTAACCAGACCAAAACCAGATGCTGCTGGAAAAACTCAGCATCTAAAAAAAGAAACCCGAGTTAACATTTCGATTCCAGTGGCCATTCCTCTGAACTGACGATAGCTTGGAAAATGTTGGTCTATCTGCAGAAGAAATAGTGGGGGTTGGGGGAGGAAAAGGTGTAAGCGATAGGTAGGGATAGAGTTCAAATAGAGAGAAGAACAGTTGGACAAAGGAATGGATGATGATCTGGCTGGCAAGGTGAATACCTGTTAATGAAGACTGTCAGTGGCGAACCATATGTAGAGGACTGTTACTGTAACAATGTGCCATTGGGTATCAAAGCTAAACAGTTTATAGAAGCAAAGGCTGAAAACAGCGTTTTCCAGTTAAAATGTTATGGAAGGCCATGTGACAACAAGGCATGGCGTTTGGTATAGGGGGATAGGACAAGGGAGAGTTCAGGCTCTAAAAACATAAATTGATATGAGGCCTGGAGGGCTGCAGACTCCCCAAATAGAAACTGAGGTGGTGTGCTTCCAGCACGCGGTGAGGTTTGCTGTAATTCTTCTTGAATACAGAACTTAGATGTTCTGCAGTGTGGTGACCTAGTCCAAACTTCGTTTCCCAAAATAGTGGAAACCACATTGCTAGCAGTGATTGCAGTGGAGTGGATTCCGTAAAGTGCAGTTCATGTGTTGCTTCACCTGGAAGGCGTGTTGGGCCATTGGAAACAGAGGAGAGAAGACGTCAATGGATAGGTGAGGAGAGACAACAAGCAAAACGAGATATTATTACAGAAATCATAAGGACAAGAAACCTAACAAAAAGGCACTTCACCTGAATGCTCGTCGCATTTGTAACATGGTCGAAGAGCTAATGGCACAAATGAAAATGATTTAATAGACATTAGAGAGATACGTCAAAAGGATGGCCACGACTGCAAATTCATATTCAGGAGTACGAGATTACTTGGAAGGTCAGACAGCAGTGTAAAGAAGATGGTGTCTCTCTGTTATACAAGGCCGACATCAGGGCAGTGTGGAGAGACGCTATAAGTTTGATGGAGATGAGTTTGAATTAATTTGCTTGGAAAGTAGAAATTCTCTGAAGAAAACGTCACTGATAGGTGCAGTCTCTAGGGCAGTAAAAATAACATCACATTGGTGAAGGCAATAAACAAAGAACTCAGCAATGCCTGTAAACATGGGTCGGCTATTATCATTAGGGATTTTAATCTACATGTAGCTTGGTCGAAGCAGCTCAGTCTCAGTACCTTTGAGGAGGAGTTCTTTGAGTGTACCCGTGATAGTTTCCTTGAACAGAATGCAATGGAACCGACGAGAGATGAAGCAATCCTCGATCTGGTCCTGTGTAATGGAACAGAAATAATTAATCATCGCATAGTTAGGGATCCTCTTGGAACGAGTGACCACAGTATGGCAGAACTTAGAATTCAGATGGGGAGTTTGAAGATAAAATCGAATACCCGGGTCCTGTGCATGTGCAGGGGCACAACAATAGAACGAGAAAGCATCTGGCTAAAGTAGACAAAGGTTATATGGTGGGACAGATATCGAGCAGTGGACTTCCATCCAAGATTTTTTTTTTGTGGAATTGCTCAGTGAAAAGGAAGGACTGTGAGAAAAGGGGTAATCTGCCTGCGTGTGTGAGGAAATAAGGGAGGCTATCAAAGTGAAAGAGAAGGCATACCAAACGGCCAAGAACAGCATGAAACTGGCAGATTGGGAAAACATTAACGACGAGGAAAAATAACTCGTAAAGAATACAAAGACGGATAGCAAAAGTTCCTATATAAATATAAAATGAAAAAAGAGTGGCTAAAATAAAGATTGGTTATTTTGAGGATGAGAAGGGGCACTTAGTTATTTGATGTGATGAAATGGCCGAGGCATTGAACGGGTATTTTGTGTCCGTCTTCACAGTGGAGGATACTAATAGCATGCCAGTAAGTGACAAAGAAACAAATGTAGGTGAGGACCTGGAAACAAACATGATGACAGAAGAGGTAGTGTTCGGCAAGCTAATGGAGCTGAGGATGGACAAGTCTCCTGGCCGTGATGGAATGCATCTTAGGGTATTAAAGGAGATGGCAGGAGAAAAAGCAAGTGCACTAGTGGCAATTTTCAAATTCACTAAGCTGCGTGGCAGTCCCAGCAGGTTGGAAAACAGCTAGTGTGACACCACTGTTTAAAAATGGTGATGGATAAAACATTGGGAATTTTTGATCAGTTAGCTTAAGTTCTGCAGTGGGGAAGATGCTTGAGTGTATTATCAAGGAATAAATAGCAGGGCATCGCGATAGAAATTGGTCAGATATAACGTACGTTCATGAAGGTTCAAACAGAGATGTTATGTTGCAGCTGTACAAGATGCTGGTGACGCTATCCTTGGTGTACTGTGTGCACTTTTGGTCCTCTTACGTGAGAACGAACATACTGGCACTGGTGGAGGAAGGGGTGCACAGGAGTTTCACTGGGTTCATTCTGGAGTTGAGGGGGTTAGCCTATAAAGAGACACTGCATACATTAGGATTATATTCTTTGGAATTTAGAAAAATGAAGGGCAATCTTACTGAAACATAAAACATTGAACAGAATAGATTAGAGAGGATTATAAAGAATGCTTCCACTTGTGGGTGAAATTCGGACAGCACGGCATAGCCACAGGATTAGAGGGAGCAGATTTAGGACTGAGTTCAGAAGGACCTTCATCACACAGACGGATGTTCATATATGGAATACCTTGCCCAGCGAAGAAGTTGACGCTCGTGCAACAATTTTTTTTAAGAGCGATACTTCCTTTGAACAATAAATGAATAAGGGATGCAGTGAGAGGGCGCGTAAGTGTATTTGAGTCTTTAAAAAGATCGGCAATGATGTCATTGAACAGCAGAATTGGCTTGAAGGGCCGGACAGCCTATTCCTGCTCGGGTTTTTAGGCTGTATGCATTTATGTGTCACAAAATCAGTGATGCAGAGGGAAGACTCCATGGGGACAGTTGGTTCAGATGTTGGGAGTGAAGGCAGAGTGCAACAGAGTTTCCTGCAGGGAATGATCCCTGTGGATGGTGGACAGGGACTCCAGAGGGATATATGTCTGATGATGGTATCTCGCTCCAGGAGTTCGAATTTTTTTTTTTAAATCGATGATCACTTAAATCACCACTGCGAATACATTTATAGGTGCGCAATTGAGATTATCATGTCTGGATGTATCAGTACCTGGTATGGCACCTGTACCATTCAAGACCGGAGATGTCTACAGCGAGTGGTGAACTCGGACCGGACAACCACAAAGGCCAACCTAGTATATGTTTACATATTATTTATACATCTATTCTACTTAACACTGAGATCTGTTTGTATTGATCGCAAGATAAAGCTTTTCACTGTGCCTCAGTGCACGTGACAATAAATTCAATTGAATTCAATTCAATTGTGGAATGTCGACGCGATGGATATTTGGAGCAGCTTGTGGTGGAGCCAAGTAGGGAACATGCAATACTTGATTTAGAGTTGTGCAATGAGGCAGACGTGACAAGGGAGATTAAGATGAAGGAACCCTTAGGACGCGGTGGTGATAACATGATTGAATTTACTCTGCAATTTGAGAAGGAGAATATACAATCAGAGGTAACGGTAGTAAAGTTGAATAAAGGCAATTGCAGAGGCATGAGGTAGAAGTTGGATGAAATTGGTGAGAAAGGAGCCTAGCAAGAAAGCAGGAAAGTGGAAATGCAATGGCAGGACAGTCTGAGCGTAATTTAGCAGACACATCAGAGACACCTCCTGTGTAAATTGAGGTATGGTGCAGGGTGGTTGAGGCAACTATGACTGACTCAGGAAGTCATCGATTGCACAAACGCAAAAGAGAAAACATATAATTAGTGAAGGGCAGTGGGTTATCAGAGGATTGGGGATCTCACAAAGACGCACAAAGGGCAATAACAAAACCAATGAGGAGGGAGAAGATTAAATGTAAGCTAACTGCTAATATAAAGGAAGACTACAGTTGTTTCTTTATTCATATAAACGCAAAAGAGAGGTAGAAGTGGACAATAGGCCACTGGAAAATGACACTTGACAGACAGTAGTGCGGAACAAGGAAATATTTGAGGAACTGAAAAATTACATTGTGCCGGTCTTCACAATGGAAGACATGAGTTATACCCAAACATACAAGAGAATGGGGGAACAGATGTGAGTCTAGTGGCAATTATTGAGAAAGTGCAAGAAACACTGAATGGTTTCTTGCACTTTCTCAATGATTGCCACTGGAATTTAATGTCTAGATTTGTTTCAGACTTGTGCCATCTGTCAAACTGCCAAGTTCTGACTGGAGGTCATTGAGTCAAACAGTTAAATCTGTTTCTATCTCTCCAAATAGCAGAGGCCACAGACAGTAAGATATCGTCGCATGGTTAGGTCTTTCAGCCCCTGTACCTTGCTCTGCTAATCGATCATGTAGTTCTCAAATCCATTCTCCAGTATTCTCACTGTAACACGTAATCCATCTCTTTCACAGCGACGATCTGAATCCGGCTCCATCCACAATATGTACAACTGTTACACCATTTCTGTGCTTGTCCGAGCTCCATTTCAGTCCCGCATTGACATTCCGATCCCTCTTCAGCAAAACCATCCCTGCTGGTTGACAACTCGATCGAGGCTGTGGCCCCACTGTGTTTGTATGAAGTCGTGATTATCATGTTCAGCTCTCACGGAATGGATCGCTGCTTCAAATAGCCGTTGAGAAAAAAGCGAGTGTTAACGTGGCTGAGCTTATTGCTTTCAGTTCTTGTCAGCAAACCTTGCTCACGATGTTGCCGAACATGTCGACTGTTGGCGCGAGAGGGAATGCAAATTCAATAAATTGCTGTGAACGATTTTGTCAGATTTCCCATTTTCTTCATCCTGCATATGCAAGCATGTTTCCAAAACCTGTATTCATTATTTTAAGAGTGAAGTCGGCAATGCCGCTTTTTTTCTGCAGAGGAGATTTATCAGTTTGCCTTCTATGCAAAAGCGGCCCGTGTCAGATTCAGGCAGAAACATTGGTGTCCCCTTGTTACTTACGACAGATTTAAGGTCTGTCGTGCCTCGGGCTTTCTTGTAGTTCCCATCAGCAAACGTTGTTTTTGGAATTTTGCCCCTCGAAACTGCTGCCGTGTTGAAACGAAATACAGTTCCAATTAATTGCTCTGTGCATACATGTCTGCCGCACCGTTGGCCATCCTATTCCAGACATATCAACATCCTTGTAAATATTTCCTCAGCAATTTTAAGTGATTTTCTTTGTTTTTCATTAATGTCAATAACCCTGGACAACATGATCTACTTTGAACTTGCTCGCCCATATCTGCTGTAGTGCTGAAAGGAATAGAATTTCGGTTAAGTGCTCGAAGCTTCTCTCCACCCTGGTCCTCAACATCCGCCAATGTGTACAGTACTGATGACCATCCTGTTTGAGAGTGCAGTGACCGTGCACCTATCCTTTCTGTAAAAGTAGTACCGCATTTGCATTCTGTGTGAAGGCAGACCTATTCAGTGTCAAGGAGATCCCTCATTTACTGGTATCACAGTGAACATCGAATTGCTTCTCTATGCTCTCTGCGAAATATATCACAAAGTCGCCTCTGACAGGTCTCATCGAATGCTGTATGTCGTTTCTATACCGGAATAAGAATCAAAAATCCTCAAACATGTTTTGGAACAGTTCACATATTCAAGTGTCTAAGCACTGTGAGAATGTCCGGCTCATTCAGTCAACAACCTGAATGAATGGATTTGTACAATCAGATGAACCTCTGGACTCGTGACCTCATATACTCACTGATACTAATTTGTGCTCAGAAATCTCAGCCATGTGGGAAATGAAACTGAGGAAAAGACAGACAGGCTGCCGAATGACATTGCATCCATCATCATTCCTTTATATCACATTACAGCTGTAAAATATAAGCGAGTGGAGGGGCGATAGGCAAGCTAGGTACATCCAGCTCTCGTGAACACTTTCTCTGACAGCTTATTCCATGCACGCATCTCCATCTGTGTGAAAAAAAAAACCTTATGTCCCTTTAAAATCTTTCCCATATCATTGTGCACATATGCCCTGAAGTCTTGGGCTCCCCCAAGTCCGAGAAAAGACCTTTTCTATTTATCCTACACATCCCACATGACTTCAAAAACTTCCACAAGGTCACCTCTCAGCATCCCATTTTTCGGGGAAAGTGCCTGAATCTATTCAGCCCCTACCTCTAGCTCACATCCTCCAGTCGGTGCGCCATCCTTGTAAAGCTTACATGTGAAATTTCAATATTCACAACATCCGATAGGTTGCAGGGTCAACAGAAATGCATGCAGTATTCGAAAACTGGACGCGGCAATGTATTGTACAGCCGCAATGACCGCCGAACTTCGAAGCACAATGGACTGAACAATGCAAGCAAGCATAATGATCACCTTCTCACTGTTCTCGGTACCTGTAACTCCATTTCTACTGTGCTATGAATCTGCACTTGTACGAAGATTTCTTTGTACTACATTGCACCAATTCTCCCACTTAGTACTACACGCCTCCAACTCCCCCATTTTGCATTGCACTGCCCCAATTCTACCAATGTTCTACACTGCTACAGTTCCCCGATTAGTACTACACTATCCCAATTCTCCCATTTCGAGCTTCACCGTCCCAGCTCTCCCTTTCAGATCTATACTCCCCCAAATCTCGCATTTAGTGCAACACTATCCCGTATCTCCAATTTAGTGTGACGCATCTCCAAATCTCCCTTTAAGATATACACCGCCACAAATCTCCCGTTTACTGCTACTCTGTTCCAAAACTCCCAGTTATTGCCACACTGCCCCGATTGTCCCATTTAGTTCTACTCTGCCCTCAGTCTCCCGTTTAATGCTACACTGCGCCAACTCTCCCAATTTGTGAAACACTGTCCAATTCACCTCTTTCGAGCGATACTGCCCAAATTTTCCCATTTAGTTCTGCATGGCGTACTATTCGAGTTTGATGAACCACTGATCATTTGACATTGACATACCTCGTTTGATGGTAAGTCACTGCCTCAGGCTGATCATCTGACAAAGGGTCATTGCTTCAGGACTAACATTGCAGTGTTCGGTCAGGAGTGCGCTAATCATCGAGCTGCAATACCCACAGTGGTGATTCTCTCAATGTGAGGGTCTACTTTAATTATGTAATGCCAGACAAGATCTCCAGGCATGGGGCACTTCCTCGGTTCTGGCTATCTGCTAGGAGGGTGTTAGTCAGTCGGTTCTGGTCTTCAGACAGAGCTTCTGTACTACAGCTGTCCTCAACCTCCAGTCGTGTGGCAGCCCTCAGTTCTGGCCTCATTGCAATGAGGCATTCGGGGAATGCATTAGGACCAAAGGATTAATATTCAGCCAGTGGCTATTTGGAATGTACTCACGGGGAGCAGGACTCACGGGGAGTATTCAGAAAATTTCGGAAGTAGGTACGGAAGAGTGCTTCCGTTTTGCAGGGTCAGAAGTGTGGAAGTGTCTTATTGTCTGAGGTTCACTCCTGAGCCAGCGGGTTGTCACAAGGTCAGTGCTGTGGGATTATCTGAGAAGTGGGAGAGTGCCCTAGCCTCATTCTCCCACTTAGGGGTGCGCTCCTCTAATTCTCTCATCCATTTAATGATACACTGTACAATTTCTCCCAGTTACTGCGATACTTCACCAATTACCACATTATCTGATGCACTGTTGTTACTGAGATAAACACTTACCCGATTCCTCTATTTCATCATTCTTTGCAATGACTCTGTAATTCATTGCTGGTCTGTTGGATTCTTAAATGTAGGCATGGATAAGGTGGAACGAATGGGCTGTTTCTGTGCAACACTATTCTATGATTCTATTGAGGGTTTCACTGCCCTGAATCAACTCTCCCATTTATCAATCCTACACAAATCCTGAAGCCGCATCAACTATCCCATTGTGTATTAACACGCCCCAGTTCTCCCATTTACAATTTAGTAGCAACAACCTGAATTCTCCAATTATTGACCTCCTGTATCAGTTCATTCCATTTAATTTTTCTTTTCCACATCGGGGTGCCCTGCTCATTTTTGTTTTCATATCGTGGTGCACTAATCCAAATCTCTAACTTTCTGATGCTTCCAACATTTCCTGTTGTCACTGATTCCCTGGACCGATTCTCCCATGAAGATATGAACTGCTCCAATTCTATAACATGTTGCTACTTCCAATAATTTTCTAATCTCCCCATAAATGATGCAAATCCATTCGCCCATTTCCTGGTAACTCCATGCAGTTTTCCTATTCCCTCATACCCGAATACTAATTCTCCCACTTCCTCATAGGACAATAATAATTCTTCCGATTCCATATACATAGAACATAGAACATAGAAGAATACAGCGCAGTACAGGCCCTTGGGCCCTCGATGTTGCGCCGATCCAAGCCCACCTAAACTACACTAACCCACTATCCTCCATATACCTATCCAATGCCCGCTTTAATGCCCATAAAGAGGGAGAGTCCACCACTGTTACTGGCAGGGCATTCCATGAACTTACGACTCGCTGAGTGAAGAACCTACCCCTAACATCAGTCCTATATCTACCCCCCTTAATTTAAAGCTATGCCCCCTTGTAATACCCGACTCCATACGTGGGAAAAGGTTCATACTGTCTACCCTATCTAACCCCCTAATCATCTTGTACACCTCAATCAAGTCACCCCTAAACCTTCTTTTCTCTAGTGAAAACAGCCCCAAGTGCCTCAGTCTTTCCTCATACGATTTTCCTTCCATACCAGGAAACATCCTGGTAAACCTCCTCTGCACCCGTTCCAATGCCTCCACATCCTTCCTATAGTATGGCGACCAAAACTGCACACAATATTCCAGATGCGGCCGCACCAGAGTCTTATACAACTGCATCATGACCTCAGGACTCCGGAACTCAATTCCTCTACCAATAAAAGCCAGTACGCCATATGTCTTCCTCACCGCACTATTTACCTGGGTGGCAACTTTCAGAGATCTGTGTACATGGACACCAAGATCCCTCTGCTCATCCACACTACCAAGTATCCGACCATTAGCCCAGTACCCCATCTTTTTGTTATTCTTCCCAAAGTGAATCACCTCACACTTAGCTACATTGAATTCCATCTGCCACCTTTCTGCCCAGCTCTGCAGCTTCTCTATATCCTGCCACATCCTTCCTCACTGTCAACAACTCCTCCGACTTTCGTATCATCCGCAAACTTGCTCACCCAACTTTCTAACCCCTCTTCCAGGTCATTTATAAAAATGACAAACAACAATGGTCCCAAAACAGATCCTTGCGGAACACCGCTAGTGATGTCACTCCATGAAGAAACTTTGCCATCAACTACTATCCTCTGTCTTCTTCCATCCAGCCAATTCCTAATCCAAACCTCCAACTCACCCTCAATGCCATATCTCCGTATTTTCTGTAGTAACCTACCATGGGGAACCTTATCAAACGCCTTACTAAAATCCATATATACCACATCTACCGCTTTCCCCTCATCAACCTCCTTCGTCACCTTTTCAAAGAATTCAATAAGGTTTGTGAGACACGACTTGCCCTTCACAAAACCATGCTGACTATCCTTGATCACATTATTCCTATCCAGATGTGCATAAATCCTATCCCTTACAATTCTCTCTAAGACTTTGCCCACAACAGAAGTGAGACTCACCGGCCTATAGTTACTTGGGTTATCCCTACTCCCCTTTTTGAACAAGGGAACCACATTTGCTATCCTCCAGTCTTCTGGCACTACTCCTGTAGACAAAGAGGACATAAAAATCAAGGCCAATGGCTCTGCAATCTCCTCCCTTGCTTCCCAGAGAATCCTAGGATAAATGCCATCAGGCCCAGGGGACTTATCTATTTTCACCTTTTCCAGGATTTCCAACACCTCTTCTCTACATACCTCAAAGCCATCCATTCTACTTATTTGTGACTCAGTATTCTCATCGACAACAATGCCCTGTTCCTGAGTAAATACTGAAGAAAAGTATTCATTCAGTGTCTCCCCAATCTCTTCCGCCTCCACACGCAACTTCCCACTACTATCCTTGACTGGACCTATTCCTACCCTAGTCATTCTTTTATTCCTAACATACCTATAGAAAGCCTTAGGGTTTTCCCTAATCCTATCGACTAAGGACCTTTCATGTCCCCTCCTTGCTGCTCTTAGCAATCTCTTCAGGTCCTTCCTGGCTACCCTATAACTCTCAATCGCCCCAATTGAACCTTCACGTCTCATCTTGAGATAGGCCGCCCTCTTCCATTTAACAAGGGATTCCAATTCCTTATTAAACCACGGCTCCCTCGCACGACCCTTTCCTTCCTGCCTGACAGGTACATAATTATCAAGGACACTCAATAGTTGCCCCTTGAACAAGTTCCACATATCATTTACACTCTTGCCTTGGAGTCTACTTTTCCAAGCCACACATCCTAAGTCATGCCTCACCGCATCATAATTTCCCTTACCCCAGCTATAACTCTTGCCCTGTAGTACACACTTTTCCCTCTCCATCACGAGTGTAAAAATCACCGAATTATGGTCACTATCCCCAAAGTGCTCACCTACCTCTAATTCTAACACCTGGCCTGGTTCGTTACCCAGAACCAAATCCAGTATGGCCTCACCTCTTGTTGGCCTGTCTACATATTGTGTCAGGAAACTCTCCTGCACACATTGAACAAACACTGACCCATCTAACGAACTTGAGCTATAGCTTTCCCAATCAATATCAGGAAAGTTAAAGTCCCCCATAACAACCACCCTATTACTGTCACTCATCTCCTGAATCACCTTCCCAATCCTTTCTTCAATGATTCTAGGACTATTAGGAGGCCTGTAAAAGACTCCTAACAGGGTGACCTCACCTTTCCTATTCCTAACCTCAGCCCAAACTACCTCAGATGGCAAGTCCTCATCCATCGTCCTTTCCACCGCTGTAATACTATCTTTGACAAGCAACGCCACACCTCCCCCTCTTTTACCCCCACCTCTGACCCTACTAAAACATTTAAATCCCGGAACCTGCAACAGCCAATCCTGTCCCTGTTCTAGCCATGTCTCCGTAATAGCCACAACATCGAAGTCCCAGGTACCAACCCACGCTGCAAGTTCACCTACCTTATTTCGTATACTTCTTGCATTGAAGTATACACACTTCAAGCCACTTCCCTGTTTACAGGCACCCTCCTTGGAAATTGATGCCATGTTCCTAACCTCCCTACACTCCAGGCCCTGCACCCTGAAGCTACAATCTAGGTTCCCATGCCCCTGCAGAGTTAGTTTAAACCCCCCCCCCCCCCAAGAGCACTAGCAAACCTCCCCCCAAGGATACTGGTTCCCCTCAGGTTCCAGTTACCCTTACACGAATTCTCTCATTTTTTGATGCCCTACACCAAATTTCCCATTTTGGGGTTCCCTAATTTAATTCTCTCAACACGAATTCTCTAATTTAGATGCACGCTACACCAATTCTTCTATGACTTATGTCTCTACAATCATTCCCCCATATAGTGGTCCACTGCTGGATTTCTCCAATTTTGGTGTTTTCTGCAGCAAATCTGCAAACCTGCACAAATGCTCCTTCTCGTCATGAACGAAACAAACTTGCACATTGGGTGTTGTCGTTCCCCAGCTCTCCCATTTGGTTGTTTCCTGGTATATATCTTCCACATAACGGTAGCCTGCCAAAAGTATTTTCATATAGTGGTGCCCTGTAACGAATCTCCACTTTCCGGCTCTTTCCAACATTCTCCTACATACTGATTCTCTGCCCGAGTTCTCTCGTTCACATATGGTCTGTTGTAGTTCTCTATGTTATTTGCACCCCACACTAATTCTCTCTCCGTAAACCAATTCTCATATTCACTAATGCCCCAACCCAATTCTCCTAGTGAGGGGTGCACTGCTCAAACACGGTGTGTCATAATACATCAGAACAGATTGATTAAAATTAAACCTGGACGGTCAGTTGTTCCCTTTATTGAATCTCCATCATTACTCCTTTGTAACATTTGTCCTATGCCCAGATTCACATACCATGTACTCCAATGTCCTCTAATTCACGAAGATAAAGTCCCAATTCTTTCATTTTATGATGCCCTGTGCCTGTTCTCCAGTTCAGGGTACTGCAATACAAATTCTCCCATTTACTGACTTCTGTAAGAGGTTCTCCAATCAGTGACTCCCAGTACCAATTCTCAGATTTACTGGTGCACAAGCAAAATCTCCAATTCAGTGTTGTCCTTCCCCAATTCTCCCACTCAGATTTGTACTTCCCTTGTTTTCCCATTTGGAGCGACACTGGCCCATCTCTCCCATTTTCTGCTACACTGCCCCAGTTCTCCCGTTTAGTGCTACACTGCCTTTTTGACATTGTCAAATGTCGTCTGACGGTGTGGCACTGCCTCAGGGTTACACTGTGACGATGAGACACGGTCTCAGTCTGACTCTCTGACAAAGAGGCACTGCCTCTGGCTGACACTTTAACGGTGAGGCCTGTAGTCAGCCTTAAGCTGACTCTCTGACGGTGAGGCAGTGCATCAGAATGAGGTTCTGGTGGTGAGTCATTGCCTCAGGACTGAAATTGCCGTCCTTCAACAGGAGAATCCTTATCCTTGAGCTGCAATACCCACAGTGCTGAACTCTCATCGTGAGGATCTCCTTTAATTCTCTAGCGGCAATCATATAACAAGGAATGGGGCACTTCTTTGGTTTTGGCCATCTGGCAGGAGTGTGCTTAACATTCGTTGCTGGCCATCTAATAAGGTTTTGGAAGACCTCCTTTCTCACCCTGCTGTAGTGTGGCAGCCCTCCGTTTTTGCCTCACTGCACTGAGGCACTAGGGGACTGTATTACGAACACAGCGCCAATATTCAGCCTGTGACACTTTGTACTGAAGGTTGGGGGGACCAGTGCTGTGGTATTACAACACTGTTGCAGTGTTGGTACGGGGAAGGGCTCCCTTTTTGGGAGGGTCAGAGTTGGGGAAATGTCTTATTGCCTGAGATTCAGTCCTGAGGGATTGACTTTTCACGGAGACATTGATGTTGCATTGTCTGAGAACTGATGGAGTGCGCTCGCTCCATTCTCGCATTTCGAATGCCCTGTTCTAATTCTCCCATCCAGTATTTTCCTACCTAGTTTACTGCTAAACTTCACCAAATCTCCCATTTTCTGCTACAGGACACCAATCCCCTCATTATCTGATGTCCTGTTCCAAATTCTCTCAGTGAGATAAACCCTTGCACAATTCTTCCATTTAGTAATCACTTGCAGTGATTCTCCTGTTGCTTGGTGCGCTGTTAAATTCTTAAATTTTAAGCATTGACAAGTTTGATTTGTAATTTGGGGCACGTCTCTATGATTCTATTTCGTGTTTCACTGCTCTGCACCAATTCTCCCAATTATCAATCATGCATAAATCATGGAACTGCACCAACTCTCCTATTAAAGATCGTCCTGATCCAGTTCTTCCATTTAGCATTTAATAGCACCTGCCTGAATTCCCTAACTATTGATATCGTGCATCAATTCATTCTATTTAGTTGTACCCTGATACAACTCTTCCACATGCCCTTCTCATTTATTTTTTATTTCGTGGTGCACTGATCCGATTGTCTATTTTACTGATGCTTGCAGGGTTTCGATTTTTCACTGATTCCCTGTCCCGAGTTTGCATTTTGATGTGCTCTGTTCCATTTCTCTCATGTATTGGCACTCCCACCAATTTTCTAATCTCCCTATTTACTGATGCCCACCAATTCATCCATTTATCATATCCCTACACTCATCATCCCACTTCCTCACACCCCGATTCTATGTCTCTCACGTCCTCAAACTGCCAATAATAATTCTCCCATTTTCTCATATCCCGATACAAATAATGTAACTTCCTGTTGCCCTCGTCCAGATATCCCACTAAAGGGTTTCCTACGCTCATGTTTGCATTTAAATGTGCCTTTCACGAATTTTCTGCTTTAGTTCCACTCTGCACCATTTCTTCCATTAACTATTTCTCTGCAATGATTTTCTCATGTGGTGGTCCACTGCCAGAGTTCTCCAATTTTGTTTTTTTTCTGCATAAAATCGCCAAATTGGCAAACTCGAACAAATCTTGACTTTAATAATGAACTGCACAAACTCTCCCATTGAGTATTATCTTGTTCGAAGTCTCCCGTTTGGTTACTTCCTTATATACATCTTCCACATAATCGTGCCATGCTCAAATTCTATTCATTTAGTGTTGCCAGAATCGAATCTCCACTTTCCTGCTCTTTATAACATATCTCTGACCTACTCATTCCCTGCCCGTGTTCTCCCATTACACATGCTCTGTTCCCATTCTCTATGCTGTGAGTACCCCACACCAATTCTCCCATTCAATGTTATCCGAAACAATTATCATATATATTGATAATCAAACGAAATTCTCCTAGCGAGGGGTGCCGTACTGTGACTCGCTGAGTTAGTGGTGCCATACTCCAATTCGCTGTAATCCTTCCACTGCACAGTTTTTTCCATTCTCGTGGTTTGTACAACAATTTTCCCAAATACAGCTTCACTTCCGTGCACCATTGTACCAATCCTGCAGAAATCTTCTTTCAGTCAGCAACTGCACTCCAGCTGCATTGAGTATGATCCAGCACCATTTCTCCCACTTCCTGCAAAAATTCTGTAATATTGTCTAGCTATCACCGTTGTTAACAGCTAACCCGAGAATGCAAATTAAAAAAGAGTTTTGTGATTTACACATGAAAGAATTGAAATTATCACTGTATTCCAACAGATGAAAGGCTTAACAGACAATCAATTCTTCAATATATAATTTCAGTTACATCACACTGCAAATTATTGCTTTAAATTCTGTGTTACGATCGAGCCCTCCACAATCACCTGATGAAGGAGCGTCGCTCCGAAAACTAGTGTGCTTCCAAGTAAACCTGTTGGACTATAACCTGGTGTTGTGTGATTTTAAACTTATTAAAATTGAATCCAGACGTTCCGTTTTTTCCTTTAGTTAATCTCCATCATAACCCTTAGCATTTATCCGATTTCTTGATTCGGTGCCTCTGTTCATCAATTTGCTGTAAGTCTTGAAGATATTACTGTCTTGCACAAATTCGGTCATTTACTGATGCCCTGCATTAATTCTCCAGTTCAGTGTTGTACAATACCATTTCTCCCATTTCCTGATATCTGGAAGAGGTTGTCCACTCAATATTGCCCTATACAATTTTCACATTTACTGGTGCCCCAGTCCAATTCTCTTATTCAACATTCTCTGTCCCATTTCTCCCTATTTGGTTTCGTGCTCGCCGTGTTTTCCCATTTCGAGTGACAGTTCCCCAATTCTCCCGTTCAGAGCTACACTGCCCACATTCTCCCATTTAGTGCTGCACTGCCCAAGTCTCCCATTCAGTGCTGCACTGCACCAATGTTCCTGTTTAATGCTACACTGCCCCTTTGACATTGAGGCACTTCATCTGACGTTGAGGCCCTCTCAGACCCACCCTCTGACAAAGAGGCACTGCCTCATGCTGACCATCTGACCGTGTGGCACTGCCTTACGCTGACCCTCTGGCGGTGCTGCGTTGTCTCAGGCCGATCTTTGATCGTGAGACACTGCCACAGGCTGACATTCTGATGATGAGGCATTCTCCCAGGCTACAACTCTAACGGCGAGACACCGCCTCAGGAGTGAAATTGCAGTCCTCCTTCAGGAGTGCCCTCATTATCGATCTGCAATAACCGCAGTGCTGATCCTCTCATTTGACTGACTCCTTTCACAGTAAAGTGTCAGACAGAATCTCCAGGAATAGTGCACTTCCTCAGTTCTGGCCATCTGAAAGTGCGGGCTTACTCACACGATACTGGCCGTTTGACGGCGCTTTTGTACTGCCTCTGATCTCACACTCTAATAGTATGAAATCCCTAGTTTCTGGTCTTGTTGCACTTTGCAACTGCGGAACTGAACTATTAACAAAGAGTTAAGACACAGCCAGTGGCTCTTTTCACTGCAGTTCGTGGGGAGCAGTACTGAAGTATTCTGAGATGCTTGGAGGTTTGGAGCGGGGTAATGCTTCGTTTTAGGAGGGTCAGTGATGAGACGTGCCTTATTGTCTGTGATTGAGTCCTGAGCGAGTGACTTGTCAAACATTCAGAGCTATGTTAAAAATCGCGACGCTCCGAAAGCTACTGTGCTTCCAATTAAACCTATTGGACTATAACCTGGTGTTGTGTGATTTTTAACTTTGTTCACCCCAGTCCAACAGTGGCATCTCCAAATCATTGAGAGCGGTGATATTGTCTGAGAACCGGTGGAGTGCCCTAGTTGCATTCTCCCATTTATGGGTTCCCTCCTTTAATCCTCCAATACAGTATGTCCTGCTCCATTTACTGCTGCACTGCACCAAATCTCCGATTTACTCCTGCCCTGAAACAAATCTCCCATTCGCTGCTGTTCCTAACCGTTTTCCCCATTATCTGACCCCCAGTTCCAAATGTTCTTACTGAGATAAACGCTTGTCTACGGTTCCATTTCGTCATTCCTTGCAATTATTGTCCCATTCGTTGGTGCACTGTTAAATTCATAAATATTAGGGATGCACAAGTTGAACAGAGTGTCTGTTTCTCTGCAGCGATTCTCCATCTTTATATTCAGTGTTTCACTACGCTGCACACGTTTTCCCATTTATCAATCCTGCACAAATTCTGGAAAAGCATCAATTCTTCCATTTAATATTATCCAGCCCCAGTTCTCCCACTTCGAATTTAATAGCACTTGCGTGAATTCTACAAATTTTGATGCCCTGTATCAATTCATTCCCTTCGGTTATTCCCTGTACACCTCTTGCACGTATGGGTGCCCTGCTCAGTTTTTATTTTCATTTCGTGGTGCTCTGACCCGAATACCTATTTTGCTGCTGCTTCCAACATTTCTCCTTTACACTGATTCCCTTCCCCGATTCACGTATTTAGACGTGGTCTGCTCTAATTCTCTGATATTTTTGGCACTCCCACCAATTTTGTCATCTCGCACTTACGGATTATCCCATTTACCATACCCCTATACTTATTCTCCCATTTCTTCATACTCCGACAGTAAATTCACCTGCTTTTTCTTATAATGATACTAATTCTGCCATTTCATCATATCCCAGTAAGATTCTCTCATTTTCTGATGCCCAAGTTCAAATCTCGCTTTTAAGAGAGCCCTAATCTAATTCTACGTTTTCATGGTGACTTGCATCAAATATCTAATTTAGGTCCACTCCGCACCACTTCTTCCATTAACTATGTAGCTGCAATGATTCTCCCATGTCGTGGTCCCCTACTGTAATTCTCCAATTTTGGCGTTGACTGCATCAAATTCTCAAATTGCCAATCCTGCACTAATCCACCCTTTCGTCATGATCTGAAGAAACTCTCCCACTGAGTATTGCCTTGCCCCAACTCTCCTGCTTTGCTGTTTCCTGACATACATCTTCCACATAATGGTTTACTGCTCAAAGCTTTTTCATTATTGTCGCCCTGCATCGAATGGCCACTTTCCTGCACTTTACAACGTTTCTCCGACTTACTGATTCCTGCCCGTGTTCTCCCATTTAAATATGCTCTGTTCCAAGTCTGCATGCTTTAAGCACCCCACACCAATTCTCGAATTCAATATTGCCCTGAAACAATTCTCATGTCCATTGATACCCAAACCAACTTCTCCCAGTGTGGGGAACGCAACTCTGTCTCTCTGAGATAGTGCTGTCCTACCCTAATTCGCTGTTAAAGTTCCACTGTCCAATTTTTCTATTTTATGGTTCATGCAACAATTGTCCCAAATACAGCTTCACTTCCGTGCGGCATTCTACCATTTTCGAATCCTGCGCGAATCTTATTTTCATCAGCTTCTGCACCTCCACCACATTTAATATTATTCAGCACCAGTTCTCCCACGTCTTCGACCAATTCTCTACTTTCGTGACATCAGCACCAACTCTCCTATTGATGCCCTGCGTCAATTGTCCCATTGTGTTGTTTCCTGATACACTTCCTCCACGTATTGATTCCCTGCTCCAAAGTTTTTTTTTCATTTCTTGGAGGGCGGACTCGATACTCGACTTTACTGCTGCTTGCAAAATTTTCCTTCTCAATGATTCCCTGCCCCTATTCTTCCAATCAGAGGTGTTCTGCTCAAATTCTTTAATGAATAGAGAATTTGTACTAATTTTCCAATGTAATGGCACAGTGCAACAATTCTCCCATTTAGTGATACCCAACAATTCTCCCACTGCCTGACACCCTGACACCCTGACGCCTGTCATGGAAATTTAATCGACTCGAATCAACTGCTAGGAAGAGCAAAGGAAAGGCTTTATTTTTCAACCTCTGCATGCAGGGCGGCTAATATACTTGGCAAAAGTGTCTTATGTAATGGCTGTGAACAAAATTCACATATTCTTTTTTATACTATTCTTATCACATGCTGAAGGAGAAGTGTTGGGAAACATACGAGCTCATATTTTCTCATTCCCATGCCTTGGACATAATTGTCTTTATGTTTTCCGAAGCTTTTTTATGAACTCGGCTGCTCACAAGGCCAGGTGAAATATTTGCAAAGTTCCACAAGGACAAGCTGACTCCTCGACGCAGAATTCAGCAAAGTATTTGCATATTGCAGCAAAGTATTAAATTTTGCAAAACATTCTCTGACAGATTTCACAGTAATGATTAATTTTTGTCAATTTTGCATTACATTTTCCAAATTCTTGTCATTTTACAAGGACAACAACCAAAAAAAAGCCAGATAGCTATGCATCAAAAATAATTTATGAACTCCAGGTATTTCCTCATACACCCCCACCTAACTCTAACAAAGCTTTGTGGTGTTTTTTCCACTTCCCTGGTTTGTCCGATACACAGCCCATCTTCACACGTCACATTCGTCAACGTCGCTGTAGGGTGCGGACAAGGAATCGGTTCTTCCTTCTTTGGGGCCACGGATAGTTTAACATTTCGTATCCTACTGCATTCATAAGCAAGTGTGTAGGCAGGTACACAACTAGGGGCTTAGTGAAAGCAGTATGAGTAAGACCAGTCCTACAACTAGTAGAACGATAGAGGCCAATACCCCCATCCTCCATCAGGGACGTGAGCCTTCGGGAGCAGGATTCATCTGCTTTGGAGGCCGGCATATAGCTGCCTTCATATCATTCATTAAACCAGTAATATTTTGGGAGTCGTCAGGAATATTAATACAGTATGAGGTACCTAACGTTTTGCAGACGCCCCCTCTCTCGGCCGTCAGGATGTCTAGTACTAATCGATTTTGTGTCACTGCTTCCTAACCGCCATTAACTCAGTGTTAATAAGTGCTAGGCCTTCCTCCGTCTCATGTGCGAATACACCATATGCAAGGATGTTCTGCGAGCGTGTACCCAGTTCAATGCAGAGGGATGCCCCTTCGAGTTCGGCAATTGCTACCTTTTAGGGCGAATGCTGTTGTGTTGGTGGACAGTATCGCGGTGTAGCAGCACCCCTTTCTCCCCGGGGCAGTGGTGGGATCCTTTTCCGCCATCTGCCCATATTATACCTGCCATCCTGATTAGATTAGATTAGATTACTTACAGTGTGGAAACAGGTTTTTAGGCCCAACGAGTCCACACACACCAGCCGAAGCGCAACCCACCCATACATTTACCTAACACCTAACACTAAGGGCAATTTAGCATGGCCCATTCACCCGGCCTGCTCATCTTGGTGACTGTGGGAGGAAACTCACGCAGACACAGGGAGACTGTGCAAACTGCACACTGTCAGTCGCCTGAAACGGGAATTTAACCGGGTTGTCCGGCGCTGTTAGGCAGTAATGCCAACCACTGTGCCACCGTGCCGCTCATGGTCTGACCATTGATAAAGGAACAAGCAATATTTATGGTCGTATCATTTGCGCATGTTGCTGTACAAGAGTCATTGTTCAAGTACACTGGGAGATACCCAAAATTAGTCTCCCCCGATTGGTGCAAATACACGTTTCTCCCCTGCAATCCACTATCTGGAATGCTGTGGTTGGTAGCGTGTCAGGCTTGGGGCTGTAGTTAGCCTGGAGTTCGGGTGGTGACACGAGATTTGCCCAAACTGCACCCCACTATCAGGGTCAGGCTAGTCGCCTCCCGTGGAAGCAGACAGCTGGCATTTCTCGCCAGGCTCTCAGTAATTTGCTGGGCAGTCTACCTTTGGGCTGTGTGCAAACATATCCAACAAGTGTAGCCAACGTCTAATCTCTCGTTTTGTCTTATGACCAAAGCACATGCTCTGTTCCCTTCACATCTAGCAATGGCCCTTCGCAGCTCCCAACCTACTGGCGTCGCATTTACGCCATTTAGTTCCAGCAGGCAAATTTCCCTCCTGCTTCGCGTTTGTGTGTGTCATTAATGACCTTTGCCCGGCTTGGGATTAGGTCCATGATCTGGTTTGATTGATTGCCAAGCTCCAGTGCTCCTATCGTCTGTAGTGCATTCTGCACTGCATCTCGCAGGGCGGAGGTGGGGCGACTGCACCACTATATTCACCTGTCTGCAGTAGTCGGAGAAGGATATATCTATTCCACACCACGAGACTCCCTCATTGGTCTTCTGAGTCTTACTTGGATCATAGAATATCTATTTCCCATGTCAGGTGCTCCTTTTGCCGTGGTGGCTACTACTAAGTGCCAGTCACCTCCGCGGCATGGATCCCTGCATAAATCTTAATGATCGAATTTATAGTCGTCCTTGTTACTGAACGGCTATGGGTCGCATGTAAAGATCCACTTCGTCGTTTCAGTTAAGATTACCGTCAGCTGCTGCATCCCAGACGCCCCTGCCTTTATGAATAGTCCTACCAGGGCGCTTGCCAACAGTGTGAACTGGGGCAGCCCCACGTTTGCTTAAGTCTTCCAATAAATACTTGCTCTAAATTGGTTTTGGTGTTGTGCGATGTCTCCTCAGTCCCAGCTGCAAGTTTGTAATGGCTGGCGTGTATCCACGTGGCTATTCCGGCGATCGTAACAGCGATCTGTGCTGTAAGGTGTACTTGAACCGGTCCCAGCCAGCTCTTCGCCTTCCTGTTTTCCCTCCTGAAGTCTTTTGCCACTATTGAGGCTCCAGGTTATAGATCGTACATGTTCCCTTCTGCTGATTGGGGAGGTGCTGTCTTCACTTGATTCTGTATTTGGGACAGAAGTGTCGAGAGTTTCATGCAGTAACACATAATCTCATCCTCACAGTGGCCTGTTTTCTGGCTTCCCTTACGTCTCGGGACAATTACTGTGTTTGGCGGCGTACCAAACAAAATCTCAAACGGGCTAAGATTAGCTCTCCCTATCCTCCTAGATCTCATTCACATTAGCACAATTGGAAGTGCCTTTGTCCATGTCATCCCCAGTTCCTCACAGCATTTTGTCAATTTATTTTTTAATGTAGAAGTTTCTATTTCCGCTGCCCTACCGCTCGTTTGGTAGTAGGCACAGTGTTATCTTATGTTTATTCCCGAATACTCACTAATTGACTGTAGGGCATTATGGACAAATGGTGTCCTACTGTCACGACTAAGCCGAGATTGTAGGTTTGCTCGCTGAGCTGTAGGTTTGATATCCAGACGTTTCATTACCTGGCATATGGAAAATAGTATGCTAGTGTAGGTTAGGTGGGGTTGGATCGGCGCAACATCGAGGGCCAAAGGTCCTGTGCTGCGCTGTATTTTTTCTGTGTTCTTTGTTCTTGGTAACATCATCAGTGACGAACTCCAAGTGAAGAGAAGCTGTTGTCTCCTGCTTTCTAGTTATATGTTTGTCCAGGATGGGGTTTCTGGGGTTTGTGGTGATGCCATTTCCTGTTCGTTTTCTGAGGGGTTGATAGATGCTATCGCGATAAATGTCTTTTTATGGCATTGTGGTTGGAGAGCTAGGTCTCAAAGAATTCTCTGGCATGTCTTTGCTTAGCCTGTCCCAGGATAGATGTGTTGTCCCAGACGAAATGGTGCTTTTCTTTCATCCGTGTGAAGAGCTACGAGGGAGAGAGGGTCGTGTCTTTTTGTGGCTCGCTGGTGTTCTGTATCCTAGTGGCTAACTTTCTTCCCGTTTGTCCTATGTAGTGTTTGTGGCAGTCCTTGCATGAAATTTGTATATGATGTTGGTTTTGTCCATGGGTTGTACTGGGTCTTTTAAATTTGTTAGTTTTGTTTGAGAGTGTTGGTGGGATTCCGAGGAGTCTTCGTAGTCTGACTGCCACTTCTGAGACTTCATTGATGTACGGAAAGGTCGATAGGGTTTCAGGCTGTGTTAGGTCTACTTGTCGTGGTTTGTTCCTGAGGAATCTGTGGACTGGATTTTTTAAGTATCCGTTCTTCTTGAATACGTTGTATAGGTGGTTCTCCTCTGTTTTCCGAAGTTCGTCTGTGCTGAAATGTGTGATGGTTCATTGGAATTGTGTTCTGATACAGCTTCCTTTTTGCGTGTTGGGATGGTTGCTGGTGTAGTTAAGTATTTGGTCAGTATTTGTCGGTTTGCTGTATATGCAGACACACCAGAGAATTCCGAAAGGCCTCGCACTCCAAACACAACGCCATAAACAAACACATAGATCTGTTTACCATCTGTCAACCCCTCTGAAAACGAATAGGAAATGACATCACCACGAACCCCAGGAACCCCATCCAGGACAAACAAATAATAGAAAGCAGGAGACAACAGCTTTGCTTCACTTGGAGGTCGCCACTGATGATGTTACCTAGCCAGGGAATGAAACGTCTGGATAAAAAACGTACAGCTCAGTGATCAAACCTAAACCCTAAACCTCAACCGGAGCTATAAACCTTCACAAACCTTGGGACTACTAAGCCTCTCAGGGATGCTCCATCTCGGAATTATTTCAGTTAGGAAAGCTTTGGTTACGGCACTGGCATTCTGTTTTGCCGTGGGGTATGCTTGCACCCATTTGGAAATCATATCAACTGTTACCAGACAATACATTTTTCCTTCTCAGTGTGTTAGTTTCGTAAAATCCAGCTGTAAATGTTCAAATTGTTTTTGGGGTTTCGGAAGTGCTACATGACTCATCTGTATTCCCCTCCCCACATTATTGTGGCACAGATAACACATCGTTCACAATATTTCTGGAAGTAATGAGTAAATCCCTCAGTGTACCACTGTGCTGAAATGCTGTCATATCTCCCCACTTTTGACGCATGTTCCTTACCGTGTGGCAGTTTGGCATAGACTGGAAATAGTGATCGTGGTAGAAAAGGTTTAACATTGGGGCCACACCATACCCCTTACCTCAAACTGCACTCTGCTTTTTCCCACTCAAACGTGTCTTCAAGCCTGGACTTCGACTGTGACTCCCGCACGTCTGCTGTTTGGGTAAGGATTTTCGTCATTCCCATGTCAAACTGATCATTTACCGGCTGCTGGGCTGCCGTCCTTGCCGCTGAGTCTGCCCTTGCATTTCCTTGAGAAACGGAATCGTTATTTTTCGTGTGGGCATCATATTTACACACAGCGATTGATTAAGGCAATACGGCTGCTTCCAAGAGGTCAGAAATCTGATCACGGTGTGTGATGGGCTTTCCGGTGAAGGTCAAGAAGTTCCTGTACTTCCACAGGGTTCCAACATCATGTGGAACTCCGAATGCGTATCTGCTATCGGTTAAATATTCGCTGTGTTTCCCTTAGCCAATTTACATGTCTCAGTCAAGGCAATCAGCTCCGCTGCTTGCGCTGACAGTTGAGAAGCGAGTGATCCCGCTTTGAATACCTCATGGGTAGTTACTACAGCATGCCCAATAAAATTCTGGCCTATCTCCTTGCTCCTGAATGCTGACCCATCCATAAAAGAAAAACGCCATATTTGGATTCTGAATTGGTGAATTCTGCAAGTCTTGTCTAGGCAGCATTTTTCATTAATTACAGCGATACAATCGTGTGGGTTTCCGTCTCTTTCTCTAGTGAGAGGAATAACACCATTAAGGACGTTACATCGTTTTATTGCAATGTTAGACTTCTCCAATAACACAGTTTTGTATCTGAGTCAACGCGCTGCCGACGTATGTGCTGTCTTTTGCTCGGAAAGCAGAAAGGATACTGCATGTGCGATCAGTTTGGTTAAGTCGCCATAGCCGATTATATCCCTGGACACGGCAACCACAGCTCACAGGCATTTACACAATCTTGCCGCGACGAGGTCTAGCTTAGCCGAAAAATAAGCTGCCAGCCTGAATTTTCCCCCATGATCCTGCAATAACACAGATGTCATGCAGCCATGTTTCTCATCTACCATTTAACAGAAGGCTTGTTTGGATTCGGAATCCCCAGTGTAGGTGTACTTTGAAACGTCTTTTTCAATTCAACTCGGCTGCTGGGATCCATTGCAACGGACCTTGGTTCTGCAACCCTTTTCCATGGGCCATGTCACTTCAGGGCGCCTCAAGATTTGTGTAAAGTGGGATAAACGTTCTTCAGTAGGAGCGTATGCCCAAAAAGGATAGCAATTGCTGAATTACTTGCACTCTGTCTTGACCAATGGCCTTCCCTTGTTCAGATATTAAGTGACTGAAGAACTGCACCTGTTGTTGCATAAATCGAAGCTTTGCGAGACTGGCTTTGTGCCCTTCCCTCGTGCAATGCAAGGGAATCCTTCTCACATTGTTCCTCTGTCGGTGCTGCTATTAAGCAATCGTCTACAGATTGCAGGAGCTCAGACACAGGGGTTAAAACCAGAATCTCCACACTCCTGCGTAGAGCCTCATTATATATGTTGGGTGACTCGCAGTAATATTGACAAAGTCGTGTGAACTCATAAGATTTCCCTTTGAATGAAAAGGCGAACCTGAATTGACTCTCTGGATGCATCGTTACACTGAAAAATGTATTTGCTAAACCCCCAGCAGGGAACCATTTATTGTCCGGTCTAAGTTGAACTAATACAGTATCGGGTTTGGGAACATTTGATGCGCGCGGGACAACACTGTTATGACTGCCTGTAGGTCTTGAACAAACCTGCATTCCTCCGGTTCACTTGGAACGTTTGCCTTTTTGATCAGAAAAATAGGAGTTCTCACCGGTGAGTTTACATAGGGGATTATCTCTCTAGCCTTTGGGAAGGATTAAAAGACTGGAGTAACTCCGTGCATGGCCTCGGGTTTTAACGGGTATTGTGCCCTGCAAAGACGATATTCCGATTGTGTAGTTACTCGTATTGGTTCACAACTTCGTATAAGCCCCACATCATGTTTGCCTTTTACCCACAATTCAGTAGGGACAGTTATTAATCTTGGGTCTGAGAAGTTTATCTTCGGGAAACGCTAGGCCAGCCTTCTGGGCTCTTTGGGGCTAGTGCGGGTTACCTCGACTGTTCTATTGCCTGAGTTGGACAAATTAATTTCTTCCTATTTGTCTGCACATCTGCATTAAACCACATACCCACATCGTCCCAGAACACCCAAAATTTCGTTCTTTTTGCCTTTAGTACCCATGGCCCCAAATCCTGCCACCAGTCACTGGACACCTTCGCCAGTGACACGCGAGGAACGTAGCCTTCAAAAATATAGAGTTTACTTGCCTTCACAGGAACTTGACATAAGTTCACACTGACTGCATATCTGCCATCCCTTCAATAAAACTGGCCTGGTTTAACCAATCTCCTGAATCAATACTTCTCTTAGGGGCCATCGTGGTGTATGAGTGCTGTGCAGTGCAGCATATTCCCGCAAAGAAAAATCGGTGTTAATAGGATTAACATGGTTACCTGCTTCCAGGGCTAGTGAATTGCTCAATGAACTCATTGTTCTCTGGCTTAATCGCCACTCATAGACATACACCAGGGGTCGTGGGTCTTACTTTGCAGTTTTCACTTGTGAATCTTCCCTTTGAATTACCTGCAAGCCCATCGGAGTACTGAGC
The DNA here is from genome assembly GCF_037043375.1 of Chiloscyllium plagiosum. Lineage (NCBI taxonomy): Eukaryota > Metazoa > Chordata > Chondrichthyes > Orectolobiformes > Hemiscylliidae > Chiloscyllium > Chiloscyllium plagiosum. The sequence continues at coordinate 37,255,412 of NW_028270185.1, read as the reverse complement.
AAATACAACCCCAGTCTCACTATGAGATCCCGAGCCAGGCGAGCCCCCTAGTTTCCTGCCGTGGAATTTCAATCGACTCAACGCAAATGCTACCAAGAGCAAAGAAAAAGTTTATTTTTGAAATTTGCAGAGTTTACCCGACAAATTTACAAGACGCCTCATAAAATGGACGCCTGACGGTTTTCACATATTCCCTTTATATTATATAACGCCTTGCCTTATCACATCTCAAGCCAGAAACCTGGATCAGTCGAGTTCCTTTCCACACATGGAGTTTCTTTTTCTAATTCATTGACTGCTGATATAATACATTATTGGTCTTGAGAGTCAGCTGTAAAATAGGTCGAAATTTACATTTTTTCTGTCTTTTTGCAAAGTTAGGTCCATACTTCTTTGTTTCAAACATGCTTTCACAGATTTCATAATAAACGATCGTTTTCCATTACAGGGGATCAGGCTGACAGTGAGGATGATAGTCACACAATGAGGGTGAGGTGTCAGCGTGGTAGTAACGCAGATGTGTGAGTGGATCAGGCCGATAGTTGCGCAGTGAGGGGGTCAGAGTGATAGTGATGCAGTAAGTCTGTGGGAACGGACCGATAGTGATGCAGTAAGTGTGAGGTGGTCAGGGTGATAGTGAAGCACTTTGTGTGAGGGGTCAGTGTGACAGTGACGCAGTAAGAGTGAGTTGTCAGGCTGATAGTGACGCAGTAATTGGAAGGAGATCAGGCTGATAGTCATGCAGTAAGTATTACTGTGTCAGCCTAATACCGAAACATAAAGTGGGAGGGGACAGGATGATAGTGACGCAGTAAGTATGATGGGGTCAGGCGGAGACTGACGCAGTGAGTGTGAGACAGTCGGGGTGGTAGTGAGGGAGTAAGTGTGTGCGTTCAGGCTGGTAGTGACACAATAAGTTGAGAGCGTCAGGCTGATAGTGGCCAATTAAAGTGAGGTGTTAGGGGAATAGTGACGCAGTAAGTGTGAGGTGTCAGGCTGTTAGGGATGCGGTAAGTGTGAGCGGTCAGTCTGATAGTGAAGTCGTAGGTGTGAGGGGGTCATGCAGATAGAGACGCAGCAAGTGTGGTGGGGTCAGGCTGATAGTGTCACAGTATGTGTCCGTGAGTCAGAGTGATCCTAATGCAGGAAGTGAGAGGGGACAGGGTGATAGTGACGCAGTGAGTGTGAGGGGGTCAGCGTGATGGTGACGAAGTAAGTGTGAGTATTTAGGCTGATATTGATGCAGTAAGTTGAGGGCGTCAGGCTAATAATGGCCAGTAAGTGTTAAGTAACAGGATGATAGTGATGCAGGAAATGTGAGGAGTCAGACTGATAGACACGGTGAAATTGTGAGGGGTCAGGCTGATAGTGATGCGGGAAGTGTGCGAGTGTCAGGCTGATAGTGACGCAGTAAGTGTGTTGGGAGCAGAGTGATAGAAAAGCAATAAGTATGAGCGGCTCTGGATGATAGTGACAGGTCAGTATAAGGGGGAGGATGGTAGTGATCCAGTGAGTGTGAGGTGTCAGGATGACAGTGAAGCAGACTGTGTGAATGTGTCATTGCGATGGTGACATGGCAAGTGTGATGGGGTCAGGGTGACAGTGACGCAGATGCTTTCAGGGGGTCAGGTTGTAGTGATGCAGTAATTGTGAGGGGTCAGGGTGATAGTGACGCAGTGAGTGTGAGATATTCGTGTGATAGTGACGCAGAACATTTCAGGGGCAGGCTTATAGTGACGCAGTATGGGCAAGGGGTCTGGGTGACAGTGATGTCGATGCACTCACAGTGCCACGTTGTAGGAAAGCTGTAAGTATGAGTGTCTCAGGCTGATAGTGGTGAAGTAAATGCGAGGGGCAAAGGCAGATAGGGATGTAGTAAGTGTGCAGGAGTAGTGCTAGAAGTGACGCACTAAATGTGAGTGTTGAAGCTGATAGTGACGCATTAAGTTTGAGGGGATCATGCTGATCTTGACGCAGTAAGTGTGACGTTGTCAGGATGATAGTTACGCTGTAAGTGTATGGGAGCACAATGATCTTGACGCAGTAAGATTTGGGGGTCAGGGTGATAGTGACGCAGTAAGCATGAGTGGGTAAGTCTGATAGTGACGCAGTATATGTGAGGGAGTCAGCCGGGTAGTGGCGCAGTATGTGTGAGATGGTCAGGCTGCTATTGATGCAGTTAGTGTGTTGGTGTCAAAGTGATAGTGACGCAATAGGTGTAAGCGGCTCAGGATGACAGTGACACAGTGGGTGTGAGATACCAGTGTGATAGTGACGCAGTAAGTGTAAGGGGTCAGGATGACAGTGAAACTAAGGAGAAGGCCCTCAGTGTGATAGTGCCGCAGCAAGTGTGGGATGTTAGGGTGTAAATGACGTCGTAAGTGAAAGAGGAGCATTGCGATAGTGAAGCAGTAAGTGTGAGGGGGTCAGACTGATAGTGACACAGTCAATTTGACGGGGCATTGTTTTAGTGACAAGATAAGTGTGTGGCATCAGTCTGATACTGGCACAATAAATGTGATGGAGTCAGGCTGATAGAGACACAGTAAGTGTGAGGGGTCAGGCTGATAGTGATGCGGGAAGTGTGCGAGTGTCAGGCTGATAGTGACGCAGTAATTGTGTTGGGAGCAGGGTGATAGGAACGCAATACGTGTGAGCGGCTCTGGATGACAGTGACAGGTCAGTATAAGTGGGAGGATGGTAGTGATCCAGTGAGTGTGAGGTGTCAGGATGACAGTGAAGCAGACTGTGTGAATGTGCCATTGTGATGGTGACATGGCAAGTGTGATGGGGTCAGGGTGACAGTGACGCAGATGCTTTCAGGGGGTCAGGTTGTAGTGATGCAGTAATTGTGAGGGGTCAGGGTGATAGTGACGCAGTGAGTGTGAGATATTCGTGTGATAGTGACGCAGAACATTTCAGGGGCAGGCTTATAGTGACGCAGTATGGGCAAGGGGTCTGGGTGACAGTGATGTTGATGCACTCACAGTGCCACGTTATAGGAAAGCTGTAAGTATGAGTGTCTCAGGCTGATAGTGGTGAAGTAAATGCGAGGGGCAAAGGCAGATAGGGATGTAGTAAGTGTGCAGGAGTAGTGCTAGAAGTGACGCACTAAATGTGAGTGTTGAAGCTGATATTGACGCATTAAGTTTGAGGGGATCATGCTGATCTCGACGCAGTAAGTGTGACGTTGTCAGGATGATAGTTACGCTGTAAGTGTATGGGAGCACAATGATCTTGACGCAGTAAGAGTGGGGAGTCATGGTGATAGTGACGCAGTAAGCATGAGTGGGTAAGTCTGATAGTGACGCAGTATATGTGAGGGAGTCAACCGGGTAGTGGCGCAGTCTGTGTGAGATGGTCAGGCTGCTATTGATGCAGTTAGTGTGTTGGTGTCAAAGTGATAGTGACGCAATAGGTGTAAGCGGCTCAGGATGACAGTGACACAGTGGGTGTGAGATACCAGTGTGATAGTGACGCAGTAAGTGTAAGGGGTCAGGATGACAGTGACACTAAGTGTAAGGCCCTCAGTGTGATAGTGCCGCAGCAAGTGTGGGATGTTAGGGTGTAAATGACGTCGTAAGTGAAAGAGGAGCATTGCGATAGTGAAGCAGTAAGTGTGAGGGGGTCAGACTGACAGTGACACAGTCAATTTGACGGGGCATTGTTTTAGTGACAAGATAAGTGTGTGGCATCAGTCTGATACTGGCACAATAAATGTGATGGAGTCAGGCTGATAGAGACACAGTAAGTGTGAGGGGTCAGACTGATAGTGACACAATAAGTGTAAGGATTCAGGGTGATAGTAGCTTGGGAAGTGAGAGGCCGTGACTGAAAGTGACGCAATAAGTGTGTGGCAGTTAGGCTGATGGTGAGGCAGTAAAAATAAAGCCGGCAAGGTTAAAATGGCAAAGACTGTGTGAGTGGGTCAGGGTGATAGTGATGCAGTAAATGTGAGGAGGTCAGGGTGATAGTGATGCAGTAAATGAAAGAGGATCAGAGTGAGAGTGAAGCAGTAAGTCTGAGGGGTCAGACTGATATTGGCGCAGTAAGTATGAAGGGGTCAGACAGATAGTGACACAGTCAGTGTGACGGGGGAGAGTTTTAGTTACACACTAAGTGCGAGACGTCAGACTGAAACTGATACAAAAAGTGTGAGTGGCTCAGGGTGATAGTGACGCAGTACGTCTGAGGGGTCAGGCTGATAGTGACGCAGTCAGTGTGATGGGGCAGAGTTTTAATAACATGGCAAGCGTGAGGCGTCAGTCTGATACTGACACAAAATGTGTGATGGAGCCAGGCTGATAGTGACGCAGTAGGTTTCAGGAGTGAGGGTAATATTAACATAGGAAGTGCGAGGCCGTCACTGATAGTGATGCAATATGTATGTGGCTGTCAGGCTGATGGCGACGCAGTAAAAATGAGGATATCGAGGTGAAACTGGTGCAGGAAGTATGAGGATGGCAGATGGACAGTAATGCAGTAAGTGTGAGGGGTTCCCGCTGATACTGAGGCATGCAAGTGTGAGGGGCCAGGTTGTTAGTGACGCTGTGTGCCGGCGGGCCGGCTGATAACGACGCAGAAAATGTGAGTGTCTCAGTGTGACAGTGATGCATTACGTGTGAGAGGGTCAGGGTGATAATGACAGAGAAAGTGTGAGGGAGTCAGGTTGATAGTGATGCTGTAATTGTGAGCTTGGTCAGCGTGATAGTGAGGGGATCAGGCTGATAGCGACATAGCAATTGTGAGGGGGTCAGGGTAGTAGTGACGCAATACGTGTGAGCGGGTCAGGGTAATAGTGATGTAGTACGTGTGAGGTGTCAGGCCGATAGTGACGCAGTAAAGGTGAGAGTGTTGGTGTGCTAGTGACGCAGTAAGTGTGAGCCGCTCAGGATGATAGTGACGCAATATGTATGTGGCTGTCAGGCTGATGGCGACGCAGTAAAAATGAGGATTTCGAGGTCAAACTGGTGCAGTAAGTATGAGGATGGCAGATGGACAGTAATGTAGTAAGTGTGAGGGGTTCCCGCTGATACTGAGGCATGCAAGTGTGAGGGGCCAAGTTGTTAGTGACGCTGTGTGCCGGCGGGCCGGCTGTTAACGACGCAGAAAATGTGAGTGTCTCAGTGTGACAGTGACGCATTACGTGTGAGAGGGTCAGGGTGATAATGACAGAGAAAGTGTGAGGGAGTCAGGTTGATAGTGATGCTGTAATTGTGAGCTTGGTCAGCGTGATAGTGAGGGGATCAGGCTGATAGCGACATAGCAATTGTGAGGGGGTCAGGGTAGTAGTGACACAATACGTGTGAGCGGGTCAGGCTAATAGTGATGCAGTACGTGTGAGGTGTCAGGCCGATAGTGACGCAGTAAAGGTGAGAGTGTTGGTGTGCTAGTGACGCAGTAAGTGTGAGCCGCTCAGGATGATAGTGACACAGTACATTTGAAGCGATCAGGCTGGTCGTGATGCAGTAAGCGTCAGGGGGTTAGGCTGATATTGATGCACGAAGTGAGAGAGTGTCAAGGTGTGAGCAGGTTAGAGAGAGAGTGACGCCGTTAGTGAGTGGGGTTTCGCTGATAGGGATGCAGTAGGTGCGCATGTGTCAGGTGTGAGTGATGCAGGAAGTATGAGGGTGCCAGAGGGATAGTGACGCATTAAGTATGATGGCATCAGAGTGGTTGTGACATAGTAATTATGAGGGAATCAGAGAGATACCAACGCAGTAAGCATGAGGGTGTCAGTTTGTTAGTGACACTGTCAGTGTGAGTGCCTCAGCCTAATAATGATGAAATAAATTTGAGAGTAATGCTGATTGACAAGTGATAAGTGTGAGTGAGTCAGGCAGGTAGTGACGCTGTAAGTATGAGTGTTGAAGCTAATAGTGAAGCAGTAGGTGTGAGGTGGTCAGTGTGATTGTGGCGCAGTAAATGTGAGAGAGTCAAGGAGATAGTGACATAGTAAGTTTGAGGAGGCAGTGTTATAGTGACACAGTAAGTGTGAGGCGTCAGTCTGATACTTACATAATAAATGTGATGGAGTCAGGCTGATAGTGACACAGGAAGTGTAAGGAGTCAGGGTGATAGTAACATAGGAAGTGTAAGAGCGTGACTGATCGTGACAAAGTAAGTGTTTGGCAGTCAGGCAGATAGTGACGCAGTCAAAATGAAGGTCTCGAAGTGAAAGAGGCGCAACAAATGTGAGGGCGGTAGTTGGATAGTGATGCAGTAAGTTTGAAGGGTGCACGCTGATATTAAGGCAGGAAGTGTGAGGGGTCAGGTCTATAGTGATGCAGTAAGTGTCGGCGGGTCAGGCTGATAGTGATGCATTCAAAGACCAAATATCCACGGCTCACTGTAGTGCTGAACAGCGAGAAATCTCAAGGCGAAGACAAAAATCAATAGTTCTCATACTGGTCATAAATCACAATGCTTCATTTTAAAATTGTCCTCTCCTGCTTCTAGATTTACCAATGAGGGAACAAAATTTAATTGCACCACCCTGTTTATCTCTTCAAATATTTTGCAACTCTCAATGAGATTCCCTCTCTTGTTTTGAAACTGTAAAGAAAAGGCGGGATTTGCCCAATTTCAATTCAGAGGACTAACGTTCATCCATGATATCAAGGCTAATCACCATTTGTAGTCTTCCTCATATGGCATTAGTATCTTTCCTAAATTGAGGATTATAATTCCTCATACTGTAGTCCAAGTGCGGTCGAACTGAGTCACCATACATTGGAAATAATGCTTCGTTCTCGTGCCCTGAAATCCTTCTGCAGCTTTCACAACAGACTTTTACAACTGCTACTAGACTTCAATGACTTATTAAAAACTTCTCCAAGATGCATTTCTAAAAATCTGTACATCAGACTTTCTACTTCAAAACTTCGACAAATAATCTCCACCCATGTCCCTCCTGACAAGTATGATAAAGTCAAATCGTTACTATTTATTAGATCATGAGGGACATGAATAGGTTGACTCGTCAAGGTATTTTCCGGCTGGTGAGGAAGTCAAAATTTAGAAAACGTCGGTTTAAAATTAGTGGGTAAGGATGTAAAAAGGACCTCAGGGGCAACTTTTTCAGACGTTTCCAAAATGAGCTGCCAGAGAAATTGGTGGAGACTGGTACAACTGTAACATTGAATGGCATCTGGATGGATATATGAGTAATAAGGTTTAGAGGGATGTGGCCAAATGTTGGCAAATGACACCTATTAATTTAGGATATCTGTCCACCGTGGTCAAGTTGGAAAGAAGGGACACTTTCCGTGTTGTATTGTTCAACAACTTGATAACTCTAGAACCACCGCAAAAACCTTGCAAATAATTCCGTCAAGATGATTTCAAGTTCCAAATCTTCAGTTAATCTTCTTCTCTTGTGCTCACAAGTTCATTACCTGATGTCAGAACTTACGGATTACTAGCTGGATCCATTCCTGTAAATTGGTTCTGCATTCTTTCTAATTCCGATTTTTTTTTACGAATGTAGCTAGTGTTTATGGACTTAGCATCAATTTTTCTAATACCATATTTCGATGAATATTAAAACACAACAGCATATCTAATTTGGCACCAGATGATGAGCAATTGAGTCAAAGTCGATCGGACGCAGTGAGACAATGATCCTCGCTTCGTGTGGTGTACATCCGTGACTCTATAATTCGACGAAGAATCATTCCCACAACTTCAGCAGTGTCAGAATCTAGTTTGCGGTGAAAGCCTGTCAATCTGCTAAGGTAACGTTCGTCTGGGTCTCTGCAAAGGATTTGGCGAAATCTTTGGGTCTTGACAATTTGTTCTTCCAACAAATGAATTCAATTATTTTACTATGAAAATTGACAACCATGGCGCAGCTGTGATGGCCGCGAGGTTAAGGCATTGGGGTTGAAATCCAATGGGGTCTCTGCTATGCAGGTTCGAATCCTGTTCAAAGCGTTGAATCTTTTAAAAGTCATTAATTCCTTTGCAGAATTTGGATTTCGTGGAGCTTGAGCTTTGCATTCAATCGAAAGTAAATTTTCAACTGTGAAGAATCCGAAGTAATTTCAAAACTGACCCAGTCATCTAATTGAATAAATTATATGATGAGAGACAAAAAGCCACCAACTTCCAACACGAATCAGTTTCAACACATTTGTCGAACTATCGTGAAATTTGGATGTACGGGGGGTGGAATTCAGCAAAACAAGAAGCAATGCAATACATTTACCTGCAGGTGATGATTTTTTTTAGGATCAGTTGAAAGTCAAGCTGAGAAAGTTCAACCTCATTTACAGCTGACTTTCAAGGCCAATAATCTATTATATCAGCAGTCAATGAATTAGTAAAAAGCAACTCCATGTGTGGAAAGGAACTCGACTGATCCAGGTTCCTGGCTTGCGATGTGAAAAGGCAAGACGATATCAGCGGAGTAGAATTTTCTTGAAATATTAGAATTGGAATGTTAACGGTTTTCTGCTGTCCACATTCGCAAGAAACTGTGCATTCAGAACTGAAATTGAAAATTAACGATGAAAATCAGACTTAGCCCTCTGCTTGTGGTGTAGCAGTGTTCAGAACAATAGGTTGTTGTTGAGGCTAAAATTGACCAAAATAATCGATGGGGAACTTAACCACGGCCTTCGTTGGAGCAGTTGGTGTGGAGAGCTCAGCTTGAAGAACCAAATGCCAATTATTCATCCTGGCTGTCTGAATTGCTTAGTTAAACATACTCCCAGTTTAATGAAAAAACCTTTGCTATCAGAGTTAGATGTTTTCATGTCAGCATGTTCCGATATGAGAAGACACTCCATGGAGTAGATGTGACTTAAATTTTGACTCTAACGTCAGAGATTTTGACACATTTCTGCACCAAAACAGAACTATCATTGGTATCAAATCAAACTGAACAAACAACGAGTCACTTAGACATTTCCTGTCTGCAGACTCTGCCAATGGACCGTTCAGGCCCGATATAGGAATAGGGCGTGGTGACATCTGTTCGCAAGTGGATCACTTCATTTTTGCTCACAATCCATAAACCGTAATTCATTTTGAACTTCTTAGCCATCAGCATGATAAGTGGTACATAATGCACAGGTTTCCTTTTCGAAAGACAGAGCGAAATCTTATTCAATGCAGACGCAAATTCAAGATGCCCCTGGTCGATCAGAAGACAGATGTCGCGAAACAAAGTGAATACAGAAAACAACCAATGTTTTCTGGGAGTCAAAAAGATGTACTGGAAGAACGGAAACATATACTTGGAACTAAAGTCACATACCACTTCCACAGACTAAACGTTCTTGAACCATTACCTTAATTTGACCTTCACGTCCACCATTGCTGCAAAAATTATCTTAACAATTCAGAACATTGTGTTATTTGATATTCCTTCCTTCATGTTTCTCTTGTTTTTGAAACTAAAACCGAGCAATAGTTATGCACCCTGTTTCACTTGCAAAGATCAGAAGAAGATCAATTTATAAGAGAACAGAAATAAAGCTACGTCTGTCTTTCGAAAGAAAACACAGTTACCATTTCGACTTCAAAAGTCTTCTTCAGAAGTCTGCACGATGAACTCGAAATAGTAGACCGAACATGAAAAAAGAAGCCAAAATGCCGCGAATACACCACCCGCAAGTGCATCAGGTCCTACTCGAATATGCCGTATTACTACCATCAACATCAGTGGAGAACGGAACAAAGCTCATTCTGCAGTTCTCAACCTATTATGACGGAGTTTGTAAAGTCAGAAATATGATGAGTTAAAAGTGCGATGAAAGCGGGATATCGGAAGTCTGAAAAAAGCTAGTGCGTGCTTTGCTTTGAAGAAGGTTGGCAGTGATGAAAATGGAAATTTACTACAGTAAGGGGGGCTTAATTAATACTCAGAATCGTTGCAACACACTGGGACGCAATTCTTTTTGCTAGGTTTCTGTTTTGCCATTTTATAATCACGACTGCTGCCGGGTTTGGTTTCCATTCCAGGCTTAGATGACTGCCTGATGGAAGTTTGCACATTTGCCCAATTTCTATGTGGTTGCTCTGGTTTGCTGCCACATTCGAAACATTTGCAGGTTATTTGGAATCGTCATTGAACGCACACGGTTACAGAGACAGTGATGTGGAGAGTGTCTGGATAGGACGTAAGTCAGATGATTTTTGTGAACTTAAATCGACAGAGTGGGGTGAGTCTGCTGTTTCCTGGGTGAGCTACATGGACAGAGAGGGGTCAGGGTCTTCTTCCCTGAGGGAGATACATTGACAGAGTTTGGTTAGTTGTTCTTACCCGTGTCAGTCACGCAGATACGGTAGGGTCAGTCTGCCCTTCCCTGGGCGAATTTCTTTCACAGAGTGTTGACAGTCTGCTCTTCCCTGCCTGAGTGAAACAGAAAGAGCGGGTTCAGTATTCTCTTCCCTAGATAATTTATGTTGACAGTCTGGCTTCCGTCTGCTCTTCCCTGGCGAGTTACATTGGTAGAGTGGAGTTAGTATTCATTCATTGGGTGAGTGCCATAGACAGAATGGGATCAGTCTGCTCTTCCCTGAGTGAATTACATTTATAGAGTGGGGTCAGACTGCTCTTCAATGAATGACTTATATTGACCGTGTGGGATCAGTCTGCTGAGTTACACTGAGAGTGTGGGGTCAATCTGCCTTTCCCTGCGTGAGTAACATTGACTGAGTGGCGTCAGTTTGCTCTTCCCTCAGTGAGTTACATTGACAGAGTGGCGTCAGTCTACTCTTTCCTGTGCGAGTTACATTGGCAGAGTGGCATCAGTCTGCTTTTCACGGAGTGAGTTATTTGGACAGTGTGGGATCAGTCTGTTCTTCCCTGAGTGAGTTGCATTGACAGATTGGCGTCAGTATGCTCTTTCCTGGGTGAGTTGCATTGACAGAATGCGGTCAGTCTGCAATTTCCAAGTTGTGTTAAAGTGATGGCGTGACGTCAGAGTGCTTTTCCCTGATTGAGTCACATTGACAGATTGGGCTTCATCTGCTCTTCCCTGGGATAGTCATATTAACAGAATGGGGTCAGTCTGCTCCTTTCTGAGTGAGTAATCTCACAGAGTGCACTCAGTCTGTTCTTCCCTGGGTGAGCTACGTTAAGAAAGTGGTGTCAGTCTGCTCTTCCACGGGCGTGTTACTTCCTCAGAGTCGTGACAGTCTGCTCTTCTCTGTCTGAGTTTAAAAGCAAGTGTGGTTTCATTACTGTCTCCGCTGAATGATTCACATAGACAGAATGGAATAAGTCTCCTTTTCTCTGAGTGAGCTACTTTGACAGAGTGGGGTCAGGCTCGTCTCCCTGCTTGTGTTTCATTGACAGAATCAGATCAGCCTGCTCTTTCCTGGATGAGTGACAGAGACAGAATGGGTACAGCCTGCACTTCTCTGAGTGATTTACGTTGACAGAGTGGCATCAGTCTGCTCTTTCTTGGGTAAATTATACTGACTGAGTGGTGTCAGTCTGCCATTTGCTGGGTGAGTTACATATAAAGTGTTGGGTCAGTCTGCTATTCGCTGGATGACTAACATTGACAGAGTGGCGTGAGTCTACTCTTCCCTGGGTGAGTTACTTTAACAGAGTGCGGTCAGGCCATAATTTCCTCGTTGAGTTACATTGACCGTGTGATGTCAGACTTCTGTCCCCTGGTTGAGTTACATTGACAGAGTGGGGTCCATCTGCTCTTCCCTGTGTGAGTTATGTAAGCAGTTTGGGGTCGGTCTGCTTTCCGCAATCCAGGTACTCCATCTCTAGCGGTTTCTTGTCACTACCTCCATACTAAGGATTTGAGGAGTTAACAAAAGTAACTCACCCCTATATCTTTGATAATTAGGGATGGGCAGTGAATCTTATCTCATTGAAAGACAATTGTGTCCCAGAAATGCATTTCTAATAATTGCATGTTTTAATTCGACACTGCAAGCGGTTGGGAATAACTTGAGGAGAGGTACAGGTAGAATACTTAAAGTCAAATGCACTGATGCCTAGGAAACATGACACAAGATGTGAGTGTGGAGCTGATGGTGCAAGGCTCAGTGTCAGTGCTATTTATTTCTTACTGTTCGCAATGACTCACACACCACTACTGTCAATTCACAACAATGAGCCTGTTCATCTTGGTTTGAAAATCCCTACGTCTGTATTAACGTGGTTAATGGGACGCGAGAGGAGGTGAGCACATCCTCTTTATTCTGTCAGTTTAAACAGATGAAAATATCTGTTGGTTGCCAATGCAAGAGGATACTTCCTTTTTCTGTGCGTTTTCAGTGGGGCATGCTCAGCATTGAAATGTCTGTTTTTGCATAAGCAGAGTTTGATTGCCATTCATAATGAGCAACGCTAATACAGAAAACGCGTTTTCGAATTCCTGTGATCAAGTGGTTCAGGCATTGCACACATGGACGACAAATCTGGCTTTTAACGTGGCGCCGTGGCTTAGCTGGTGAAAGCACCTCCCATCACACTGGTGCCTGCTCATTGTATTGAAAGCTCGTTATTTCTCGCAAGTATTGTGTTGCTGATCGAAAAACTCAGTGTCCTGTTTGAATTGCTGTATATTCTGATTTCACGTTCCGGCTTCATTTTCCTGGTTTAAATCCAATAGTGTATGTTGCTCTATTTAACTACTATTTTAACCTGGAGATTCTTCCCGCAGTTCCACAAGCACTTCTGCTTCTCATCCTCTTATTCTCATTCCTTCATTCCCAGTTTTGTGGAAATTATGTGGTGAGGCAGGAGACACTGCAGCATTCCCGGGGAATGTTGTGGTAATGGCACTGACACCACGGCATGATCACCCTCATTCTCTGCAGTCACCATTCATTTGTTGTACACCAAAAGTAAATGCATCCTTGTTCTTCTTCAGCTGTCATGTAATTATTTTCTTTTTCTGTTGGATGAGGAATTCAACTTTAACTTCAAAAGGGTCTTTAGATTTTGAGGAAGAAATGTCTCCTTGCCTCAGGTCGAAGTGACAGACGCATTACCAGAGAATGTGAGACTACTTCGACCGACTGCAGCCAGGCGTCAGAAAACCTCTCAGCCGTTCGAATCTCAAACTGTCTCGGAATGTCAGGCTTTTGAAGAGCAGAAATGGGAAATGAGGGATATGGACAGCTAGAGTGTCGGAGAATGTGAAAAATGCCTAGGAGGATACAGAGAGAAATATAGAAAAACAGAGACACATATTGAGGTAGACACTGAAGGAAACAATTCTCCATTCGAAGTGACAGCTCGATAACAGAAAGCAAAAGGAAATGTAGCCATTAAAGCATAGCCTTCCACCAGCTCATGAAAATGAAAGTAGCATGACAACTGATTACGTTCTTTTAAGATTGTAAATTCGACGTTTGTAAGCTCAAGTTTGATTTTGATAAATGTCCTGGTACGACAGGTAAGATTATCATTTTCCCAACAGTATAATATAGAAACCAATAACTAACCTGCTTCTGTCTCTCTAAAATGATCTGTTTCTCTCTGCAGCTGTTGCCAGGTGCAGCGGGTTTCTCTTTCAATTCTCGTTTTTAGTTCAGATTTCCAAAACCTGCATCTTTTTGATTTTTGATAACCTGGCACAAAACCAAGCATCACCAGGATCGGACCAGTGGTCAGAAATACTGGTACCGCGATATATTTGCACAATAAAACATTCATTCCCTGTCCGAAAATAGAACTAATGTCATAGCAGTTCTAGTTCCAAATCCTAACTACGAGATTACACTGAATGAAGACAGACGCTCTTGCACTTTTTCTCAATGAAATGACTTTTCCCTTTCATTCCTGATCAGTTTCACTGCAGATTGTTTTCTACTCGTCTTCACGTTTTGCAGAATGGAAAAGCCCATTTGGCCCATGGTGCAGTCTGGTTTAAAGACATTCATCTATTCTATTCCCAGTTTCCAGCTTTGGTCCATAACCTTATGTGTTCTGATGGTTCCAGTGCAAATGGCAATGAGGCTCTCACTTTGATCTTAGATGACACAACAATGGGATTGAAGTTTGACATCGTCACATTGTGTTATTACCCACGCCATGTCTTCCCCAGAAAGAGACACTCAAGGGTGGCAGAGTTCTCAGAATTTGACCAGCTCCTTGTGCTTCACTTCAGCTGTCCGCTCCAACATGCAAGTTCAACTGCTGAAAGGCAGATTTTGGTTAAACCAAAGCCCGTTCGACAGACATTGAGAGACGTTGCTCTGAGCTAGAAATGAAAGTGGATGAAAGAACTGTACATTCGAAAACCCAACCCCTTCCGTTCATGACAGACAACAGGAATGGACTAACACGCTGCATCCTCGCGATTTTAAATGCGAACCGACAATCCCCTAACTCGGCATAAGGCGTGTTAGCAATTCTGTCACTGACGCAAAAACCAGGTTTGGCTGTGACAGTTTCTCTATAGGTAATGTAAACGTCCACATCATAGAAACAGCAATCACAAGGTGAAAAATCAGCAAATATAATCACCAACACTGTTTCACTTGGAATTCCACATTCTTTGAACCGTTACCTTTCGCTGTACTTTCATATTTGAGGATTTTTACATTCCAGACCATGAACTAATTCAGCAAGAAACCACTGGTCATTTCGATCTCGTCATCCGGAATGAGGCGTGTTGAACGATGCCTTTCTTGCTGCCAACACATCAGCACAGCTCAAAACGAGCTCGTGTTTGCATCAGTCTTTACTTAACTTGCTGCAGTATATCTGCTGAACAACATCAGATTATCACAGCATTGCCTTCTTCACATTGAAACCAAGGGTGATAATATGAACAAACTTGGAAACTTGGAGAGAGAAACGCTGCTGAGAAGACGATTATGACGTGAAGAGCAGGCACAGGCGTTTGTACAGGTCAGGTCTCAAATAGTACTGCAGTATCAATGGATATCCCTGCATTCCGAATGAAAACTAAATCCTGGCTGCACCCAGAACACACACACGGATCCTGCCAGAACAATTCAGTGATCGATCAGCATCTGTCTGGAAGAACAATGGCAGCAAATACAAGCGAAAGCTATCACCGCAATTACTCCTCCAAGGATCTCGCGTTTCCCAGTTGAAAATATCTCGCTGTTCCTTGAATGTCACTAGGTCGAAATCCTTGCCTCGCGTCATCATACCTGTACCTCGCTACTGAGGACATCCAGGGTTCTGCGGAGTAACTCAAAATCTCAATCTCTCGGGTAATTAGGGATTGACGGTGCATCACATCCCATTGAGTAAAGACTTTATCCCAATAATACGTTTACTAAAGCTGCAGTTTCTAAGGGAACACTTGCAAGCAGTCGGGAATAAGTTGTGAAGTGGAACGGACGAGGGGAAATTGTGAAAGGCAATGGTGACTGGGAGGCATGAGACAGCAAGTGAGTGAGGAGCTGGCGTTGCAACGTTCAATGTCAGTGTCAGTATTTACTGACCACTATTCACTCTAACTCACACAGTACGCCTGAACAATTCACCACAATGAGCTCATTCCTCTAAGTGTGAGTTTCCCTTTGCGGATATTAACGCGGTTAAAGGTGCCCAAGAGGATGGACAGATCTTCGTTATCCTGTCAGTTTAAACAGGCTAAGTTATCAGTTTAAAACAAATACAAAAAGAGATTGCCTCTTCCGGTGTATTTTCAGTGGAGAATATCCAGCTTTCAAATCTTCTGCATAACTGGAGGTTGTTTTAAATTTTCTCCGAGTATCTGTGAAACAAACAAAACTGAGTCCGATTTCCTGTGTTGAATAGTCAAGTAAATGCACGCATAGTTTTGAATCGTTGAGCTTGGGCAGTCCCTCTGCCTTAGTTAGTGAAAGTTCCCGTCAAAAAAAAGCCGAATATGGGATTAAATCCTGACATCTCAATGTTTATAGGTCTTTCATAAAAAACAGAGTACCCTACTTCCCCTGTGATTCTGGTCGTGGTGGGAATTCAAATCAATGACTGGATCGAGGTTATAGTTTAAAGACAGCTCCTTCGATACCTCTGCAATGCTGCCACACAAACCCCCGCAACCACGTTTTTCAGGATGAGTGTTACAGCATCGCCTCACTTCAGGCACTTTAACACACGCACTTTCACTGGCGAACTTGGCGCAAGTTCGATAATACGTATGAGGATGTTGTAAGGCTTACAGTGTTTGGATCGTAGCTTAAAGTTGATTAGGATGTGAAAATTTTCCCTGGAGCTTGAGTGCTGAGGGATGCACTTACTGAGGTTTATATAAATATGAGGTAGACGGGAGTGTAAATGGTCAATGAATATTTCTTCCCAAGACAGGCAAGTTCAAAACAAGGGAAACACAGGTTTAAGGGGAGAGTGGTAAAATTTAAAAGGGATCTGAAGGATATTTTTTGTTCACAGAAAGTTTTGCATGTTTGGAATGAATTGACTGATTTAGTGGTGGAGTCTGGTACACTCTCAACATTTCAAAGACATATGGATCTTTATACTGACAGGAAAGTTGAAAAAGAATAAACGTGAAATTTGGCAAATAGAGCGGTTGTTTACGGGCTCAGCCCCTCTGAGATGCTGCAGTGGCGATCATCAGTTTGAATAGGCACTCATCACTTGGTCAGTGCGTTGGGCTAGTTTTCTGGAAGATGGTTAGATTAGATTCCCTACAGTATGGAAACAGGCCCTTCCGCGCAACTAGTCCACACTGACCCGACAAAGAGTAACCCACCCAAACCAATTTCCCTCGAAATAATTCACCGATCATAATGGGCAAATTAGCATGTGACATTCACCTGCCCTGCACATCTTTGCAGTCTGGGAAAAAACCTACGCAGACGCAGGGAGAATGTGCAAACTGACGCACAGGAATCAAACGTGGAACACTTGTGCTATGAGGCAGCAGTGCTAACCACTGAGCGACGGTGCCGCCCTAAAAGGGGGTGGAGAACGCAGCTAACAACCCGCAATCTCTCGCATGCAAAGAGAGTACTCTCCCATTTGATATAACTCCCACTGGCTGCTTCGGTTAATACCAGCAACGATTCAATTTTTTTCTGGTCTTAGTCTTCCAGTGACCATTCTTCTTGACACATTCCGAACTTGTCAGTGGGAGATTCTGGCTGTGGAACATAGCTCACAAATCATGTTGCCCGCGCGGCTCTTCAGCGAAACCAAAAACTAACAAACCAGAAACAGAAGCAGAACTGACAAAGAGAGCCTATTTTCAGACACACGGACTCATGAATGCTGTCTGTGAGGCAGAGCGAGTCGTTTGGGTCATGCGCTGCTCACACAAATTGCAGAGAGGCAATTCCAAATGGTGCTTTCAACGTACTGGCGCCTTAGTGCACTAATACTTCCAGAAAAGTTCTCAAGTTACATGAATCAGAACTGACTAACAATGAACCATGAAAAGTGAAGGTTACCAATTACAGTCTCGATTAGATGAGGTTAACAATTGGGCTGATGTCTCCACCGGATCGAGAGGACCAATCACCAGCCTCTCTCATCAGGACAGAAATTAAGGAAATTAGGAAAAGTAATCAAGTTTCATATCGCAATTTCCCCCCTTTTCGCAACAACAGCAGAAAACTGCAAGCAGATTCAATGTAGAACCTAATTTCACATAAACAGGGAAATAAATATCTCCATTCACTTTCAGAGAAACAGTGAAAAATGCAAATTGTCTGGAATTTGAAAGATTGGCGCAGCCTGTTTTTGAGTCGCATATTATGCTGGTGGCCTTTCGAGCTGGAGGGGAACGTGACAACTACAGCACAAGGGGGAAACATGGGCACTGACATGATGGTTGTTTTCTGCTGTGCCACATCACAGCCGGTTTAGAAGAAATGACTGCTTTGTTTTCTGTTCAACTTTAACAAAACTCATTCCTGCAAAACGTTGCCAGCTTAGTCCATTAGCACACGTGGCCCCGCAGGGATGCAAACACAAGCCTTCTTAAGAAGTGGAATCTGAAATCAGAGTCTCAGGTTGCTCAGCCACGCGAGCACACAGGCCAAAACCGGAAACCCAAGAGCATGTAAATGATGATACCCTGCAGCATACTCACAGTAACAGCACCGGTTCTGCAGAATAAGCGGTGGGAAGGAATTGCTCTATCTGAGCGGTCGTGCTTGTTGTTCTCATCAGCAAATCTGGCTTTGAATTTGCTAGCCCATATCTGCCACCATGCGGAAACGGAATGCAATTCCGATTAGTCACTGTGTGAAACTTTGTTCATTTTCTCTCCTCAGATAAAGTGATCACTGGAGATGATGAATTCTGCTCCTGCCAGAAACGCCAACTCTCCTGCTGCTCGGATGAACTGAAAAACTGGTTTAGCACTGGAATCCGAGAATGGCAGAACACGTAGCAAGATTATTCGAAACCCAGAGCCAATAAGAGTTCCAACTTTCCTTTTCTTTCTCCATAATAGTGCCTTATCCAGCAGAGCCATGAGCAACTGCCACCTGGCTGCAAACCGAGATGGAACCCTATGTGGAATCAAGGACATGCGACTCACTTATTGTCGGTAAATCAAACAGTTCTAACTTTCAGGTGTACGAAAAATAGATTCTATCCATATTCAGGGAAGGTCAAAGGCGATCTGAGATGTCTAGGAGGTGGTCACTCTTCGTGATTGCTCTTTGTTCGAGTTGTGAGAAAGTTTCCCGCTTTAGTCGCATTTACGTTTCTTGTTGATGACTGAATCAGACAGAAGGAGTTTCACCAGAGCTGCACTTGACTTACATTCCTCTCCCTCGCTGTCATACTTTCCTGGAACTCTGTGAGAACAAGAAAACAAAATACATACTGCGTCATTCGGCAGCCTGTCTGTGATTTCCTCATTTTCAGTTACAACATGGCTTAGACTTCAGGCCACACGGTAATATTAGTAACAGTATGAAAACAAGAGTCGACAGTTCATCTGTGCCTGTAAATCTTTTCATTCCTGTTGTTGACTGAATGAACTGTATCCGTGTCTGCTGCTTCGAAACTCGAATATGTGAACTGCTCCAAACTATGATTGAGGATTTCTGGTTTTGGTTGACACACGTTGAGAAACGCCAGACAGCGTTCAAATGAAGCGTTCAGAGCACATTTTCGGATGCATTTTACAGAGACTAACATCATGAATCCAGTGTTCGCTGTGACAGACGGTAAGTAATGCTCTCCTTGTTACTGATCCAGGCCAACTTCGCGTGTAAAGCAAATGCGGTACTGTTGTTACAGAAAGGATCAGTGTCGGTAACTGTGTCCTTAAAGTGGACATGATTGAAAAAATAAAGAATAACATGTTCAAATATCAAGGAAATATTGGCTGAAAAGCTGCAGACAATTTTCCCTGCAGCGCCAAGACAGAGGAACATATGTAACGGCACTCTTAAACAGGATGGCCAGCAGTGATATAGACATCACCACACATGAAGGACCACTGCGAATAAAAATTTGAAAATGAAATTCACGCAGCAGGTATTCGGAATTATATTATTTTCACCGCTACAGTAGTATTGGGCGAGTAAATTCAAAACAAGGTTTGCTGAGAATGCATTAAAATCCCATCGATCATCATATGAAAGACTGTCGCCCGGAAAGAGGGAACAACAATGTATCTTCTAAGCTTTTTACTGGGCCACTTTCGCACAAAGTGATATTGCTACTCTCCTGAAAAGATCAGGGCCCGCAGCATGCACTCTTAGAAATGATGACCATCAGTGCTGGAAACTCCCTGCATATTCAGAACAAGGAAGAATACATATCGAATAATAGCGTAGATGGCAATAAATTGCACTTCTATTCCCTTTCATCACAACAGCTGGAATGTGTGGGGATATACAGAGTAAGGTTTACTGACCAGGTCAGAAAGCAATTAACTCCACATATCTTGACACACAAGCCTATCTTTCTTTCTGTCCGATTTTGTTGAAGCGTCGATCCTTCGCGTAGGAGATGAAGATGATTACTGTTCCCCCGCAGGATCACAGTGTGGCCAGAGACCTGATCGAGCTGCTCACAACAGTTCGTGTTTGCCGAGAATCACTGAAATTGAGATTGATGACACATTGACACGGTATAACAGCTGCCAACACATGTGGAGGGTTTTGCGACCGATTAGGACCCACTCTGCGAAAAAGACTGGATCCTAAGACTGGGGAGTAAGTGTTCAGGGAGAGGACTGGAGAATGGGGTTAAGAATGATATAAGGCAGAATCGAATGGCGGAGCAGACTAGATATTCTGAAAGCGCTAACCGTCCTCCTATGTCTTCCAATCTCTGGCCATCTGGTATCTAAGGAAATAGAAACAGAGTTATTTGTTCAGTTGGAAGTCCTGGGCAAAGTGAGAGATAGAACAAGCATGATACAATTTCAGAGACTGGTAAAATGTTTGGAGAGGAAGCAATAAAAGAGAAGCTGAATATAAAGTTTGAAGTCAGGACATATTCAGTAAAAAGGAAGTTTGTAGAAAGGCAGAGGGAGATGGAGATGGAAGAAGAAGTGTCACCAGTCCCGAAATCTCATTCGGTTTTCATTTTCATGATGCGACCGGACCTGCAGAGATTTTCCAGCAATTTCATTTGTTGATTCTGGAACAGAAGATGGGAGTGATCCTGAACCAATCAGCTCTCTCATGTTTTGGGAATATTTGACTTACCCGTTCGATTAGATCACGTCTGTCCCACACCGAAACCTCAGAATCCTTCCCCACCCCCACCCACGTTACTGGAAATAAACTGTTCATTATATAAACTTATATGAGCACACAACAAGAACATTTGCAAAATGTACAGGGAGATCTCCGTTCCGTTCCATCAGCACATTCTGAATCAATTATTTTTTATTCAGGACCAATGAGACATTGAGCCGTCTCTGTCAGACCACTAACAAATGGCCATTCGCGTCCTGTGTCTTTGAACACTTTTGTTGGTGCACGGATGAAGTGGAATCTCATGTTTTGAAATGGACATCATTCATAGTATTTTCAGCTGCACTGATAAAGTTGTATCTGGCGCTTCCAGTAAAGTGCACACAGTTTTCACTCAGTAACCGACATGTGATCAAAGCAGGAGGACATATTTGTCAGCTTGCAATTCTGCATGTGGAACGACGAGCTGGAACTCTATCAAACAGTGAAAACTACTATTATGGGGCTTGGACGCATGACTCTCTGATTAAACAACTCACATTGCAACGAACTGAGATATCCACGCTTGGGACACGATAAATTAGTTTGCTATTTCATTCTGAGCATAATTCACCTGGCACAGCAATTTGCAAAGATCCAGCTCATTCCTCCCAATCACAAATAAAATAATTCACATCTTTCACTTTTGTTATTTCTTCAAAACATTACAATCTATTTAACACTTGTCCCGGCTTTTAAGATTCAACCCGAATATTTTCATATGAACTGATTTCCAGTCACTCTGGCAGAGAGTAAATCAGTCGGAAAATTACCTTAGGAAACCCAATCATTTATGTTTACAGTATAGGGAATTTCCCATCTGCTGACGAGACAGAGTTCTCACAATCAACATTTTCTTTGTTCTTCCTGCCTAAAACGTTTACCACTTCTTACTTTCAAGACAGGACTTTTGTTTATAACATGTTCCAAGAACAGGAACAACCTTCCAATCTCCTGATGCCGTTTCCAATTTAAAATGGAAATTTTATTCCTTTCCAACGGGAAGAGTAGTTAATGAGAAAGGAGTTTCCACGAGCTGTATCCCAGGGTTTGGTAGGAAGCCCTGATTGCAGCTGAAGTGGCAGCTTTCAGTCGGCATCGGGGGATTGGAGAACATGGTGTCGTACTCTGCTGCGTGTAAACGCCTTGCTCCCTGTCGACTCGGGGTGAATCATGGGTGAGTTTTCGGAACAACACTGCCTTCCAGTCTCTGGCCATCTGCTATCTAAGGAAATAGAAACAGAGTTATTTGTTCAGTTCGAAGTCCTGGGCAATGTGAAAGATGGAACAGTTCTAATACAAAATTGGAGACTTGGAAACTGGTTGGAGAGGAAGTAATAAAAGAGAAGCTGAATATAAAGTTGGAAGTCAGGAGACATTCAATAAAAAGGAAGAGTGTGCAAAAGTAGGTGGAGATGGACATGGAAAAGAAGTGTCACTAGTCCCAAAGTCTTAAATCGATTTTTATTTCCAAGATGCCACGAGACCTGCTGAGATTTTCCAGTAATTTCATTTGTTGGTTTAGAAACAGAAGATGGTAGTGATCCTGGACCAAACAGTTCTCCCGTGCGCTGGGGATATTTGACTTACTGTGTCTATGTCCCACACTGAAACCTCACGGTCCTGCCGCACCTCCACTCTCGTTACTGACAATATACTATTCATTACGTTAAACGCAAGAAGAACAATTGCGAAACGTTGAGGGAGAGTTCTCTTCTGTTTTCATCAGAACAATCTGAATCACTGAAAATTGGTTCAAGACATGTGACATGTCTCTGTCAGACCCCTAGCAAGTGGCCATTCGCTTTCCGTGCTTTTGAACACTTTGGGTGGTGCACGGTTGGTTTGGAACCTCACGTTTTGAAATGGACATCATTCATTGTATTTTCGGCTGCACTGATAAAGTTGTCTCTGGCGCCTCCAGTAAAATGGAAACAATGTTCACTCAGAAACCGACGTGTGATCAAAAGCAGGCGGACAGATGTGTCAATGAAAGCAGCAAGAACATACCCCTGTGAAGTGTTGCAATACTGCACTTGGAACGAAGAGCCGGAATTGTAATAAGCGGTGAAAGCGCCCATTGTGAGGCTTGCACACACCACCCTCAGATTAAGCATCTCACACTGCACCGACTGAGCTAACCTAGCACGGTGCACTGTGGATTAGTTTGCTATTATATTGCGAGCATAATTCATCTGCAATTTGTTAGGATCCAGTTCATTCCTCCTAATCACAAAAATATCATTCACACCTTTCACTTCAGTTATTCCTTCAAAGCATTACAACCGATTTAACACTTGTCCCGGGATTTAAGGTTCAACCGTAATAATTTTACCCGTAATATGTTTATCCTCACCATTATATCGCTGATGTGATTTCCAATCACTCTGACAGACAGTAAATCCGTCGGGAAATTACATAAGGAAACCCAATCATTTCCGTTTACAGTGTTGGGCATTTCCCATCTGCTGACGAGACAGAGTCGTCTCAATCAACACTTTCTTTGTCCTTTCTACCTAAAACCTTGACCACTTCTTATTGTCAAGTCAGGATTTTTATTTATAACACGTTCCAAGAACTGGATCAACATTCCAATGCCCTGAAGCCCTTTCCAATTTAAAGTGAAAGTTTTGCTCCTTTCACACGGAAAGAGCTGTTACTAAGGAAGGAGTTTCCACGAGTTGTTTCCCATGGCTTGGCAGAAAGTCGCTGATTGAAGCTGCAGTGGCCGCTTTCTGTTGGCATCGGGAGCTTGGAGAAAGTGATGTCGTATTCTTACGCGTGTAAACGTCTCACTCCCTGCGGACTTGGGGTGAATCATGGATGAGTTTTATCGGTTACAATGTCAATATATGGTCGGGGTAAATGGTTGTGCTGAAATATTTGAGGCTTATTCCCTGGGTGGGCTCGAACCACCAACATTTCACCCAACTGCGCTGACCATTTGAGATACAGAAACTGGCAACGCAGATATCCTAAAGCAAAGTTATCGACGGGATATGAGGATACGTCGGACAGCAGGAATTTGCGTTGTTTTCAGAGACGGCCGCTGATTTTATCACCGAGAGGGTAAGCATACTGAGGAGCTGCAAATACTCAAACTAAAAGGAATCCACAAATGCGCAGTTCTCTCACATACATCTCCACATAGTAGCGCACTTACGATTTTGGTATTTGAAGCCACGATTCGATAGATACTGAAGCTTCAAAATCCAGCATATTAGACCGCTCGACCACGCTACCACACAAAATCCAAGACTCAGATTTGTTATGACTAGTGTTTCAGCATCGATTCACTTCAGACACATAGAACTCGCAAATTTTGTAACGAAATTGGCGTAATTTAAGAAGGAAGACGAATGAAAATGCACAGACAAGGAACAGGCCCTTCATCCATTCAAGCCTGAGCTGATCCAAATCTACTGTTTAAACCTGTCACCCAATTCTAAGCATCTGTATCCCTCTGCTTCCCACCTACTCATGCATCTATCCAGACGGATCTTAAATGCATCTACCGTGATTACCTCTCCCGTCTCTGCTGGGAACGCATTCCAGACACTCACCACGCGCTGTGCCAAGTAGTTGCCGCGTGTATCCCTCTTAAACATTTCACCTCTCACCTTGAAAGCGTGACCTCTCGGTAGTTAATCCTTCAACCTGGGAAATAAAACTTTTCTCTATCGACGCTGTTTGTACCCTTCATGATTTTGTAAACCTCAAAACGGTCCGCCTCAAACTCCTTTTTTCGAATGAAAACAAACCTAACCTACGCAACCTCTCTTCCTAGATTGCACCTTACATACGAGGCAACATCCGCTTAAACCTTTTACGTGCCCTCTCCTAAGCGTCCACATCCTTTTGGTAATGTGGCGGCAGAAATTTACACAGTATTCTAAGTGTGGCCAGACCAATGTATTGTTCAATTTCAACATGACTTTCCAGCCATTCTATTCAATACCCCATCCAATGAAGCCAAACATACTATATGACTGCTTGACCACTCTATCCACCTGTGCAGCAAGCTTCAGTGTATAATGGACCTGTACTCACAGATCTCTCTGTCCATCAATATTTTTTCCACAAAGCTCTTCCGTTCATTGTATAACCCCATCTAGAATTAGACTAACCAAAATATCTCACCTCACATTTGTCTGTTTTGAACTCCAGCTGCCACTTTTACGCCCAATTTTCAGTATATCAATATCCTCCTGTACTCTTTAACGGTCACTTATACTTTCTGCTAGTCCAGAAATCTTCGTGTCATCTGCAAACTTTCTGATCATTCCAACAGTGCTGTCTTCCAGATCATTTATGTATATCACAATCAAAAGTGGCCTCAACACTGACCCCTGTGGAGCACTACTGCTCATCTTTCTCCATTTCCCGAAACTCATTCAACTGCCACTCCCTGTCTCCTATTGCACAACTAATTAATTATCCACTTGTCTAGAACACGCTGCACACCATGTTACTTTACGTTCTGTATTTGGTTACCTTATCTAACTCCTTCCTATAGTGCATGTATGTGACATCAACAACCTTTGCTTCATCTATCAACTTGGGCACTTCCCTGAAAAACTCTATGCCTCTCACTGATATGCACATTATTTTGTAAATATGAATAATCCTATCCCTCAGTACCTTCTGCAGCAACTTTCCCAACACTGATGTTAGGCCCATTGTTCTGTAGTTATCCAGAATATCCCTATATACTTCTTGTACAGGGGACAATATGAGCAACTTTCCAGTCAGCCAGAACCTCACCTGTGCTGAAGCATGCCACGAAGATATCTGCCAGTGCCCCAACTATTTCCTCTCTGACCTCAATCAGGAACCAGGGATAGATCCCATCCGTTCCTGGGGATTTGTCCACATTAATTACCACTAGCCTGCCCAACACAGCTTCCCTTCTTATGTCACCATGATCCAGACTAATCAAATGTCTAACTCTAGACTCAACATTCACCATGTTCCTCTCCTCAGTGACCACTGATGCAAAATAAACATTCAGAATCATACCCAATCTCTCAGATTCGACATACAGCCTTCGTTCATTTTCCGTTAGTGGAACAATCCTTTCTCTGGTTACCCGTTTACTTCTTATATATGAATAATAGACTTTAGGATTCTCCTCAATTGTGCTAGCGTGAAGTTGTTTCATGACCCCTTTTAACCCCCTTCATTCCTCGTTTCAGACTTGTCCTACTCTTCTCATGTTCCTCCAGGGACCATTATGTTCTTGGCTGCCGAGGCGTTATGCATGCTTGCCTTTTCCTCATGGCGAGTCGTGCAATTGTCCTGTCATCAACAGTTCACGAATATTGCCTTTCGAATCATTTGCCTTCAACGGGACATGCCTACCCTGCACTATATTTAACCTATCTTTGAAAGCCTGCCACGTATGAAATGTGGACCTTCCTACAAAAAGCTGTTTCCAATCCACATTTCCGACCTCCTGCATAATTTTGATATAATTAGCTTTGTCCCAGGATAGTACTCTTTCCTCATGACCACTCTGATCTTTGTCAATGAATATTCTAACACTTACAGAATATTGGACACTTCCCAAAGAAATCACTCACAGCAACTGTTATCACCAGGCCTGGCTTATTCCCCAATATCAGATCCAATATGGCCTATTCCCTCGTCGCACTATTGATATACCACTCCAGAAAACCCACCTGGAGGCTTCCTACAAATGGTATCCCATCCAGACCTCTGACGCTAAGAGTATCCCGGACAATGTTGGGAAAACAGAAATCTTCAATCAACACTAAATAATTGCCTCTACGTCTTTCCATGATCTGTTTAACTATGTTTTTCTTACACCTCACGCTCACTGTAATACAGCCCCAAAAATCTAACCTCACCCTTCTTATTTCACTGCTCCATCCATAGTGTCTCACGACCCAAGCCTTACATGGTGTCCTCCTTTCGCACAGCCATGATATCATCTCTGACCAGCAATGCAACTCCTTCTCCTTTTTCTTCCCTCCCTGTCCCATCTGAAGCATCTATACCCTAGAACATTTGGTTGCCAACCATGCCCTTCCTTCAACTAAATCTCTGTGATCGCAATAACGTCATATTCCCCGGCATCAACCTAAACCCTAAGTTCATCTGTCTATACTCCATGCATTAAGTTGGTGCATTTCAGGCCACCAGTTCTTTTGCATTCATCTGCTCTCTGCCTAATCTTCCCATTATTAATGTTATCTTCCTGATTCTTAGCGTTTCCAGTTTCCACCGCACTGCCGATTTGTTTAATCTTGTGGTTCCCAGCCCCCTGCCACAACAGTATAAAACCTCCCCAACAGCAGTCGCAACAACTCCCGAAAGGACATTCGTTCCCGTCTGGTTCAGATGTAGATCGTCAAATTTCTTATAGTCCCACATTGTCCAGAACTGGTCCAACGAATCTGAAACCCACCCTGCAGCACCATTCTTCAAGTCACGTGTTCATCGTGCCTTTTTTTATTCATTTCTCCGCTGGCAGTCACACGGCACCGGCATTAATCGCGAGATTACTACCTTTGAGGTCCTCCTTTTTAATTTCTCTCCTGGCTCCCTGAATTCTCCCTGCAGGTCCTCATCTCATGCCTGTATGCACATTGACAACTGGCTGTTCACGATCCCCTTTTCGAATGCTCTCCAGCCGATGAGCGACATCCCTGGCCTGAGCACCTGGGAGGCAACATAACTCTCCAGAATTGCTGATGCTCCACAGTGAGTCCACCCGCAGCTCCAGAGTGACCACGCGGTCAAGCAAGTGCTGCAGCTGGACACACTTCTTTCAAGTGCACGTTTAGAAAACCTTTACAAGGATTTGAAAGGTTTGCACTGCTTGGACATGAGAACGAAACTGAATAGGCTTCGTCAGATTCCCAGGAGCTTCAGGGCTTAGATATGGCCTCTCAGAAGCTTATAAAATCATGAGGAAGACAGACAAAGTAAATAGTCAGGGAGCACTTTTTCACAAGACACGCGAGTTCAAATCTACATTGCAAACATTTAATGTGAGAGAGGAAAAATTTAAAATGGATGTGAGGGACACATGTTTTTCACACAGAACTTTTCTGTGTGTGGAATGAATTGCCACATTTAGTGGCAGAGTCTGGTGCACTCAGAACATTTCAAAGGCATCTGAATGGGTGTATAGACAGAAGACCCCGGAGAGATAAGGCACAAATATTGTGAGATATGTATGGATTACTTTCGGTTATGTGTTTAGCAAGGGCAAGTTGGCTCGCGGGATTTGTTTCCATGCTCGACAACTCTGAGATGCTCCAGCCATCGGCAACGGTTTGAATACACCATTTGCAAAAAAAACGCATGATGTTTGTTACTCAGTCAGCGAGTTTGTCTATTTTGTTCGGAGGGTGGATGGGCCCAATCGATCCAGAGATGAAGGTTTTCCGGATATTTGCTGCCAATGACCATTCTTCTTGACACTTTCCCAAGTTCGCCATCAAAGATTTTGGCTGAAGAAAAATACCTCACATATCGCATTACCCATTTTCCTCTCCAGCGAATCCAAAACCTGACAGCTCTTAACGTGGAACAGAATCAGAACTGAAAAGGCAGTACCATGATCAGACTCACCGAAGCTTACGTGCTGTCTGTGATGCACTGTGAGTCGTCTCTGACATGAACCGCTCGCACAAGTAACAGCGAGGCAATTCCAAACCTACTGGAGATTTAGTTTATTGCCAAGTCCCAGAAAGTGCTCAAGTATCATAAAACAAAACAGAACAACAACGAACCAATAAGAGTGAACATTTCCAATTGTATCCATGATTAAATTAGGCCATCAATGCCCCGGTGATCACCTTTCTCCATCACCAGGACAGTAATGAAGGAAATGAAAGTATAGCAACGTCTCACATCGCGATTGCCCACCTTTTCACCACAGAATCAAATAACGTCGAACAGATTCAATGCAGGATCTTCTTTCGAAATAACGGTGAGATAACTATGTCTATTCACTTTCAGAATAAACGGGGAACAACACAAGTTGTCTGGAATATGAATAACCAACATAGACTACTTGGGTTACAGATTCTACTGATGCACAGACTTTCATATGAAAAGGCACCTTGGGTGATTGCCCTGCACCCAGAAATCTTCTGACTGCCTTCTGTTTGCCCTGTCACATTAACCTTGTGCTGCTCTAATCGAATTTGTAGTTCTTGCCATTTGTCCGTATTGCTACTAGGGATAGCTGGTCGTGGCAACTCGTGACTGCCACACAAATTCTTGGCCAAAGTAGGATTGTCCCGCAACGTGATTCGCAGTGCACGAACTTCGCAACGAGGATATGCCACGCGGCAAGTTACAAAGCACGCTTCCATTTATTAAAGTCAGTTTCTGGGAACTGACAACCAGTTTCCTCCTTACACTCGGAATTATGACAACACATAAACCAACAGCCTCTCTCAGAGACAAGCGACCAATGCCCATCTTGTGCCGGACAAACGTAGTTGACAAGATTGCACGCAGGGACTGCACAGAAAACTACAGAGGAGAAGCAGACAGACGACCATCGAGCTGCATTCATGCAGTTCAGTTACCCGATAAACCCCATGCACAGCTGTTCCTTGTAGGTACACACAGGGCACTGAGTCTCTCTGACTCCGGGACTTGGGACCCGGATTATATGACCGTCTGCAGCACTGGTTACTTCCTTGTGTGAGGTAACTCACGATGGAACATATGTAAAACACGATAGCTCATTGAGAAAATAGTACCCAAGAGACGTATTTCTGTTGTGTTTCTGGTCCTGTTCCTGACATGACATCCAACATTGTACTTATTGCGTGCTTCCTGACGATTCGGTGGATGCTTCCGTGATTGCATTGTGTGCAGTAATCTGCGTTTTAGCTGCAATTAGGTGCGTTTGAAACCCAGGATCACCTACCTCTATGCTGTTTTCTTCTTCACACGCGCAATTGCAACACAGTAAACGATCAATTAATATTGGAAAATGACATATACAGGCGTGTGAAAAGCCCAGTTTCCGTGGCAATTATGCAATGGTTAGAGATTACATTGATTCAGGAGATAAGGATGGAACATGTGTTTGGGTAGAGATGAGGAACATTGAGGAAAGAGGAAACCAGCCGGTGTAGCTTACAAGAACAATAACAGTAACCACAGTGTGAAAAAAAAATACAGGAAAAATACCGCCTGTGAATGCTAAAAGAAGGCAAGAATTATGGGAGACATTCATTTCCCTTCTTCCACTCCCGTTTCAATTGTAAAGAAACTTTGAAGAAAAACAATCGAAAAGTCATATATGCAACATCGAACAACGTGCGTCATACCTTGGCCATTGATTACCGTAGATTAGAATACTTACAATATGGAAACAGGTCCTTCTGCCCAGCAACTCCACACCGACCCGCCCCAGCCCAAATGCATTCCTCTCCATTCACCACGTCAATTTAGCACGGCCATTTCACCTAACCGGTACATTTTGGGCTATGGGAGAAAACCAGAGCAAGTGCACGCAGCCACGGGGAGAATGTGCAAACTCCACACATTCAGTTGCATGAGGCGGGAATTGACCCTGACTCTGTGGTATTGTGTAACAGCAGC
Source organism: Chiloscyllium plagiosum (assembly GCF_037043375.1). Taxonomy (NCBI): domain Eukaryota; kingdom Metazoa; phylum Chordata; class Chondrichthyes; order Orectolobiformes; family Hemiscylliidae; genus Chiloscyllium; species Chiloscyllium plagiosum. The sequence continues at coordinate 37,225,199 of NW_028270185.1, read as the reverse complement.
GCTCACGATGGTGTCAGCGTTAGATGGGACTTATTTGCCGTCTTTTATTGGGAAAAATCTATTTCATTGTGAGCATCTGGAAAGACCAGCTCCTTCGCCAGAAAAAGAAATGAATATGTCTCTAACCTTGGATTGTTTCATGCCCAAGAAGACTCAGATCAATACCTCTCTTGATCAGCTCTGCTGATCATGTTTGCAAAGAGATCTAGCAAATTGCCAAAGTGGGATTGTCCTTTCAATCAATAATTTTGACTCAGTTTGGCTGCAAATATCTTTTCCTAAATTTGTGTTTTTCTTCCTTTACATTGGTGTCTCGCACCTGACAATTGACAGCAGAGGTGGGAGAGGAGAACGGAAGCATTGATCTCATCAAGTCAACGGCAGCTTACAATGATTTGGTCAATGCTCAAGCCACCCATGCTGTCGGTAGTCATGGCTGAGTGGTTAAGGCGATAGACTAGAAATTCATTGGGGTTTCCCCACGTAGGTTCGAATCCTGCTGACTACGTAATGAATGATTTCCTGCTGGTACAATTTTCGCTTAAAGTTCGGAAAAACTATTTTGTGAACCAGGCCGGTAATTTGATTGGACTTGGGAAACTCGATTTCTTCATCAGAAATGTTCCATAGATAAAACATTATCTCTTTCTCTTTCCAGATACACTGCTCGACACATCGGGTTTCTGCAGCTGTTATTGAACGTCCTGAGCAGAAGTGCTACTTTTCATTCGATTCCTTTAATCCCTGTCCACTGTTCTCTGACTCGGGTCACTGGCAACACTTCCTCCTGCTCGTCAAAGTGCTCATTCCCCACCGCTCCCTCTCCATCATTAGAAACAACCGCAGGAAATCGCCACTTAACCATCTTTGTTCCAAAGTGAAATTCATCAGCCTCGGGAATCTCTCCACCAAACGGGACTTCTCATCCCTGGACATGGTGCAAGCCAGAGGATTGTGAAGAGACACTGTGAAAATATTTTCAGCTGGCAGTTGAAAAAATGTTTAGGAAGCAAACCATATAACTTAGGCTCCAGCTTTGTAAATCTTGAGAAATTCTTTGGGAAATGGAATCAGAGGAGAATGAAAAAGTGTGAACTGTCGGACGGAGTAGAGGACGGGACATTGACTCTGATGTTCTCGGGACAGGAACTGATCTGAGACATTGAAATCATTCTCGCTCACGTACGTGAGGAATGCGAACTTCATCTAGACTCTGGGACAATGAAAAACTCTGGAATACTCAAGACAATATCCAAATATTTCCTGGGATCACTACAGTACGAGTTCCATAGATGAGTCATTTTTGGCCCAGTGTGTGCAGGAGGGCTTCCTGACACAGTACGTACATATGCCTTCAAGGGACGAAGCCACTTTCGATTTAGTACTGGGTAACGAGCCTGGCCAGGTTTTAGATTCGGAAGTAGGTGAGCACTTTGGAGACATCGATCACAATTCTCTGAGGTTTACTTTCGTGATTGAAGGGGATAGGTGCATCCACGGAGCAAGTGTTTCAGCTAGTGGAAGGGAATTTACGATGCAATGGGGTAAGATTTAGGAAGCGTAGAATGGGGTAGGAAACTGCAGGGGGTGAGCACATTAAAATGTGGAGCTTATTCAAGGAAAGCTGAAACTTTATTGCTGGAACAGCACAGCAGGTCAGGCAGCATCTAGGGAACAGGAGATTCGACGTTTCGGGCACATGCCCTTCTTCTCCTGAAGAAGGGCATGTGCCCGAAACGTCGAATCTCCTGTTCCCTAGATGCTGCCTGACCTGCTGTGCTGTTCCAGCAATAAAGTTTCAGCTTTGATCTCCAGCGTCTGCAGACCTCACTTTATCCTTTTCAAGGAAAAGCTCCTGTGTGTCCTAGATAAGTATGTACCTATCAGGCAGGGAGGAAGATCTAGAACGCGTGAGCCGTGGTTTACTAAGGAAGTGGAATCCCTGGTCAAGAAGAACAAGACGTCTTATGTTAGGATAAAATGTGAAAACTCAGTTAGCGCGCTCGAGGGTTCCAACGATATCAGGAGAGACCTAAAAAGAGAGCTGAGAAGAGCCAGGAGGAGACATGAGAAGTTGTTGGCAGATAGGATCAGGGTTAACCCTAAGGCCTTCCATAGGTATGTCAGGAATAAAAGAATGACGAGAGTTAAATTTGGGACAATCAAGGATAATAGTGGGAAGTTGTGTGTGAAGTCAGAGAAGATAGGGGAAGTACTAAATAAATATTTTTCGACAGTGTTCGCTATAGAAAATGAAAATATTGGCGAGGAAGATGCAGAGCTACTTGCGTCTAGACGAGAAGAGATTGAGGTTCACAAGGAAGAGATATTTGAAATACTGCAGAGTGTGAAAAAAGATAAGTCAGCTGGGCCGGATGGGAGCGATCTGATTTTGTTTAGCAAATGCACTGCAGGAAGGTACAAATCAGGCTGATGTTTACAACGGCTCGTTTTGAGCCGCTAATTTCAGTGAAGTGGCGGCGCCAATAAAAGGTGTCACGCATCTCGTCTAATTCCACATCATGAGCTCGAAATGACCAGAGGTTTCTCGCCGAGTTTCTGCAGGGTCTTGTTTGGACGACACCATGACACGTTTTCACTGGAGTGGATCATGAAATCGCGTCGTGACTGTTTTTAAAATGATGGAAACTTCCAGCAGAGAAGGACGCGACCCTGAAGCAGGCAGCTGAGGACAAATGTTTCTCCTTTGCCAGTGAAAGGCACTGCTTCACAAATTCGAAACTTCGAAGTGAAGCAATGTTGGTGAGTATCTTCGGTGCTTGTTCACCTTTTTAATTCTGATTCCGTGAAAGTTCATGGCATTACATATCGACATTCTGCCAATCGCCAGCCTTTCACTTGGGCCAGTGGCATAATGGAGAACGTGTCTGACTTCGGATCAGAAGATTGTAGTTTCGAGGCCTACCTGGCTTGAGGGGGAGTGTTTTGCTTTAACCGTGGTATACTTTGACGCTCCCCTGTCAAGTTTTCTCGGGACATCGCCACTGTGCTTCCGCATGAAAAGCCTGCATTTGTCCTATTGTCCATTTCAAATTCCAGCTCTCCACAACGGACACTTCCGTCTGTTTGGCGGTATCTTCTGGTGTGTCTCCCTCTGTGGGTGAAAATGAGCATGAGTTCCTCAAAAGAGTTACAATTCGTTATACTTCTGTCCCAGTATTGTGACATGTAAGAACATAGGATAACCTCATTGACATTTGACCTGGAAACATTAGAACACGTGAGACTTTGGGCCAAAGTTCGAAACTGCGACTAGAATAGATGGCTCTCTGATTAGCCGCAATGCACACGGGCGGAATGGCCTTTTCCCACTTTGTAAATCTTCGAAGACAATATGAAAAAAATCTGCAACGAAAATGTTCAGACAGGGTGTTTTATTTACACCATGTACGATAGTATCTATCGCCTTCTCTTGTTATTTACTTGTGAGGATTCGGTATTCTCAGCACCGTGGCCCGGATCGTATTCCCGCTCATGGAATGGTTGTATTATTCAGCAAACATATCGGTGTTCCAGTACGTCTGCCGATTTTCCGATGCTGGCAGGTCGTTGGTTTTGTCCAAAACATTATGAAGGTAAACATAAAACAAATAGCTGCAGATGCAGGAAATCTGAGCCAAAACGAAAATTGTTTGTGCAGCGGAGCATGACTGGCAACAGAAACGTTGACTCTCCTGCTCCTCGGATGCAGCCTGACCTGCTGTCCTTTTCCAGCATCACTCTGATCTAAAGTCAGGTTTCCAGCATCTACAGTCCTCACTTTAGCCTAGTTTCTTCAGTGTCTCTGGTTCCCAATTCAAGAACTCCATCTCTAGCGGTTTCATGTTTGTACCTCCGTGCTGAGGAGTTGAAGAGTGAAGAAAAGTAACTCACCTCCTCCATCTCTGGGGTAATTAGGGACTGAAAATGAATCGTGTCCCATTGAAATATATCTACATGCGAATTAATCTCTGTCTCTTATTGGGAACCATCTCTTTCATTGTAACCATCAGGAAAGATCATTTAGTTCGCCAGAAAAAGAAATGAATATGTCACTAAATTTTGTTTGCTTCAGGTCCGAGAATACTGAGATCAATAGCTCCTTTGCTTACTTCTGCTGGTCATGTTCGCAAAGAGATATGGCAAATTGCCAAGTGTGATTTTCCTTTCAATAAAAAAATTTGACTCAGTTTGCCTGCAAACATCTTTTACTACCTTTGTGCTTTTCTTCTTTTACATTGGTGTCTCGCACCTTCCAAATGACAGCAAAGGTATGAAAGGAGATGGAAGCATTTCGCTCATCAAGACAGCGAGAGCTTTCAATGAGATTACGGCTGATTTGGTCTATGCTCAACCCGCCTGAGCCATCTGTAGTCATGGCCGAGTGGTTAAGGCGATGGATTAGAAATCCATTGGGGTTTCCCCACGTAGGTTCGAATCCTGCTGACTACGTTATGAATGCATTCCTGCTGGTACAATTATCGCTCAAAATTCAGAAAAACTATTTTGTGAACCAGGCCGGTAATTTGATTAGACTTGGGAAACTCGAGTTCTTCATCAGAAATGTTCCATATTTAAAACATTAACTCTGTTTCTCTTTCCAGATACACTGCTCGACACATCGGGTTTCTGCAGCTGTTATTGAACGTCCTGAGCAGAACTGCTGCTTTTCATTAGATTCCTTTAATCCCTGTCCTCCGTTCTCTGACTCGGGTCAGTGGCAACACTTCCTCCTGCTCGTCAAAGTGCTCATTCCCCACCGCTCCCTCTCCATCATTAGAAACAACCGCAGGAAATCGCCACTTAACCATTTTTGTTCCAAAGTGAAACTCATCAGCCTCGGGAATCTCTCCACCAAACGGGACTTCTCATCCCTGGACATGGTGCAAGCCAGAGGATTGTGAAGAGACACTGTGAAAATATTGTCAGTTGGCAGTTGAAAAAATGTTTAGGAAGCAAACCATATAATTTAGGCTCCAGCTTTGTAAATCTTGAGAAACTCTTTGGGAAATGGAATCAGAGGAGAATGAAGAAGTGTGAACTGTCGGACCGAGTAGAGGACGGGACATTGACTCTGCTGTTCTCGGGACAGGAACTGATCTGAGACATTGAAGTCATTCTCGCTCACGTACGTGAGGAATGCAAACTTCATCTGGACTCTGGGACAATGAAAAACTCTGGAACACTCAAGACAATGATGTGTTTCTGTTCGCCGAGCTGGAAGTTTTTGTTGGAAACGTTTCGTCCCCTGTCTAGGTGGCATCCTCAGTGCTTGGGAACCTCCTGTGAAGCGCTTCTGTGGTGTTTCGTGCGGCATTTATGGTGGCCTGTCCTTGCCGCTTCCTGTTGTCAGTTTCAGCTCTCCGCTGCAGTGGCTGGTATATTGGGTCCAAGTCGATGTGTTTGTTGATGGAGTTTGTGGATGAGTGCCATGCTTCTGGGAATTCCCTGGTTGTTCTTTGTTTGGCTTGCCCTATAATAGTAGTGTTGTCCCACTCGAATTCATGTTGCTTGTCGTCTGTGTGTGTGGCGACTATGCATAGTTGGTCGCTTCGTTTCATGGTTAGTTGATGTTCCTGGATGCGGTTCGTTAGCTGTCTTCCTGTTTGTCCGGTATAGTGTTTTGTGCAGTCATTGCATGGGATTTTGTATACTACATTAGTTTTGCTCATGTTGGATATCGTGTCCTTAGTTCTGGTAAGCTGTTGTCTGAGTGTGGCTGTTAGTTTGTGTGCTGTTAAGAGTCCTAGTGGTCGCAGTAGTCTGGCTGTCAGTTTGGAGATGTTCTTGATGTGTGGTAGTGTGGCTAGTCCTTTGGGTTGTGGCATGTCCTCTTTCCGTGGTCTATCCCTTACGCATCTGTTGATAAAATTGCGAGGATATCCGTTTTCGGCGAATACCTTGTATAGGTGTTCCTCTTCCACTTTTTGCAGTTCTGGTGTGCTGCATTGTGTTGTGCCCCTTTTGAATAGTGTCTTGATGCAACTTCGTTTGTGTATGTTGGGGTGGTTGTTCTCATAATTCAGGACTTGGTCTGTGTGTGTGGCTTTCCTGTATACCTTTGTGGTGAATTCTCCGTTAGGTGTTCTCTGTACCATCACGTCTAGGAATGGGAGTTGGTTGCCCTTTTCTTCCTCTCTGGTGAATCGGATTCCTGTGAGTGTGGAGTTGATGATCCTGTGTGTTTTCTCTATTTCCGTGTTTTTAATGATTACAATGGTGTCATCCACGTATCTGAAACAGTGTTTGGGTTGAATTTGCGGAAAGACAGCTCTAATCTTTGCATTACGGCTTCTGCCATGAGTCCCGAGATCGGTGAGCCCAAGGGTGTTCCGTTGATTTGTTCGTATATCTGGTTGTTGAATGTGAAGTGTGTTGTGAGGCACAAGTCCCAAGATTTAGGAAGATTAGGTAAGATTTAGGAAGCGTAGAATGGGGTAGGAAACTGCAGGGGGTGAGCACATTAAAATGTGGAGCTTATTCAAGGAAAAGCTCCTGTGTGTCCTAGATAAGTATGTATCTGTCAGGCAGGGAGGAAGATATAGAACCCGTGAGCCGTGGTTTACTAAGGAAGTGGAATTCCTGGTCAGAAGAACAAGAAGTCTTATGTTAGGACAAAATGTGAAAACTCAGTTAGAGCGCTCGAGGGTTCCAACGATATCAGGAAAGATCTAAACAGAGAGCTGAGAAGAGCCAGGAGGAGACATGTGAAGTTGTTGGCAGAGAGGATCAGGGTTAACCCTAAGGTTTTCCATAGGTATGTCAGGATTAAAAGAATGACGAGAGTTAAATTTGGGACAAACAAGGATAATAATGGGAAGTTGTGTGTGGAGTCAGAGGAGATAGGGGAAGCGCTAAATAAATATTTTTCGACAGTGTTCGCTATAGAAAATGAAAATGTTGGCGAGGAAGATACTGAGATACTTGCGTCCAGAGTACTAGAGATTGAGGTTCACAAGGATTAGGTGATAAAAATACTGCAGAGTGTGATAACAGACAAGTCCCCTGGGCTGGATGGGATCTGTCCTAGTATCCTCTGGGAAGCAAGGGAAGAGATTGATGAGCCTTTGGCATCGATCGTCAAATCATCGTTTTCTACAGGAATAGTGCCTGTGGAATGGAGCATAGCATACGTTGTTCCCGTGTTCAAAAAGTGTCGCAGAGACAACCTTGATAATTACAGACCAGTGAGTCTCACTGCAGTTGTTGGTAACGTGTTGGAAAAGGTTATTATGTATAGGATTTATGACCATCTGGAAAAGAATAATCTGATCAGGGACAGTCAGCACGGTTTTGTGATGGGTCGGCCTTGCCTAACGAATTTATTGACTTTTTTGACAAAGTGACCAAACAGGGAGATTACAGTAAACCGATTGATGTGGTGTATATGGGTTTCAGAACTTTGTTCGATAAGGTTCCCCACAATAGGCTATTATACAAAATGCGGTGGAATGGAATTGTGGGAGAGATTGCAGCTTTGATCAGTAATTGGCTTGCCAATAGAAAACAGTGTTGTAGTTAATGGAACATGTTCTTCTTGGTATCCATGTACTGGCGGCGTACCACAAGGGTCGGTGTTAGGTCCACTGCTGTTACATGAGATCTAACCTTGCCAATCAGTCTCCCATGGGGAACATTGTTGAACGCCTGACTGAAGTCCATATAGATCACATTTACTGCTCTGCCCTAATCAATCTTCTTTGTTACTTCTTCAAAAAACTCAAATCAAGGTTGTGACACACGATTTCCCACGCACAAAGCCATGTTAACTATCCTGAATCAGTCGTTGCCTTTCCAAATACATGTACATTCTGTTCCTCAGGATTCCCTCCAACAATTGGAGTATTCTTGGCAGATGCAGTTTCATGTCGGGAATGCGACGTCATATACTTTGTTTGGAAGAATCAAAAGACACACTACTATTACAATAGATAGAAACGCAAAAGATGTGCAGTGCAGAGGAGTCTCAGTGTCCTTATACATGAAACGAACAAAGGTTAATCACATATTTATTTCTTGCTGGCAAATAAAAAGCCTTTTTATGATGCTCACAATTAAAGAGATGGTTTCCAAGAAAATAGCAAAATTAAGTCATCAGGAGAGTAATGAATTACCAAGATATCCTTCGTGATTTTTTATGGGACATGTGGGATGTTTTTGATTATGGTTCTCCAAACGTTTTTACAATGGAACCGAGAGTGTTAATGGGAAGTTAAGATCACGCATGACTATTGCCATTTTTGTCACTCACACACAATTGTTTTTCCTTGTATGATTTATTTCGCTTTGTGGTTACTGCGAGTGGGCTTGTAAACTACACATGCTTGTGAGTTCATTCCTCACTGTTTCTCAACTCCAGCCAAACAGAGTTTACATCCTTATTTCCTGAATCAAGGTAATCGCTAACCATTGCATAAATGTCATTAAAACTTCGGTATTTCACACGCCTCTGTATATTCCCTTACAATACGAATTGATCGTTTACTGTATTGCAGTTGTGCATAAGAAGAGAAAAATAGAATAGAGAATGGTGGACCTCCGCTTCACACCCCCGTTATTGAAGCGAAAATGCACATTACTGCCCATAATACGATCGTGGAAGCATGTTCTGAAACGTCAGGAAACACAGAATAAGTGCAGTGCCACAGGGCATGTCAGGGACAGCACCAGAAAGACAACAGAAATGCTGCTATGAGCTCCTATTTTGGATATATTTCTCAATGAGCAATAGAGTGTTACATGTGTTCCATCAGGAGTTACCTCACACAAGGATAGTAACCAGTGTTGCAGACGGTCATATCATCCGAGTTCCAAGCCCTGGAATCAGAGACATTCAATATTCTGTGCATAACTGCAAGGAACAGCTGTCCGAGGCGTTAACAGTCCTGGTGAAATTATGAATGCAGCTCTCTAGTTGTCAGCCTCTTTCTCCTATGTCGTGTTTCGTGCAGTACCTGCGTGGAATCTCGTCAACCACGTTTGACCTGCACATGATACGTATTGGGTCTTGTTTTCTCGTGAGTTGTTGTCTGTGTGAGGCTCTCGGTTTCTGTGCTGTCATCAGTCCGAGTGTTCGGAGGAGTCTGGATATCGTTTTCCAGAATTTGTTTTTAATACAGGGAAGCATGATTTAAAAATTACCTCAAAGCATATCCTCGTTGCGAACTTTGTGTGCCATGCATCTGCGAATGAAGGTGTGTGGATATTGGTTCTTGGCAAAGAATTTGCGTGGGCGTCAGTCCAGCAGTCCCTAGTAGCAATACGTCCAAACGGCAAGGGCCACACATTCGACTAGAATAGCACAACAATAATAGGACAGGGCAAGCAGAAGACTGCCAGACAATTCCTAGAAGCAGGGCACACATCCACGGATTCCATCCGTTGGACCCAATCTGCAATCCCAACAAACGGAAGCAGCGGGAATTTAACCAAATGAATTCGTACCAAAACATGAGAGCAGCGCTTCACAGGAACCTCTGCAGCGCTGATAATGTCACCTAGACAGGCGAGGAAAAGTCTGCAAACCATCTTCCTCGCGTCACCGAACTTTTCAACAAGAACTCCAGAAGCATCCGAACTTCACATCTTTCTGCTCCAAAACACTCCGCTTTTCCACAACAGAGAATTGCACACTCAACTACCGCGTGTAAGATGAGAATACCAGCCCCAACACTACCAAGGCGGCAGTAAGAGCGAGGGGAAACAGCTGCCACTATCATTCCACAGCTACAAACGCTCTCTTTGAAAGGTACATTTTCGTATGAATGTCGGGGCAGCAGTAGAATATGGGAACTAAACAGCCTGCGCTGTGTATTCATATTCTGGACAATGTGAGTAGTTCACAGCTTTCCCTGAAAGTGAGTGGACGTCGTTATCTCACCGCTGTTGTGAAGCCAGATCCTGCACTGAATCTGCTCCCTCGTTTTTTGTTGTTGTGGCGACAAGGTGGGCAATCACAACGTAAAACCTTGTTATATTTCTCTCATTTCCTTAGTTACTGTTCTAGTGAGGGAGGCTGGAGATTGGCTCGCTCAAGCAGATGGAGGCACCAGCACATTTTTGACCTAATTTAATCGAGAATATAATTGGTAATATTCACTTTGCATGGTACATATTTCTGTTATGTTTTATGTTACTTGAGCACTTTCTGTTACTTGGCAATGCACTAAATCTCCAGAATGACGGGAAGCTCCGTTTGGAATTGCTTCGATGGTATTTGTGTGAGCGGTTCTTGACATACATGTCTTTCACTGACTCACAGACAGAAGTAATGAGTTTGTGTGTCTGATAATTACTCTGCACCTGGTCCACGTTAAGAGCTGTAAGTTTTTGGATTCACTCGAGAGTTGAGGGGACAACACGATTTGTGTGGTTTTTTTTTAGTCAACGAAATTATTTGATGGACAACTTGGGAATGTATCAAGGAGAATGGTCATTGTCTGTAAATGTCTGGAAAACATTCCTCTCTGTGTCAGTTCAAATCATTACGCCTCAAGAAAAAATAAAATTCAAACACGCTGACTTAGTATCAAACAGTATGCGTTTTTGCAAGTGGTCTATTCAAACTGTTGTCAGGTACTGGAGTGTCACAGAATTGCCGAGCACGGAAGCAAACCTTCCTATCCAACTTGCACCTGCTGAATAGATGACCGTAACTAATCTAAACATATTTGCCAATATTTGTCACTTATCTCTAGGAACACTTCCTGTCTGTATACCCATTTAGATGCCCTTCGAGTGTTGTGAGTGCACCAAACTCTGCCACTAAATGTGGCAATTTATTCCACACGCACAAAAATGTCTGTATTAAAAACAAATATCGCTCACATCCTTTTCAAATTGTACTGCTCTCATATTAAACCCATGCTATCTCACTTTAAACTCACCTGACTTCTGAATAAGTTTAGATTGACTATGTTCTCTGCTCGTCTACCTCATGATTTTGTAAACTTTTCCAAGGACATCCCTCAGGCCTGAAGCTCCAGGGAAAACTGTCGAAGAATATTCAACTTCTCACTAATGTCCACACCGTGCAAACCTTTCAAATCGTTGTAAATATTATTTTTTAATTATGCGAATGTGTTCATAAAAAGTGTCAGGGGAAATGGCCTGAAGTGAAGCGATGCTGAAACATTAGTCTTGACAGGTTTGGCGCTTAGTTATCGTCAGGGAGCGTCGCTGAGTGGTTTACTGTAGGTAAAAACAATGAATGCAGATGCTGGAGACCAGATTCAGGATTAGTGGTGCTGAAGAGCGCAGCAGTTTAGGCAGCATCCGAGGTGCAGTAAAATCGAAGTTTCGGGCGAAACCCTGTATTCCTGATGAAGGGCTTTTGCCTGAAACGTCGATTTTACTACTCCTCGGATGCTGCCTGAACTGCTGTGCTCTTCCAGCACCACTAATCCAGAGAGGTTTCATGTGCTGGGTTTAGGGTCCAGTCTCTATTGTGTCGTGGGTTTGAAACCCAACTTTGCAATAGAACAACTGCAGGCAGTTTTTTATGACAGAACTACACAGGTCCTGATGTTGTTTTAACGGTGTGTTTGTTACTCCTCGGGTCTCTCACCCTCTCTGCGATAAACACGGGTACATGAGCAACTGATTCTTAAAACAATGAGAACTACTTCTGTCCACATCTTCTCGAGCACTGTGCGTTTGGAAGTGTACACGCACAATTTTGCTGCCAGTTGCTGTGTCTCAAATGGTCAGAGCATTTGGTTGAAATGTTGGTTCTCCTAACCCAAAAAGAGCACAGAGCTGTACATCTCTATGACTCTAAGTATTGAGACCGACCATCTTCTGACAATACAACCACGAGAACTCATCCATGATTGACCCTGAGTCCGCAGTGAGTAAAACGGTCACGTGCCAGCAGAATGTGACCCCATTCTCTACAAGTCCCCCAACAGAAAGGGGCCACTGCCGTTTCAAATAGCGGCTTTCTGCACAGACCTGGGACTCAACTCATGGAAAGTCCTTCCTCAGGAACGGCTGTTACCGTGTGAAAGGATAAAAAAATTCTAATTCAAATTGGAAATGGCTTCAGAAGATTGTTCCTGTTTTTAAAACATTTTATAATCAGGATTCCTGTCTCGAATATGAGAAGTGGTAAACTTTGTAGGCAGATAGAACAAAGAAAGTGTTGATGGTGAGGACTGTATCTCTTCAGCAGATGTACACTCTAATCAGAAATGATTTGGTTTCCTGAGGTATTTTCCCGATTGATTTGCAGTCTGCCAGATTGTCCGGGAATCACTTCGGCGACCTAAGGATCAGGGTCAAAATATGAAAATATTAACAGAGAATCGTCAATCCCTGGGCAAGGCCTAAATGGATTGTAATGGTCTGAAGGAATAAATCTGAGAGTTGAAAGATTTAGATTAGATTACAGTGTGGAAACAGGCCCTTCGGCCCAACAAGTCCACACCGACCCGCAACCCACCCATACCCCTAACCTAACACTATGGGCAATTTAGTATGGCCAATTCACCTGACCCTGCACATCTTTGGACTGTGGGAGGAAACCGGAGCACCCGGAGGAAACCCACGTGTGCAAACTCCACACATTCAGTCGCCTGAGGTAGAGAATTGAACCCAGGTCCCTGCTTCAGGTGAGGCAGTAGTGCTAACCACTGTGCTAGCGTGCCGCCACTTGGGTGATGTTATTTGCAATGGAGAGGAATGAACAAGATTTTTGAAAATTGCCGTGTCAGCTGAATTAAACTCAGTATGAAATGATAAATTAACCAACACCAATCCTGTCCTGGCTCGCTCAGTCGGTAGAGCTTGAGACCTTTACTCTCAATGGTGTGGTGTCGAGACCCACGCAGGGCGCTGTTGTTTGTTAATAGGTATGCCGCTCCCCATTAATGTTGCAAGAGCGAATTCCCTCGCTGAGGCAGATTTTGTTGACACATTTTTTCCTCCGATTTTGATCATCTCTTGGTTTCTGAGTGGAAACTGTCTCCACTGTATTGCAGGTGCAAGAGAAAAGGTTATCAGTTCAGCCGAATATGCTTTAAACAATGTCCCTTCCAAAACGTGAAGTACCATTCCAAACGTGCCCCAACCAAAATGTCCAGAGACGTCGAAAGCGAATGGCCACATGACAGTGACAGCTGCATGTCAAATGGTGCTGCAATAGAATTAACTGAATGTGAATGTTCTGATGGAAAGCGAATGGAACTCTCCCTGCAATTTTCCCATAAACTCGGTAAATGATGCTGTTGTGTACCCATATGGGTTTACGTCATGAACAGCTTATTGTCAGTAACACGAGTGGGGGTGATGCAGGATAATGAGGTTTCCGTGTGGGTCAGAAGTGATTTGTTCGAACAGGGAATTCAAACGTCCACAGAGCAGACATTGCTGATTGGTCCAGGATCACACTTCTCCCTTCTGTTTCAGTACCAACAAATGAAATTGCGGGAAAATCTCAGCAGGTCTGGTAGAATCTTGGAATTGAAAATCGAGTTAAGTCTTCAAGACCAGTGACATTTATTTCTCCATGCCCATCTCCGTCTACCTTTTTATTGAATATCTCCTGACTCTCAACTTTATACTCAGTTTCTCTTTTATTACTCCGTCCCCAAACATTCTCCCAGTCTCAAAATTTAATAGCAGAACTGTTTCATCTCTCACCTCGGCGAGTTATGAGAGGAGGACTTCGAAATGCACGATTAACTCTGTTTCTATTTCCTTAGATAATGAATGGCAAGAAACCAGAAGGCATCGGAGGACAGTTAGAGCTTTCAGCCCATCTGGTCTGCCGCCATTCGGTCATGACTCATATCGTTCCCAAACTAATTTTCAGCCTTCTATCTGTGATACTTTTCGCCCCCCTGAATTTAGGATCCAGTCTTTTCCCCAGAGTGCGAATGAAACCGTTCCAACCATCTCCACATGGCAGCTGTTACAACGTATCTGTGTGTGATCGAGCTCAGTTTCCGTCCCACACAGCAAACACGTCTGTTCTGAGCAATGCAATCCCCGCTGCATGACAGATCGATCGCGTCTCTGACCCCACGGATTTTCTGCGAGGCTGTAGTTAGCTCCTTCACCACCAACGGCAAGGACCGGTGCTTCAAAATGTGGGGACAAAGAACGATAGGCACAAGAGTTTGTACAGGTTCGGTCGAAAGGGTTATTGTCAACTTCAGTGGATTCCCTGCTTCAGAGTCTGGGTTTGAATCGCCCAGGCCTGGATAAAATTCCAAGTCAGGAAATGAAGATTTATTGCTCCTCTTCTTGTGGCTAATCTGAATGAAAACCATTTTCTGCTTCCACAGAGAGCACAGAGCCGGTTCTGCCAGAAGGAATCCACTGATTGATTGCATCCAACTGGAATCATCGAGACATAGAAATGTACTGCAGGGAAACAGACCCTTCGTTCAAATCTGTTCATGCTGACAGGAAATCCCAACCCAATTTGGTCCCTCTTGCCAACACATGGTCCATATCCCTCCTAACCCAATTGGTACTTACATACCATTTCAAATGCCTCTTGAATGTTGAAATTGTACGAGCCTCCACCACATCCTCTGGCAGCCATGGCAGCACATACACGAATAAATTGTCACTGCAAATCCCCTCTAAGGATCTCACCTTTCTGAGCTGAAGCTATCTCGCTATTCATTTAATGTCGCTATGTCTAATTCTTGGAACTCCCTCCCTATCGACATCATGGCGGTATCACTGTGTTGAGCACTTCGAGGACGAAGTAAAGTAACTTATCATCTCAATCTCTTGAGTAATTATGGTTGGGCAGTGAAGCCTATCCCAAAGAGTGACGTGCATTCTCCAGAATTTCGTTTCGAAAAGCTGCAGTTTCCAAGTGGACACCCGAAAGTGGTCCAGAACAAGTGTAAAGATTCGAAGGGAAAGTAGGATAAACTGAAAGTCAATGATGACTGGGATGAATGAGGCAGAAAGTGAGTGAGGGGCTGTTGGTACAAGGATCAATGTCAGTGCCAATGATTTAGCCCTTACTGGCCACTGTTAACACCGGCTCACACACCACTCCTGGTAAATTCACCACAATTACGGTCTCTTAGTATGAGTTTCCCTCTGTGCATATTCACGCGGTAAATCGGCCCCGAGAGGATGAACGCATATTGTTTATCCTGTCAGGTTAAAGAGGTGAAGGCATCAGTTTGAAATCAAAGCAAGAAGAGATTGCCTCTTCCTGTACATTTTCAGTGGAGAGTCGCCAGCTGTGAACTTCATTCCTGCACAAGAGGACGTTGATAAAAATTCTCATCGAGCAGCTTTATTACAGAAAGGTGGTCTGGATAACTGTGAGCAAATACTTCATTAATTGCCCTTATTGATTTGAAGAACAGTATCTGTGGTTTCGTCAGTTTAAGCATATGGTACTAACCAGGTGTTAATGGTGTCAAATGCTGTCAAATGTTCTGTACATTGAAAGGTAATTGTTTAAACTTTTTGTAAAAGCCGTATTGTTTCTCCAACATCGCGAAAGTGACGGATCAGCATGCTTCTTGTGTTTGAGCTCAGACCGTTGTTATTTCGTGCTACCAGGCCCTACCGCCTGATGTAGACCCATTAATCTTTGTTCTATCCTGCTAATTCAACGCAGAGTTCTTTTTACTCTGTTCGACAAGGATTTGTCTATCTCTTCTACTATTATTCTCCGTCCGTCTTTTCAAGTTTTTTGGGAATAATGAAGAGACGCAGGAGACACTGCAGACTTGCAGGACAATGTTGTAATAATAACGCATCCAATGAGATAATGGCTCTCATTGTCTGCTGTCACCATTCATTGATTTTAGGCAAACGGCAATGGCATCATAGAAATCCTATAATTGGAGTGAAACTGCTTTTTGTCTGGTCTATTATGAATACTATTTAGAATTGTAAAAGCTCATAACGTTTTGAGAGAACAAATGTCACCTGATCTCAGACCTAAGTAACACAGACATTACTTGGAGACTATGAGCCCAGTTCTACACACTCTGGCCGGGGGAGAGGTGGGGGGGGGGGGGGGGGGGGGGGGCGGAGAAAGCCACGGAACAGTCTCCAATTTTAACACTTTTCCAAGAGTAGAAATGAAAAATGATGGATATTGACGGAAAGAGAGTGGGAGAATGTAGAAGAGAGTGAGATGGTACAGAGAGACAAATGGACACAAACAGAAATTCTCCATTCACCATGGCTGCTCATCGACATAAAGGCGAAGAAAAAGGTAATGAAGGCCAGCCTTTCACCAACTCAGGGCAACAGCAACAGCATTACAGCCGATAAAGGAATTTTGCATTTTTACAGATGACGTCTGTCAGCTCATGAGAGATTCTGGTAAGTATGCTGTTTTGCGAAGTGAAATTGACAATTAACAAGGCAATAAAATAATAAAAAGCATAAGTAGCCTGAATCTGTCGTTTGCAACATTAAATCTCTGTGTCTCCACAGATCCTGTCAGGCCTGCAGAGTTTCTCTGTCAATTCCTGTTGTTGATTCAGAATCCAGGATTCGCACTTCTTTGTTTTATGCTCGTCTGAATCCTGTTTGTGACAATGCTCGATTAATGGCCAGTTCCATACAATATTCCTTGCTTTGGGAAGGTTGTCAACAACATAAACGGTCAGGGGATATTCCCCATTGCTACAGCAGTGAGAGCACTGCGTCCTTAACAATAGACGTCCACGGAAAGTGAAATATGGCGCTGTACGTTTTCTCAATGAATCCACTTTTACTTCATACATTTGTGATCATTTTAGCTGCACAACAGTTTCTTTCTTTCTTCCATTTCTGTCAGCGTGGAAAAGGCCTTTCCGCCCATCTGCAGTGCGGTTCATTGGACATTCATCTTTTCGAGTCGAGGAGCGACTATTTCTTCGAGGACCTTCTGCACTGCATCTCGGGTGGGGTGGGTGCGAGGCTGTACCACTATATTCACCTGTCTATAGATACCGGAGAAGGGTCTATCTGTTTCACTCCACCAGGCTTCCTCATCGCTCTTCTGAATCTTGGTTATTATTACCGTTCCATGGCACCTCCTTCTTTGATATCCCATGTCAGGTGTAACTGTAACTGTGGTGGATACTACTCAGTGCCAGTAACAGGGTATTGAAGGATCTCTGCGCAAATATTTATTGCCTTATTTATAGTCGTCCTGGTTACGAAAGGGGCATGGGTGGCATGTAAAAGTCAACTTAACATCCTTGGTTCAGATTACCGTCTGCGGTTGTATCCCGGACACCCCTGCCTTCACGACTCGTCCTGCCATGCAGCCCCATATTTCTATGAGTCTTATAATCACTACTTACACTTATTTGGATCCGGTGTTGTCCGATGTCTCCTCAAGGTTAGCCACACGTTTGCAATGGCTGGCGGGTTTCAACGTGGCTCTTTCGGCGATCTTAACAGCTGTCTGTGTTGTAGGGAGCCCTTGGAACGGTCCCAGCCAGCTCTTCGCCTTCATGCTTTTGCTCCTGAAGTCTTTCACCACTATCCAGTCTTCAGGTTCTGGATTGTGCATCTTCCCTTCTGCTCATTGGGGTATTGCTGCCCTTCTTTTGATTCTGTATTTGAGACAGAAGTGTGGAGAGTTTTATGCCGTAACATAATATCTCGTCCTCACAGTGGTCTGTTATCTGTCTTACAATCGGTCTTGGGCCAATTCCTGTATTGGGCCACCTCCCAAACAAAATCACAAACGTCCTAAGATTTACTCGTCCTCTCCTTCATATACATTAGCACAATTGGAAATGCCTTTGTCCATGTCACCTCCAGTTCCTCACAACATTTTGCCAATTTATTTATAACTGTAGTTTTATCTCTTTCCACTGCCCCACCATTCGCTGGGTGGTAGGCACAATGTTGCCTCACCTTTATTCCCAAGTAATCACTGATCTGCTGTAGGGCAATATTTATAAATGGCTTTCCATTGTCGCTGCTTAGCCTTTCAGGGATGCCCCATCTCGGAGTTATTTCAGTTAGCAAAGCCTTGGCTACCGCACTGGCATCCTGTTGAGACGTGGGAGCACTTCCACCCCGTGGGAAAACATCAACTATTACCAGACAATGCCTTTTCCCTTCGCTGTGTGTTAGTTCAATAAAGTCCATCTGTAAATGTTCAAAGGGTCTTTGGGGTTGGGGGTGTTCTGCCTGATTCATTTGTATTCCCCTCCCCACATTATTAGTGGCACAGATAACACATTATTCACATTATTTTATTGAGTAATGAGTAAATCCCTTTCTGTACCAGCGTGCTGAAATATTGTCATACATCCCCACTTTTGACACATGGTCTTTACCGTATGTTACTTTGGCATAGAAAGGGAATAAAGATCGTGGTAGACAGGGTTTACCATTGGGGCCACACCACACCCATTCCCTCATTCTGCACCCTGCCCTTGTCCATTCACGCTTCTCCTTCGATGTGGCCTGCGACTGTAACTCCCATAAGTCAGCTTTGGATTACAAATATTTGACATACACATGTCAAACTCATCAGTTGGCGGCTCATTGGCCGCCGTCCTTGCCACTCAGTCTACATTTTCATTGCCTTGAGAAATTGAATCATAAATTTTCCTGTGGGCTTCACATGTACATACAGTGATTAATTTAGGCAATCGGACTGCTTTGAGGAGGTCAGAGATCAGGCCATGTTATGTGATTGGCTTTCCAGTGGAGGTCAAGAAGCCCTTGTTTTTCCACAGGGATTCAAAATTATGTGCAACCCCAAATGCATATCTGCTGTCGATGTAAATATTCACAGTTCTTCCTTCGGCCAATTTACATGCCTCAATCAAGGCAATCAGCTCTGCTGCTTGCGCTGACAGATGAGAAGGAAGTGATCCCGCTTTGACAATATCGTGGGTAGTTGCTACAACATACCAAACACTGGCCTATCTCTTTGCTTCTGAATGCTGACCTATCCACAATAAAACGCCGTATCCAGATTCTAAATTGGTGAATACTACACGTCTGGTCTCGGGCTTCAAATGTCATTAATTACAGCGACACAGTCATGTGGGTCTCAGTCTCCTTCTGTGGGGAGAAGACAAGCAGCATTAAGGACGTTACATCGCTTTATTGACATGTTAGGCTTCTCCAATAGCATAACATTGTATGTGAAACAACGTGCTGCCGACATGTGTGCTGTGTTTTGCTCAGAAAGCATTAAGGATACTGCATGTGGGACCAGTCGGTTTAATTCAACAAAGCGGACTATGTCCTTGGAAGCTACAACAGCCTTTCCAAATGCAGGCACGACACGGAGGCATTTATGAAATCCTGCCATGACGGGATCTAAGTTGAGATGAAAAATAAGCTACTGGCCTCAATTTTCCACACATAATTCTGCATCAGCACAGATGTCATGCAGGCAAGCTTCTCATCCACTGTTTGTACAAAAGGCTTGTTTGGATTTGGAATCCCAGTGTCGGTGTAGTTTGGAGTGCCATTTAAATTCAACAAAGGCACTCTAGGCCTCAGGGATCACTGTAACGGACTCTAGCTCTGCAAACCTGAACCATGAGCTATGTCACTATTGGGCGCATGAAGGGTTGTGCAATGCGGGTTAAACATTCTCAGTAAGATCGCATGACCAAAAAGGATAGCAATTGTTTCTTCATGTGAGGCTTTGTATTTTGCTGGTTTGCTTGAACTCTGTCTTGCCCAATGGCCTTTCCTTGTTCAGATATTAAGTGCCCCAAGAACTTCAACAATTGTTCCACAAGTTGTAGTTTTGCGAGGCTAGATGGCAGAGCATCGCAAGCCTACCTTTCTCACATTGTTTCTCTGTTGATGTAAGCATTCCCTTACATACTGCAGAAGCGATGACCCCCCCCCCCCCCCCCCCTTCCCCCTCCCCCCACCCCGGTTAAAACAAGAGTCTCCAGACTCCTGTGTAGAGCCTCTTGACTTATTGTGGGGACTCACAGTAATCTTGAAAATGTCACGTAAAAGTATACTATTGGCCTTTGAATGGAAAAGTGAACCGGAATTGACTGTCGGCGTGTCAGGGTACACAAAACAAGGTATTTGCTAAATCCACAATGGAGAGCCATTTACATCCGGTGGAATTTGTGCCAATATAATATAGGGGTTGGGAACATTTGGGGTGTGCGGAACAACAGCGTTCTTGATAAACTTCAGGTCATGAACAAACCTCCATTCCCCTGATTCACCTGGAATGTTTGCCTTTTTGAACGATAAAAAATGAGTGTTCTCACCAGTGATTATTCACGGGGGATTATCACTACAGCCTATAAGAGAGATTCAAAGACTGAATTAATTCCTTGCACAGCCTCGGGTTTTAACGGCTCTTTTGCTTTGCAAGGACGATACTCAGATTTCGGGGTTCTTCTTACGGGTTCGTATGAGCCCCACGTCGTGTTTTCCTTTTGCCCTGAAATCAGATGGGACCCTTCTTAATCTTGGATCCGAGACATCTACCAACGCCAGACGACACTCCTGGTGGGGATTATCTGGACTGCCCTATCTGCCTGAGTTAGCAGATTTAGTATCTTCCTATATGTCCTTATAACTGCATTGAAGCAGATAACCACACCGACACTGAAGATACAATCTTTCGTTTTTTGTGCCTGTCGTACCCATGGTCCCAAATTCTGACACCTGTCGCTGGATGCCTTCGCCAATGATCCGTGAGGTAAAAAACCTTCCACATCAAAAAAACAGGGTCTACCTACCGTCACAGATACTTAAAAATGTTTAAAGTGACAGCACATCTGTGATCATTCCAATAAAATTCGCACAATAACAACTGATCTGGTTTAACCAATCTCCTGAACCAATCCTTCTCTTATGATTTGTCAGGACTATCTCGGTGTATGTGTGGTGTGCTGTGCAGTGCAGCATATCTCCAGCAAGAAAATCGGTGATAATGGGATTAACATGGCTACTTGCTTCCTGGGTGAGTGAATTGCTCACGGGACCTATCACTCTCTGACATGCATCAGGGGTCGTGATTCGTATTTTCCAGCCTGCACTGTTAAATCTTCTTTTTGTATTACCTGCAAGCCCGTTGGGGAACTGCGCAAATCCGACCCCAGCCTCACTATGAGATCCCGAGACATCAGATTGAAAGAACAGAATTCCGATAACAGAAATGAGAATTGGAATGTTTCCCCATTACTGGTTTCGCACAATAGGGGTGCGGTAAATCTCTCTCGTGTCACGACTCCTGATGCACCCATTGAGTTCAGGAAGCTTTCGTTCATCTTTATTTGCGTCGACTCTCTGAACTGCCTTGATTTATGACCTGAATATGTTGCCCTTGTATCTTCCAATAAAGTAAGAGGTGCACCTTCCACATATAACATAGATGTAAGCATTGACTTATATGCATCATCGTTGTACTGAAAATATAGTTCACGCTTCGCAAACTCAGTGCTCAGTGTAGAGGTGGGACATGTTTCAGTGCCCATAAGGTTAGTAGTAGAGATGAGCATAAGCGTTTATTCGTTGCCAAGCATAAAGCAAAGAGGTTTACCTGTAACTTTGGGGCTGCCCACCTCCAGCTCAAACTTCCTCCATTAGTCACCCTGCTGCTTAGTCTCCAGGGACGATTGAGGCTGCCTGGGCGTTCACTGCCTCACTCAGTGGTCCATTGCTCGGCAAACAAAGCACCTGCCGGATTTACCTCTGCCTGCCCTTCTTTTCACGCAGCACCTCCTTCCAACGGCTGGGCGACCATTTGCATCATAGTCAGCTGAGCATTATGTGTTTGCTGTTCCATCTTTAATTTCCGTTTTTCCTTCTCTTGGGCCAGAAAATTTTCAGCATGTAGCGCGTGGAGTTCCATCAAATTCAGGTTTCCCGTGTCCCAGGTAATACATTGGCAAGACGCCTCATGTAATGGGCGCCTGATAGCTTTCACATATTCCCTTAAAAGTACAATTCGCTTCTTCTTATCAACACTTCAATGTCAGGGGCCTGAAACATTCGAGTTCCTTTCCAGATAAGGAGTTGTTTTTTTTCTAATTCCTTGGCTGTTGATATGGTAGTTTGCTGGCCTTGTAAGTCTGCTATTAGTTCGGTTTACATATGCATAGAATTTCTTTCTGCCTGCAACACTTGCCCTCTGCAAAGTCAGGCCCTTATTTTTTGTTTGTTTCCCTGTGCTTTTATTGGTTTCAAAAGAAATGTTAATTTTCCATTGCAATGGACATCACATTATTTTCACAGGTCGGTGCAACATCGAGGACCGAAGTGCTTGTACTGCACTGTAACGTTTTATGTTGTAAGATACATTTCCTACTGGTATCCGATGTCTCTCCTCACTGTGGAAACTTCCAGACACATCTTCCAGTGATTTGTCTGCACTTTATACAATCCAGAAAACTGTAGTTCCTGCTGAGAATGTGATCTCTCTACAATGGAGAGAGGAAAACAGAGCCGGTGACAAAGCTGAGATCACTTAAGTTCTGTCCAGAATCAACAAAAATTACCACGGTCTTCCAGTGTCCAGTCACTTTAACATTGCATTGTGTACCCAATCCATAATACCAGTCTCTGGTCTGCTTCAATTCTTCTTCAAGGCAAAGCACTAGCTGGAAGATCGGCAACTCATTTTCTACTGAACGACCATGCAGATTTCAGGACCCAACATCGAATTCAATCATGTTGGATCCTGTCCGCCCTCTTCCACATTTTTCACCCACCTACACATCCCATCAGTTCCGAACACGAATCATTGGACTCGAAGCGTTAACTGTCCTTTCTCATCATAGAGGGACAAGAGCTGCTGATTCTGTTCAGACATTTTGGCATTTCTTCAAAGAACATTTCTTTTTCCGTTGTAATTGCAAGACTGCAGGAACCGTCTGATTGCAGGAGAAGTTCACAGGAGATGTAAATAATGCCAAGGGTTGGACCATTCCCATTGTGAAGGTAGATGAGCTAAGCTGGGGCTGTGTAACTAAGCACAGAGAAGGCTGAGTGAGAAACTGATTAACATACGCATATTAAGAAGAGGATAGATATGTATGACAAGGATGAGGCTTTTCGGGAAGGAATAATAACCAGTGACATAGATGAAAAGCAGGAGAAAAGCGGTTTAGAGAAGATTTAGGAAGAACGCTTTCACCCATGGCGTGTTGTTAATCTGGAATTTCTTATTTGAACGTGTGGTAATGCTCAGTGTTATGAGGACATTTCAGCAGTATGTAGCCGAACACTTGAAGATCCAGAGCACACGTCGATAAGGACCAGATACTGGAAAGTGTGACGAGGTCAGACAGACGTGAGATGGGTGTCCCGAACGAAATCGTTCGAAGGCAAACTTGTGTGCTGAAAACTGGGTGAGGCCGCGACTCTGTGGTGCAATGGAAAGCGCGTTGAATTTCTACGCCTTTCTTAAGACTGCTATTCAAAAGTTGTGGATGCAAATCTCATCAGAGTCGAGTTTTAGTCTATGGTTTGAAAGGTGTTCAGACCAGACTCGGCTGATCATCTGCAAAACCAATAACATTCATGCAAACATCCAACTGCCTTGAAATGCAATATTTTCCTCTCAGCGATGAATAACTTCGATGACTATTTATGGTCGAGATCGATAAATATGCGTTAGCCACTTGGCAACACGATGATGTGGGTACACTGGAAAAAGACATATAAGTGCTGTGTGAGCTATGATGGTACAGAATGGCGTGGCGGGGCAGGTGCGGTGTTAAGAATGGCCTACTTCTGCTCCTTTCTGCTTGAGTCTTTTCTGGCCCAGGTTTTTAAACAATCACAATGAGAACAATGTGAATCTAAACCGATTAATATTTTCTGTCTCACCTCCACTTCGCTACCCTCCAAGCTGGAATAGATAGCGCCTGTTTCAGCTTTAGGTCAGACAGTGGAGGATTCTCACAAGTTCTCTGTCAGGCTGAACATCCCTTCACATCGGCTTCCAAGTGGACACATGGAGCAAGCGATTATATGGATGCGGGGGATTCAGGGACAGATTTCCCTTTTGCTGCGCTAGAATTCTGGCCAAAGTAATGAACGTGAATTTCTGACATTTTGAAACTTGCTCTGGATTCTTGCGACTTGACTAATTAAACTAAAAATCAATTTGCCCTTGCATAATATGATTAATTTTTCACTATTTATTAAACAACCATGCCACGTGCCCTCGGATGTAGTAATGCAGAAGATTATTGACGTTATGTACAGTGTGGGTCATTGTGCCGTATGAACATTCAAAAGAATGCTGGTGAAGTAACAGTGAATCGAATTCTCTGACGAATTGATACCGATAGAAAGAAAATCCCAGTACAGTGGCGACATAACATTTCCTGTGTTCAACGCAGGAAGCCACGGTAAACGAACACAGAATTCAATTATGCGTACTTTCACCACATTTTACTATGTCATTTTCCTGAACCTGATGCCCCATAATCGATGATCCATCATCGGTATTACTTTCTCTGCGCTGTGTTTCATTTCAGATCTTCAGCAAAAAAAGAGTAATTGGTTTGAGGGGCCCAGTGGCAAGATCAGTAGCCATTGGTCATCAGTACACGGCAGCTCCAGTGGTGCAATTCGTCAGTTTGATGTAATTGCACAACAGACTGGAAGTGTATAAGGCGCCAAAGTTGCACATTCGGTTCTCGCCAGGTGTTGGTTTTACTTACAGTGACCAGAGATGATTGCGGCTTCAAGCTGAAGAACAGTTCAAACACCGAATATTACACCGCAATAAAGTTCATTTTGGCCCTAACGTTGCAGCGACCTGTGATACCAATCTGACTAGTATTTTACCATCATAATCCACAAGGTTATACAATGACCATTTCATTGCCCTGAAAGTTGTTGAGTCTACGAGTGTTGAAGGCAAGGCGTTCAGCACCCTTACTACTCAGTGATAAAGGAACCTACCTCGGTATCTATCACCCTCAATTTACATCGATGTGTCCTTGTGCCAAAATTAGCATTTGAAGAAAAATGTCTTCACTGTCCACCTTATGGCAACCTCTGATCATCTTCTATGTCTCTCGAAATTCACCTCTCAAACACCTTGTCGCTATCAATAACCGCCTCAAGTCCCTCAACCTTTCCTCGTAAAACCGTCTCTCCATAGAAGGCAACATCCTAGAAATTGTCCTCTGCACCCTTTCCAATGCTTTCACATCCATCGTATAAAGTGGCGACCAGAAGTGCACGCAACTCTACGAGTGCGGCCACACCAGTTAATTTCTGGAGCTGCAAAGTGATCATTTCGCTCTGAAACTGAATCACTCTCCCAAGAAAAACTAACACACCGTAATCCTTGCAAACAAACCTGTCAACGTGGGTGGTAACTTTCCGAGTTTTATATACA
Organism: Chiloscyllium plagiosum; assembly: GCF_037043375.1. Taxonomy (NCBI): domain Eukaryota; kingdom Metazoa; phylum Chordata; class Chondrichthyes; order Orectolobiformes; family Hemiscylliidae; genus Chiloscyllium; species Chiloscyllium plagiosum. The sequence continues at coordinate 37,199,902 of NW_028270185.1, read as the reverse complement.
TGGGCACCGAGATCGCTGTACACATCTACACTTCCAAGAATATTGGAATTAGCCAGCAACGCTTTATTCTTGTTGATCCTTGCGAAGTAAATTATCTCACACTTTTCCACATTAAAATCCATTTGCCACTTCTGTGGTCAGCTCGGCAGATTATCCATGCCCCTCTGTAACCGTCAGCAGATATTGGCACTATTGACAACATGGTCGATCTTAATGTCATCTGCAAACTTATGAATCTATCATTACATGCCCGAATTCAGGTAATTTATAAAAATGACAAACAACAGCGGACACAAACAGGAACCTTGTAGTACACTATCAGTTACGGAACTCCAGGATTATCATTTCCTATGAACTACTACACTCTGTCTTCTTTCAGCGAGCCAATTTCTGATCCAAACCGCTAAACCAACCTCAATCCCATGACTCTGTATTTCATGCAACAGCCGACAGTGCCTTACTGAAAACCACATCAACCACTTTACTCTCATCCACCTGTTTGCCCACCTTCTCAAAGACCTCAATAAGTTTTGTGAGGCATAACCTGCTATTCATAAAATCTTACTCACTATCCCGAATCAACTTCTTTCTTTTTCGATGATCATAAATCGTATCGCTCATAATCTGTTCCAAAAGGTTAGCTGCAAGAAAGCTAAGGATCACTGTTCTATAATTACGAGCATTGTCTCTACTCCCCTTCGTGAAGAAGGGGACAATATTTGCTAAACTCGGGTCTTCTAGCACTAATGACATAAACACTGACGAAATAAAGCTTATAGTCAAAAGTTCTGCAATCTCCTCCCACGATTCGCAGAGAATCTTCGGATACATCCCATCAAGTCCAGGGGACAAACCTATTTTTAGACTTTAATGAATTGCTAACAGCTCCTCTTTATGAATGTCAATTTCGTTTATTCCAATACATTGCATCGCAATATTCTCTTCGACAACATTGTATTTTTCATTTTTGATATGATAAACAAAATACATTCAGCGTCTCTGCTATCCTTGGACTCCGCTGACAACTTCTTACTTCTGTTCTTGACAGGCTATAATTATATGCTAGACATTCTTTTATTCTTGAACTATCAACTGAAATATTCAGGATTCTTCCTGCCAGACAAAGACTTCTCATGCCTCCTCTCTCTTTCGGCCCTTCCAGGTTAGCTTTTAATTCCCAAGCGTCCTACCTCAGCCTTCATAGCTCATGTTTACATACGCCTATTTCTCTTTCTTCTCAAGAGATTCAACTTCTTCAGTAAACCCAGCTCCCTGTGTCGACCTCATATTGCCTGCATGACGCATACATCCTTACCAAGGATATGCAGTAGCTTTTCCCTGAACAAGCTCCATATTTCAGGTGTGCACAACCCTGGAAGTTACTTTCCACATGCGGTGCATCTTAACTCTTGCCTAATCGCATCAAAATGGCCTTTCACCCCGCGATACCTCTTGCTCTGCAATAAATACCTATTCCTATCCATCAGTAAATAAACATAACCGAATTGTGGTCACTATCAACAAAGTGCTCACTTACCTCCATAGAGAACAGCTGGCTGAGTTCATTACCCATAAGCAAATCCAATGTGGCTTTGCGTCTTGTTGGCCTGTCGACAAGCAGCGTCAGGAAACCCTCCTGCACACATTGGACAAAAACTTACCGATCCGAGGTGCTGAACCGATAACATTTCCAATCAATATTTGGAAAGTTAAAGCTCCCCATAACAACTACTCTGTCACTTTTGTTTCTATCCAGAATCATCTTTGCAATCTTTTCCTCCATATATCTAGAACATTTTTGTGGTGACCTCTCCATTCCTGATTCTAATCTCCGTCCATTCTACCTCAGCAGATTCAGTCGCGTCCTCACCAATATTCTTTTTGCTACCATAATACTGTCTTTGACGAATAATGCCACATCTCCCCCTCTGAAACGACCCTCCTGTTCTGACTGAAAAATCGAAACTGAGGTACCACGAACAACCATTCTCTTCAGTCCTCCGTTCATGTCTCTGAAATGGCCACAACATCGAAGTCCCAGGTAACAACCCATGGCACCTACCTTATCCCAGATGCTTCTGGCGTTGAGGCAAACACACTTCAAGCCACATTCATCCTTGCCAGTACACTCTTGTAAACCTGAAACGCTATTTATGACAAAACCACTCACAACGACATGCAAAATGGAGCTACAATTCAGCTTCCCACTCCGTGGCTGAATTCGTTCAAACCCTCCTGAAGAGCTTTGGCAAATTGTCCCCTCAGGGTATTGGTACTGTTCTAGTTCGGGTGAAGATCATCCTGTTTGTAAAGGTTCATCGACTCCAGTATGAGCCCCAACTATCCAGGTATCGGAATCTCACCATCCTTGCAACAACATTTTCAAATGCTCTCTCCCTATACTTCACCTCACTACGACGTAGAATGGGCAACAAATCAGAGAGAACAACTCTGTTTGTTCTAGATTTAAGATGTCACCCTCGATCCCTGAAATTCTGCCATACATCCACATCACCTTTATTACCGATGTTGGTGCATATGTGGACAATGACTTGGGGTTGCCCACCCTATCCCTTAAGGATCCTTAAAACACGATTCGAGACATCACAAACCCTGGTAGCTGGGAGACAACACACAAATCATGAGTCTGCCCTATATCCACAGAATCTCAATCTGTTCCCATCGATATGGAGTCCCCAATAACAAATGCTCTCCTCCTCTCTCCCCCACCCTTCTGAGAAAAAAGGGCAAACTCTGTGCCAAAGATCTATTCCCAATGGCTTTCCCCTCGGAAGTCATCCCACCCCCCAAAAAAATCAAATATTGTATACATGTTACTGAGGGGCACGGCCACAGCAGATGCCTGCACTGTCTGCCAGTTAGCGTTTTGGCTCCCAATTATGCAGCGGACTGAGCTTACCGACTTCCCTTTAATGCTGAGCTAACAGAAACAGCTCAGTTCTTTTACAATTTACGAAAGTTCACGTAGAACAATCTGCTAAACCTTTCTTCACAACCAGTATTTTCTACTCGGTTGGAGGTGATATATGGTATATTTCCAATTAACGTTAACCAATTGGAAATTGTGCACCTAACACTTACCCGACCCTGCCGACCAGACTCCCTGTCTTGGTGAAATTCACTCATTATGTTTATGCACGCATCTTTACAAATATTTCAGAATCAGCTTCTGACACATTTTTCCTGAAAAATAATCATTTTCGATTACAATTACTATAGAATGAAAAAGTGCTCCAAACTTTTCCTTATCATTCAACGCTGGTTTTGAAGTTCGAAAGTCTAGTTATAGATTCATCTGAATATAGGATTTTCCCTCCGGTTTACTCTCAGCAAATTCACATCATCAGGGAAACTTCCATATGGACGCAACTCAGTTTTACCTGGTTTCACGCCACATGATCTATTCATCTGTTCCACCATCTCATGAAACCCCGCCTTGACTTTTATAAAGGCGTTATGCCCCAGTACTTCGTTGGCTTCCTTTCCATTTTTTTTTTTGTTTCCCAGTAGACGCTTTCCATTCTTCCTGACTTCTTTTGATTCCAGTCATCGGCATCCATGTCTTTTATCATCTCTTTTGTATCCCAGGGAAGTCCATCTTGAGAAAGAATGCTGTTATGATGCAACACATGAAAACCCGCTCGAATGGTGTACACTGTCATTACCAGTATAGGGAAGATGGGAGCTAGTCCAGACACAGGTGAATAGATTGGTTGTCACACAATGGATTAACCACTGACTGGGAAATGACTGTTTTTCTTCATTTTTCTCCCCTCTCTGAACATGTGCTAAAACAACACAGTAAGGTATCATAGAATGCCGACAGTATAGAAACTGGCCATTTGATGCAACAAATTCACACCGACCCTCCAGGGATTAACCCTCACAGAACAATTTCTTGCCCCATTACTCTTCATTTGTTCCTGAATAAGGCACCTTACTGACAGTCGACCCATTTGGATTCATGCCATGTCTCAGGCTCTGTGAGGCAGCAGTGCTAACCAGTGAGCCACCTTTCGGCCCTGCAGCAATATTTCAAGGCCCATGCGGACGCGTGTAAAATGCGTTTCCTGTCAAAGATGCTCCGCTTTAGTTGTTGTCATTATCAGGAACAATAATCCTAATTCCCTGACCAGGCATTGAAACCAAACCATAGCGGTGATAGTGATGAATTGTAACCACTAGCTGACATTTAGGACGGCAGGTGCAATTGCATCTTCTCTTAACAGCATAGATTTTTTCCTGCAATGAGACGTTTCTTCCAAAATACTATCCGTGACACCGAGCTTTTACAGCACAGAATAATGAATTATGTCAATGCCAGTCCATCAAACATCCATCCATTCTCATTTCCAACTTCCAGTAGCCCGCAGCCTGACTTCTGAAGTGTTCATCTTAAAGAGTCGTTCCCTGCAAAGGCTTAATCTCAAATGAAGAAGCGAATGAGACTGAAGTCAGATACCATTGAATTTGATCATGAGCTGCGGGAGAACTGAACCTCATTTTCAATCAAAGAGGGAAATATACAGGCACATCTTGTGAGAATGACAAAGGCCTGAGGAGAGGCCAACATTCAGAAAATGAGGAATTGAACTGTTTGCCTCTTCTTTCTTCACTTCGGGCTTTAAAACCCGATTCTGTTTGCATACGCAACGGTGTAAACAGGCAGGCGACGGTCCTTCGAGGACTGGCACAGTCGTGAATACTTGGTATATGCTAATCGTTGAATTCTCCACCTGTTGAGGTAGCCTGGCGAGCTGTGCTCTTCCAGCCTCCTACCTTTCTTTTGGATTCCAGCAGATTCCTGCCTCGCCATAAGGAATGTTAGCATTCAGCCGCTTTGCTGGACGTTTTCCTCCCCTACTATTTCACCGTTACTTTACTGCTTCGACTGTATCACGTTGTTCTTCCAGCTAAACTATCGCATTCTTGGCATCAGATGCTTGTCGTCCTAATGTTCCTCGAAGCAGAAACACAGATGGGGATTTCAAAAGTCAAGCAGATGAGGCCTGGTCCGTAGGGGAAATCACTTCACAATGTTCCCTCAGAAATAATTCCTACCAATAGGGAAAATGCTTCTGTGAATGTTTGTTGCAACCAAATTCAGCAAGGCCCAAGTGAGATTTGAATTCACGAGCAATGGTTGAGAAGACCAATGGTCTATCCACCGGCGAAGAGAGCGTTTTTTCTGACAAACTCTAGCACAGTCTATTCCGTCGTCTGAGGTCCGTGATGCAAGCTTTGTTTTCTGTTTTAAAATACGACTTGAAACCCATTTCTTTGATCACCTGTTTGATATAACACTTTATCAGCTTCCCAATATCTCATAATGTGACTGGGATCAAAATTTGTTTAAACTCCCTCCAGAGGAACAACTTTGAAGTTTCCATTATGTGAAAGGCACGATGTAGTATTGATAGCAATTAATTGCCCTTCATTTCAACAAAGATTACAGCTTTTCATCTTCCGTTGTTGACTAATTCGTTTCCTATAGCATTGTGCGATTTACAGAGTGAAGAGATTTCACAAATTAATGACCTTGGTAGATGACGTTTAGGCAACAAATGTGGAACAGTTCAAATCGAACATTCTCCGGAAATTGGAATTGCAGGCTATGCAGGTATCTGAGAATGTGTTTTAAAACAAAATCTTGGGTGTCGTGTTCACTGGCTGGGTTGGCATTTATTGAACAACACTAATTGCTCTTGAGTGGGCTGGTGGATATGACAGTGATAGACAGAGCGAAGACAGTCAAGAGATTTGCAGAAATGATAAAAACGTTGGAATTTAGCTGCCCGGTAATGGGTGAACAACCCTTGTTGCTAATACTCCCACGTGCAGCAAAATTGTCGAAAGATCTCAGGACTACATCTTTGGGTGAATAACCCGCAATCCCTGCCCTACCAGCATGTGGAAGCCCGTGTGGAAAGATAAAGTTGCGAAGGCCTCAGTGCACGTTTGGGAAAATGTGCAGTGGTAAAAATATCAGTTAGGTCAGGAACAATGGAATACTGAACAGAACGCAAGTGCACCCTTGAATAGAGGCAGAGGGAGTTAGGCCAGAGCAGAGGGGGAATTTGAGAGGACGGATGGAAGTGTGTTACCACCGTTTAATCCAAACGAATGGATGAGAGTTTGAGCTGCAGAAGAGCGGAGACGTGGAAGAGTTAATGATGTTAATGAGGTGCAAGTAGGCTGACATGGTGACGATGGCAATATGCTGTTGAAAGCGTGACGGATGTCACTATGGTTATGACGTACTCGTTCAGACTCAGACAGTTGCGAGTGGGAAGATTGAGTCAGTGGCGAGGCATTTTCTCCAGCTCAACTCATCCATTTGCCGCAACTCCACTCTCAAAACCCATCCCTCCAACAAGGACAGAGCTCCCTTATTCATCACTTGAAATTCCAGCAGCCTCTGCAGACATCATGTCATTCTCCGACATTTCCACCACCTGAAAATGAACCTCACCACCTAAGATGTGTTTCCCTCCCCACCCCTATCCGCTTTCTATAAAGATCATTCCCTCTACGACTCCCTTGTCAAGTGCACGCCCCTCACCAAATCACCCTCCCCTCCCGCCCCATTCCCATTCCAACACGGAATTTGCAAAACCTCCACCCAGACCTCCAATCTTTCACAGGCCCCAAAGGAGCCATCCATATCCATTAGAGGTTTACCTGCACTTCCACACATGTCATTGAATGTATCCGTTGCTCCTGATGCAGTCTACCTATATTGTGGAAACAGGAGACCTAATTACAGTTCGCTTCAGAAAACACCCCCGGACACCCGTAACAAATAACATCACTGACCGGTGGCCGATCACTTCAACTGTCCCTCCCAAACAGCCAAGTTCATGAAGGTCCTGGGCTTCCATCGCTCTCATGAACTGTGCAATGTATCAATCTTCCTTCCCACCTATCCACTCCGCACTGCATTGTGACCAATCACCACTACCCTCACCTCCATCCACCTATCACACTCTCAGCTACCTTGTCCCACCCCCATCCACTCCAATTCGTCTCTCTACCCCCTCGGTTTAGAAGCTTATTTCCTGATGATGGCTCTTGCCCGAAACGTCGATTCTCCTACTCCTTGAATGCTGTCTGCCCTTCTGTGCTTTTCCAGCAGCACACTTCCGACTCAGGAGCGAGGCAGTGGATTTTGATTTCGGGACTGAAGACAGAGGCATCAGCTTTGCCATGATGCAATTGTGAGAAATGTCTGCTCCAACAGAACTGCATGTCAGACAAGGCAGGACAGCGTATGACCTGGAAGGAACAGGGAGGTGATCGTGTTTATATCCACCTGCAGATCTATTTGTGGTGGATGCTGTGTGCATGAAAGATTCTGACGAAATTCTGGTCACATTCTAAGTATCGAAACTCCCTCACCCTTAGACCATATCTTAGAAAGTTTCCAGAGTCTTGTGAAAGTTGCTTTCCCACTCTCATTTTTGGATAACATCAATTTCGCAGGATATTAGAAGGGGAAGATTTACAAACCAATCTCTCCGCAATGATCTGATAAAATCGCACATTTTATCACAAGTAGAACTTGATAATATAGAGAACATGAAAGGAAAAAAAACCCTCTGGTTATAGTGAGAGAGAAATCGTTCTCTTATTGTGTGTGTGGACAATGGTTCTACCCATCATCAGAGCTCACAAAACACAAATGCAGTCATACTAAGGAAAGTCTATGTAAATGTGCGTATTAATTTTCTTGTCTGAGCTGACTTCCCATGGAGACAAAGAATCCAGGAAAAAGCGATTCACCTGCTCAGAGTGTGGAAAGGGATTCACTCTGTCTCTGACCTGCTGCAGCACCTGCTCGTTCAAAATGAGGAGAAACCATTTTAATGTCTGGACTGCCGAAAATGCTTTAAAACGTCCAGCACAACGCTCATACTAATTAGAAATCTTTCATCTCGCCAGACTTTGGAAAATGTTATCAAACCTCTGTGTGCTTCATCTCTGAGAAATATGCTCACATGAATGAGAGACCTTCAAGAATCCTGGAGACGTGACGTCTGATCTACGTGCTCACCCGGGAGGAGAGATATCTTTGTGTCCAAATCGATAGGACCTGCTTTAAAAGTCCGAGAGACCGGATGGCTCATCACATTTCTCACAATATTAACGTGCCTTTCCAAATGCCCTGACTGCAGGAAGTGCTGCACAAGTTCCTGGAGACGAACGTGTCATCAACGTATTCACACTGTGGAAAGACAGTATTCACTCTAAAAGTTGCAGGGGGCAGTTTATCATGAACGTCTTCTCATTGAAGAGAGACTTATTAAATGGATAGTCTGTGGGATGTGCTTAACAGTCTCTGTAGAACTGATGTCCCTTCCACATTTTCACAATGTGCAAGAGGTTTCAAGTGTAGTTATTCTAGGAATAGTTTCAAGCGTTCATCTCAACTCTCAACTCTCAAAATCAGCCAGTTTTCAGTGGTCAGAAAGCATTTACTTGCTGCATGTGAGAAACACAGTTAGCTCACTCATCGACACTGCTGAGATAAAAGAGGGATCCCACTCAGGGAAAGAATTCACTCACTCATCGACCCTGCTGAGACAGTGCAGAGATTATATATCTCAACAGCGATTTAACCTTGTTGTTCATCATATTCGGATCTGAAAGCAAAGTTTTGATATTCTGGATAAAAATAAAATAAATCAGCTTTGTATTAAATTTATTGTCAAATGTCATTGGAAGGATGGGTTTAACGAGTACTTGAAGCATGAGCACAGGTTCTCAAGGGGAAGTAATGTCTGACAAACATATTAGACATCTGTGAGGAGGTAATGAGCAAGTAAGATGAAGTCTACCCTGTAGAGGTGACCAGCTGGAATTTCCAAAAGGCTTTTGGCGAGGTGCAGTATGACAAACTGCTCAATAATAGGCAACTTCTACTTTAGACGACGGTGTGTTTGGAGTTTCCACATCCTCTCCGATTCTGTCTGGATTTCCTCCCCAGACGAAAGATGCGTCGGTGACCTTCTTTGGACATGGGGAATGCAGAGCTACAGGAATTGGGCAGAGGTGTGAGTTTGGGTGTGATATTCGTGGCAGGATTAAAGGAATCTTCCTGGGCCGAATGGCCTGTTTCCACATTGTAGGTATTATATTAGGACAAGATTGTCTTATGAATTTCTTTTTTAAAAAAAGGTCACAATTTCCATATAAACATATGATTTCAATTGAATCTGTTGAACGATATAAGGAGGCAAGGGGCATTCTTAAAGAGGACATCATAAAGGTCGAGCGAGAATGTCAGATCGCCTTAGCACGTAAAGTTAAGGATATAATCTAAAAAGATTCCACAATTACATTAAGAACTAGAGACGAAATAGGGCCACTTTAAGATGAAAGAGCTCACTTTTGTTTTTAACCTCAGCAGATGGAGAGATATATAATGTTCACTTCGTGGAGAACGAAATGGACCCTAAAACTAAATATTGATGTTTATAAAGTCGTTTCCATCTTAAAGGGCAAGTGCTGGAGGACTTGGAAAATATGAAGATGGATATTTCTGTGGGATTTTATTTCATGTATCTCGGAACTTTTTGGCAAGTTAGGGAATGAAACTGTTGGGTCTTTCGTAGAAATAATTGTGTAAGCTATTACTATGAGTGAGGTGCCGAAAAAATGGGGAGTGGCTAAGTTTGTGCTTTTGTTAAGAAAGGGTGACATGGAGAATCCTGGAAACGATAGACCTGTGTTTCTGACGGTGGTCTTAAGTAAGTTGTTGGATGCAATTAGAAACGATAGGATTTAAATGCATTTGGAGATACAAGGAATAAATGGGAATAACCAGAATGTTTTTTGCACGAGGGAAGTTGTATCTCACAAACATGACTGAGTTTTCGAGGGCATAACTAATATGATTGATCCGGAGAAAGTCGTAGGTATTGCTCACTTGAACTTTAATAAAACCCTTTTCAAGGTCCCACATGTTTGCCTGATTCAAAAAGTTGAAGGTGAGATTTCCAATTCGATATAAAATTAAATTAACAGCAGGAGGCTGGGAATAGCCGTGGAAATTAGCTTTCAGACTGGAGGACTATTACCGATGGTGTCCCACAAGGATCGATGCTGAGCCCACATTCATTTTTTTCATTAACATAAATGATTTAGGTGAGAAGATAAAAAGCATGGTAAGTAATTTGCAAAATTCGTCGGAAAAGGGACAAAAAAAAAGGTGATGGAAGATTGTGAAGAGATTTTCTCGTCAGGTCAATTTCTCTCTCTGTCCTCGAGTTTTTAAAGCGTGGAGGAGTAGGGTTGGGGCGGGACAGTGAAGGGCCATCCGTCCATCGTACAGACCAGGTTATAAGACGTCCATCTATTCTCGTCCCAGTTTGCAGCATTTGCCCCATAACTTTGAGTGTTCTGACTTTCGAGGGAAAATGTCAATGAGATTCGCTCTGTGAGCTTAAATGACACAACAATGGTACTGACGGTTGACGTGGTCATACTGGGTTACAACACATTTCAGGAACGTATTCTCATGTTCACATACAGAGGCAGACACGCAGGCACATTCCTCGACAGTGATAGAGTCCTCATCATTATACACACACAATGCGCTTTACATCCACAAGTTTCTCTGGTGAAAGGCGGCATTAAGTGGAATACAAGCCACTTCTCCAGAAAATATGATCCGTTGCTGTGAGCTGGGATATGAAGTGGATACTGAGCTGAAATAGTCCAACACGCTTTGCATGTGTAACTTTCAATAACACGAATCCCACCAAATCAAGGCATCTTGCTCCTGGGATCTGACAGGATAGCGCTCAGCAAATATTCCTCACAAAACTACTGACACACGGCAAACTCTAGACACTTTCACGTCTCGTCTCGTCTCGTTCTGTTTCTGTCCCTCTCACACCTCCAGATTCCTCTTCATGTCTAGTCCCGAGATCATTGAGCTGTTTGATACAAATACAGATACATCGAGAAAGTGATCTTTATTTCAAAAGCAGTATCAGGGAATGTAAGCTGCCAGGGCTTGCTCATGGCAGGGCAACAAGGCACCATGGTTTCATGTCCTGATTATCGTATAGACTGATTCCACCAATGGGCACCGTACCAGTTATTACCAATTAAAATCTTCCAATGAATACCGTGACTGACAGAAAGTAGCTTTGACCCCTTCCTCGCTGAGGTGCGTTTTGCAAACAATGTCCTGTTCCTTCACAAACTGAGTTTTTCTCAGCTGGCCATGGATGCGTCGAGCACAGAAAATGTCCTTTGGCTCACGAAGTCTGCACATTCCAATACAGTCCCCTGAACTGTTCTTACCCCATTTGGCAGCACTTTGCTCAAAGGCTCAAACGAAGTCAGCACTGTAAGTGTTCCACTATATGGGTCTTTCATGCTTTGGAGGTTTCTGCCTTTTCAATCATGACAGGCGGTTGGTTGCAGTTTCCCAAGCTTCTTTATCTGGGTTATATGCATTTTATTTCATCCTGCGATTTGAATTTCAAACAAAAAAGCAGAGAACAAACACACTTCTAGTTCACTCTCGACTCTCAATCACAGTCAGCAAAATGCTTAACTGCATGAGGAACTCACAGTGGAATTAACACCCATCGCCTCAATCACTTGGCCACACCTGCAGAAGTACGCAACTACACTGGTTTCAAGTTCTCCCTCCCTGTGGAGCTGAGGGATAGGCAATCATTGTTAGGTTTGTTTGAATTGAATCACCACAGCTTCGACAGGGTAAATGTCAGGATATGTTTGGTCTGTGTAATCAATCTCGATATTTCAAATTATCACTCATTTAGAAGCAAAGACAGAGATTGCAGGAGAAACTAAGCATGTCTGGCAGCATCTGGAGATAGATAAACAGAGACAATGATTCAGAGCTTCTTCAGGAGTTTCTCAGAACTCTGTTTTTCTCACAGGGTCTTCTATTCCTGCCGAGTACCTTGAGCAGTTTTTGTTTTTGTCAGAGATTCCCAGCATCCGCAACACTTGACTAGCCATTAAACAATAAGGAAACACATTTGTCGTTCCTCACTGGATAGCTTTTCCGATTGGGAGCATATTCCCGAACCTACTAAAAACACGAAACTGCACAGCAAAGGATTCGGATGGATAAGAACAGCGACCGCTCCATGCGTGGGTACACCCTATCGGTTAACAGCCGAACGAGAGAACTAATTACTCCACAGAGACTGGGGAGTTCCTTGTAGCAAGCCCCTTGCAGGATCTCATAAAGAAGACTGTTAGCGAATTCAAGAATTCGCCTGCCCTTCGTAGAATGACAATTGCCCTCGATTGGTTTGACGTTTCCAAAATGAATCCTGGGGCATTCGTTGTGTAAAATGGGAACAGTCTGATCCCACGCCTTGCCGACACGTTCATGTCACGGGAACCAGCTCTCCTAAAACCGGGACCGACTCCCTTCGTGCCTCATGACGAACATATTCCTGACCACGGTAAAACCCCAGAACTGTGCAGCTGAATAAAAAAGGATGGTGTGATTGTCACTCCCTTCCTGGGTCGTTGGAGAACAGCACCTGTTAATGAAGAGCCGAACGCACTGACTAACATCGCCACAGAGACTGATGAGCCAACAGCGTCAATGATCTCCGAATGCAAGCTTGAGTCTACTCCTCCCCCATGGAAAATACTCCTTAATTAGCTTTACCTTTCGAAAATAAATCCTTAGAAATTCATTCTGAAGACATGGGAATAGTCTACTCCCACCCTCTAAATACACAACCATGACACCAAGAATCAGTTCTCCTCCAACCAGGACCGTGTCTCTTCCAGCCTTTCAGTGCATTGTCTGTGAGCGTTTTTTCTCATTGTCCCGGAGCTGAAATGAATTTTGACGTCCTGACGTGCAGGAACAAGAATCTTTTCAATGTCACAGGTCAGTTCATGCCCGGAGAGCATCAGAGGCAAAGCACTGGCCTCCGCAAGCACGGAAAGATTTCTAACCTGTCTCTGCTCAGTCGAACAGTTCATCGTTCATTCGCCTCTGGATCCGCTTCCCAAGGAATATATAAAGATTCAAAAACCTCGAGACTAGGATTTCTGCTTTGCTTCTTGACAGTTTCCCCACCGGCCAATTGGCAAAATTTTCCAAAAATTTCTTCACAATCCTCTGCTTTGCACTATGTCCAGAGATAAATAAATCACACTTTGTGGAGAGATTCCCGACTCTGGGAATGTTTTGTTTGGAGCAAAGAAGTTTAATGGGAGATTTCTTGGGAATGTTTACAATGATGTGGGCGAAAGCGGTGTGGATGGGCGCGTTGATGGTCAGGAGGAACTGCTGCCCCTTACCAGGGCAACTGACCAAAGGACGAGGAGTGAAGACGTTTAATGGAAAACACAATTTGTATCAAATAAACTCAGTGAACCCTACATAAACACCATGTGTTTGTTATTATCTGTGGATAGAGGAACAAAGCTAACGTTTTGAGTCAGATCCGTTTCTCGTTCAGAACAAAAGTTTCCTGCATTGAGCAGAACTGAGAAAATATCGAGTTGTTGAGACGGGTTTTCTGGAGTTGCAGGGATAACTCATCCAATAGGATATCATTTAAAATCAACAGTGAGGGGAACATGTTATGTATTGATGAGAGATAGAGTGGATGGGAAGGATCCATTTCCATGTGTAGAGAGATTAACAATGCGGCAATGGTCGAGTAACAAAGATGTTCTTGTATTTTTACAGCGCCTTTCAGCACTACTTCAGTCACAGGCACTGAAGTAACTTTGAAGTAGGTGTGTCATTGTCAAAACTAAAGTGCTAATCAGGGCAGTTTGTTCAACCAGAGGAGACGCCAGTGAGATTATGCTTTACTTTAAGCGTTTGTTCCTCTCTGGTTTATATCCAGAATAGTGCAGGACTGGAGGTTCTAATCTCAGGGGAAGGTGTTACCCACTAAGTCAGAGATAAGGAGGATGTTCTCACGTTCAGAAGGTAGGCAAGTATGTAGAAGTATTTACAGCAGATGTCTGGCAAGACTCAGTATATTTAAGCCTTCAATTATCTCTCTATTAATAGCATGGAGCGAGTGGCAGAGTGAAATGTGCACAAATCTGCTGACAATGCACACTCGTGGGACCGCATATTATGTTGAGAACGTGGCATTTCGCACAGGCATACAGATAGGTTCAATGAATGGGGAATAACTTGTCAGATGCAGTTTCATGTTGGCATTATGAGGTCATGCACTTTGGTAGGAGAAGTCAAAAGAAAGAACACTATTAAAACCGAGAGAAAGTAGAAGAAACGTTTGAGACAGAGGGATCTCATGCCTGACACAAACATGTTTAGCATCATATTCTTTCCCTAACAAGATGGATGGCTCCCTTTCCGAATGCTCACAATGAAAGAGATGGTTTCCAAGGAAAGTAAAAAACCCTGAAACAAATAACCTAATCGAAAACAAAGGAAAGAATTGAGTCGTTCCAATGGACAACTTTGATGCTTATGGCTCTCTAAAATTTGTTTATAATGGAGCTGGAAGTGGGAATTGGGGGAGCTGGGGAGTGAAATTCAGGTCACCCATGATTACTGTCATCCTTCGTCTGTCTTCCTCATTTTTTGTATGTTTTATTTCGCATTGTGCTTACTGTGAGTGCGCTTGTAAACCACACCGCTGGTGACTTGTTTCCCAGACAGTTCTTCAACACGAACCGTAATATTCAACATTCTTTTCTCCTGAATCTAGGTAATCTCTAAACACTGTGCAAATATCACCAGAACCTCGACATTTTCCACGCCTGTCTGCCTTCTTGCAACACCAATTGATTCATCACTGTGCACCTGTTGCAGAAATCAAGAACGACCCAAACCGTATAAATTGCATCGAGGCTGCGAGCGCAGATAACTGCAGCCACTGCCCAGAGTCCTGGCAACTGTGTGATCACAGAAGCTCACATTGAACAGCCAGGAAACTCAAAATAATTACAGTGCCAGAGGCCGTGCCAGGAACGGCACCTGAGAAACAACAGAAACACTCTTTTCAGCTACGGACCTGGTTATATTTCTCAATCAGCAATCGAAGTTTACATTGGTTATATCAACTGATCCCTCACTCAAGGAACCAACAACTGCTGCAAACGGAGGAGAAAACGTGGACTTTAGATACTGGACATCAGAGTCGAGAATGCGGTTCTGGAAAACACAGCAGGTCAGATAGCATATGAGGAGCAGGAGAATCGATTTTTTGGGCATGTGCCTGATGACTTGCTCATGCCAGAAACGTTCATTCTCCTGCTTCTTAGATGCTGCCTAACCTGCTGTACTTTTCCGCAATACCGTCTCCATTGCTGCAGACTGTCATACAATCTAAGCTTCCAGCCGCAGAATCAGCAACACTCAGTGTAATGAGTCAACCTATTGAGGATACCTGGCAGTGGTGTTTAGTGTCAAGTAGATCTTCATGAATATGTATCGTGAATTGTCTGTCCTGTATAATGTTCCCTGCTCTCACTACGTGCAACATTGCTTATCCATATTTGTATTGTACATGATGGGTATTGGGTCCATTGTTCTGGTGAGTTGTTGTCTAAATGTCGCTTTCGGTTTATATTCTCTCATAAATCCGAGTAGTCAAAGGCTGCCCGTTCCGATACATTTTTGATTGATGTGCTGGGTCTTGGCATGCCCTCCTTACGTTGTTTGTCGGCAAGGAATTTGCGGGAATATCTATTGTTGGAAAGCATTTCTGGAGGATCCAGTAAACACTACAATCAGTTGTAAAGAGTGGCAATGCACAGACATGACGCGGTCAACAAATTCGACCAGAACAACACAACAATAATTGGACAATAGTGGCAGCCAGAGATTTTCTAGAATGACGAGAATCATCCAACGACTCCATCAAAGAACATGTTAACCTGGACGTAACATACCGGGACATGTACTGAACGACAAGAAGCAGCAACTGAAAGCAGTGGGAAGGAAATCACACCAATTCGAAACGCTACAGGACAGCAGAGCTTCATAAGAGTCTCATCAGCCTTGAGGATGTCACCTAGAAAGGGCAGGAAACTGCTGCAAACCAACTTCCCAACACTAACGAACATTCACACACCATCTGCAAACTTCACTGGAACTGCAAATCTTTACACATACCTTGAAACGCTGAAACAGTCAGGGCCGCCCCAGCGGGAAAATGAACCCTTGCATCCCACATGACAGCTGAGGATACGAAACGCCATACGCCAGTGGACGTCAGAGCGAACTTCTCTTGCAAGCTACTTGTGCGTGCTCTTGTCAAAATAACTGTTTGAATATCCTCAGCCATTTTTTATCGTCTGAGGTTGTGTGCTTTTAGCATTACAAATTTACATCTGAATATCTCTGAATTTTCTGAGAATTTCTGCCGTTCCAACACTTAGAGACAGTGAGTTCCAGATTCCAACCACTAGTTGTCTGATAACATTTTTTTATGTGCAGCTACTCAAACCTCTTTATTCTTATCATAAATCTATGGCTCCTTGGTGATTGATCCCTCCATCAAATGTTTCGTTAAGTGTACATAATCCATACTGCTCATCATTTCGTACATCTCAATACTGTCTCATCTCAATTTCCTCTACTTTCAAAAAAACAACGCCAGTCTGTCTAAACTCTTTAAAAGTTGAAGTGCTTCAATCCAGATAATATATTGGTAAATCACTTCTGCATCGTTTCTACAGTTGTCATATCACTGCTATAATGTGAATTGTAAAATTATACACAATAATCTAGCGAGAGACAAATGATGACTTGAAATAAATGTGGGGAGACCAGACACATTGGTCTTTTCCAATAAAGTAATTCCCTCGATATTGTTCTGTGCCCTTTTCATGAACCCAATCTTCAATGATCTCTGATCTATGCAAATAAAACACGATATGTGAAGATTCAAAACCCAACCACATTGTCTGATAGCATTAAGTGGCTTAATGGTCCTGATGGTGATATTGGGTCACATTCAACTACCAAGAGTGACAGCTGCAGCACAGACTTAACGGTGTCAATGTGAAAGTGAATGTTAATTTTTCCAATGCCCCAGCGAGATGGGAGGAGGGATGGAAACGTGGAATAGTGATTGTTAAAGGGAGAAAAGTCTCCGAGATTGGATGCTGAGAATGGCGGCTTGAAACATTAAAACCAACACCTGAGTGAGTATTTTCATCTTAAAATTGATTGTGTCCTTTCTGCGTTTGTTTTGCACAGGTTATGTGGAGTAACATGGAACAAATGCTCATTACAGATACTCGGATTTGAATGGAGGTTGCTTGACCACAACGCAGAGGACGAACCACTATTCGATTACCTGAAAAAGCACAATACAAAAAGCCTTTAATGCAATTGCAGAGATAGTCGAGGAACCGCATCACATGCACAACAGGAAAGCCCACTGAGACTGGATTGAATCGTCACCTTCGATGTCCCCAGTGGCTGTGGAGATTCCATAATTGAGAACGTTGAAGATTGAATTCTATAGATTTCAATAAAAGATTAAATGTACAGGCGAGAGTTCACAAATATTGTTGAAATATTGGTTTCAATAAACATGAAGTTTCACATCGTAACTGTACCCGTGCCGTGAGACAAGGAAGAAACTATTATTGCACAATCACATCACACGAGTTCCCAGGTCTGGATTCAGTGAAACTGTGTACGCAGTGGCGAAGATCCGATTGGAAATTGAGAGTGGAATGAACGAGTGGATATCTACTTTGCCTGCCAGTGACAAACTCCATGAGCATGCAGTCCTACTGTGAAGGTAGAGAGGCGCGTGAAACACCGAGGCTGGGAGCTCCAAACTCGCTCGGTGTAACTTCTGTTGACATGGCGCAGAGGTCATTGGGTCGTGGGAAAATATCCTGAGCCATTTTAATCTGAATTGAAATTATTTGATTAGATTCTCTGCAGGATGAAAACAGGCTCTTCGGACTAACATGTTCACTACAACCCTCCGAAGATCAACCCATCCCAACTCTATGTTTACCCCTGCCTAATGCACCTAACATTATGGACAATATAGCATGACCAATTCACGTGATGTGCATACCTTTTAGATTGTGGGGGGTACCGGAGTACACGGCGGAAACACATACAGACACAGGGAGAACGTGTAAACTCCACACAGACAGTCGCCCGAGGCTGGAATCGGACCTGGGACCCGGGTGCTATGAGGCAGCCATGTGAACCAATGAGCCAACGTGCCACACATTTGCTCACTGAATTGGCGCCCGAAGCCCTCTTCAGCAACTATCTCCAAAGAATCACCACTCTCTGAAGGAAGATATTCCTTCACGTCTCATTCCCAAATTGTTATCGCTTCACTTTGTCTCTGTGCCCTCGGGTTCTAGTGTGTCATAGTGGGTGAAACATCTTTGCCACATTGGCTCTGCACAGGCCTCTCAGCACTCTGTAAATTTCAAATAAACTGAGTCATTGACTCAGACATCATTGAAACAGACCGCTGTTCCAATCAGTCCATGCTACCATTTACCGAAACGTAGTACCAACTACGTGAACTGGGCCCATATCTCTCTTAACATGTCCTATTCATGCACTTATCCAAGTGTCTTTTAAATGTTGTAACCTTATCCACATTCCTACTTCCTCTAGAACTTTGCACAGGAAACATACCGTGTAAAGTAAAACAAAGTGAACCTCATGTCTTTTTTTCACTTTTGTCCTCACATCTTAAAAATACGCCCACTAGACCTAAAATCCCCAAAGAAGGAAAGCACCGTTGCAGTTGACCTAATCTGTACCCCTCAGGATTTTAAAAACATTTATACGGTAAATGTCAACCTCCTATGCTCCTTTGAAAGAAGTCCCAGCCTTCCAGCCTCCCCTTACAGCTCAATCCCTTCATTCCTAGCAACATATTGGTAAATCTCTTCTTAACTCTGTCCAGTTTTTTATTCTTCTTTATCTGACTTGGAAACCAGAACATAGAAACAATACTACAGAAGATGCCTCGCCAACATCCTGTACAACCTCAGGATAACGTCCCAACTTCAACACTAAAAACTGAGCAACGCATGAAAGCGTTCTAACAGCATTTTAACGAAGCTGAAGATATGTGACACGACTTCCAAAGACCATTCCGTGACCTATTCACGTGTCTATTGCGCAGGACTATTCAAAGCAGCACTTGTAATTTTGCAAGGGCTACATCCATTTATGACTCAAACTGCAGTACGTTACATTTGTTCAAGATAATTTCTCTTTACCATTCATTTAATCATATACCCGAATGATCAATGTCTCTTTTAATCTTCTATAACCTCAGATAACCTTCTTCTCTGTGGACTGTATCACCATGGAGAGTTGTAGCGTCCCTCAGCACAGAAACAGGTCGTTTGTTGCAAACTGGTACATACTGATCATAATGCCGGTCCACATTAACCGCATTTCTCTGCACTTGGACCATATCATTCTAATCCTTTGCTATCCATGTATTTGTCCAAAAACCTTTTTTAAATGTTCTTCGCATACACACAAAGACTTATGCTGTCACCTCATGAAATGCATGTCGCTCATGTTGGTGTCAACCACAAACTAATGATCTCTGCCTTCCATATTGTCATCTAAAACATTTACATCAGTCGCAAACAAAGGTGCCATCACTGGTCCCTGTGGAACACTGCCGGTCACTAGCCTCCAGTCTGATAAACAACACACCAAAACCTCACCCTTTCTCTTGTTGTTAATTGAATTTTGTATCCAATTTGCAAACTCACTGTGAACCACATCTGATCTAACTTTACTCGTTAGTCTTCCATGTTGAATCTAGTTAAACGCTTTCCTAAAGCCTAAGTAAGCAAAGATATTTGTTCTTGCCTCATCAATCCTCTTGTCTACTTGATCAAAACCTCGCAATTTTGTGAGACCCAGTTTCCACCTCACTAAACCATGCTAATGATCCCCTATATTTCCTGGACTCTGAAAATGCTATCTTCCAAAACCAATTCAAAAAACTTACGAACCACCAATTTCAAACTCACAAGCCTGGAGATTCCAGTCTTTTCCCTGTATCCATTCTTCAACAAGGTTCGTCAATATCCAGTCATTTTAAATCACACCCATATTTAGAGATGACACAATTATTTCAGCAAGGATCTTGCAATTTCCGCGCTTATCTCCCATAATGCTCTGGGATTCAGTACAAACACAGGGTAAACACCGATGCTAATTGACACCAGCAACACAGAAAAAAAAATTACCCCGTGCTCTAATCTGTGAAAATTCGATAGTCAAAACGTTTCGCAAAGGTCACGATTTAAAGGGAAAATATCAACTTTTTTCTTTATGTCAAACAGAGTATGAAAACTAACAACTATTTATGACTAGTTTCTCTTAAACCCATCTTTTATCTTCCACTCCGCACAAATTCCGATTCAATAATGACTTAAAAAGTAATCATGGTTTAAAACCACTCAGCTTTTTCAAGTGTCATTTGTGGATTTTTCTGGGAAGATTATCTCCAGGTTTTCCTCGATGTTCTGCCATGCGAACACATTTCCAGGAAGGTACATTTGTAGTATCTCTTGAGCTGGACGTCACTGACGCAGTCCGAGCTGTTGCAAATGTCCTGATTAATACCCCAAAACATCGGATTATTTCATTGGCTTTCATACTATCAAAACGTGAAGTTCACACCTGATTTTGATTTCGGATCTTGATTCATAATTTAAGCTGATGGCAATCCAGCTCTGCTGGCTGTTTCGAACAAATGTCACATTGTTCCCTTGGTCAGAACAGATTGTTCTGTGTCCTTGCAAGCTTTTCAACTCTTTTTTTCACACGACGTACACTAGTCCAGTGTCTGGAGTTTTATACGCCTTTTACATTTTCTGAGATATCCAGCAATTATTTTCCTGTAATATGAAATGTTTGTCAGTATGTATTTCCATGATTTCTGTAGTCTCCTTAAGTCTAACATATCCTTGGCGAACAGACTTCCCAAACTGAGCTGTTCCACCTTGCTTGAATCCCTCTACACACTTTCTCTTCGTCTAAACGTCCAAATGTCTTATAAAATAATATAACAGTCCCTCTACGTACCAGTTGCTCTAGCAGTTGATTCCATGTGCAAGCCATCCTCTTTGTGAAAAGGATGTCTTGTCATTCGGTGTAAATCTTATGAAGTCTGGACTCCCATATCCAAGGGAAAACGAACTTTGCTGTTCGCCTTATCGAGAGCACTCTTGATTTTATGAATCTCTATAAAGTCATCTTCGACCTCCGATGCTGCAGTACGACAAGGCAAAGCCGACACAGTCTCTGCTCGTTATATTAAAAATCCAGTCCTGAGAACATGTAGACTCTTTGTTGCATGAGGCCAGACAGAGTCGAATGTAATCCAGCCGCTAGAAACATCACCGACTCTCAAATTTTTGATGCTTGGTCAAATAGTTTCGGAAAAGGTATCGTCCTCTTTACATATGGAGAGTGAACATTTGGTCTCACTGTCTCCACAATAAAAAATGACGTGAAAAATTCGTTTATTGCCTCTTCCATCTGATGAGCTCAAAAGCAATGTCAACCTTCTTGATCTTTCAAGTAATATTTCTCGCGTTGTTCTCTTGACAGATATGTACTTGTAGACCCTCTTTGGATTATCTTCAGCACTGGCAGATTAAATTATTTCATATCCCCTCTTTCCTTCTTGGTCTGCACTTTATTGAAGTCCCTACAAGAAATTCACTTGAACCCTGTTGTCTGTCTGATATAGGATACTCTTTCGTTTTGATTTGTTCCAGCACACATTTATTCAACAATGGTCACGTCTTGTGAGTGTCCAGCCTGAGAAATTCAGCTCAGGTGGACAGCATATCTGCCACTGGGAAAATGTTAGTCTGTTATTAAATTTGGAATAAGAGAGTATTAGAAATGCATTACAGAATAAAATGGATTCCGCATGGTTTTGTGCAGACGAAATCAGACCTAACACGTTTACAAGTATTTTCAGATCTTAACAAGCACAATACCCAAAGGGGAATGCAGTAAATAGAATATATCTGAATTTCTAAAATTATTCAGAACGGTGTTTTATACGATAGTACTTCACAAGCAAAGAAGCATGAACCAATACAGTTGGGGGTATGTATTAGTCGAGGATAGGGGAATGAATGGAGAGGCGAGGTAATGAGGGCATTTTCATGATAGTAAACTGTAACTTGCAGATTCCCGGAGCCAACAATATTGGTGCCACAGCTGTTGACAACATGTACTAATCACCTGTACAACATAAGTTAATGTACTGTTGCTCAGTTTGGAGATGACACAAAATAGATATGGACGCAAGTAATGAGGGCGGCACAGCAACATTGTGGACGACAGAATCAGGATAAACAAGTGGACAAAAACATAGCAGCATATAACATGCAAAAAAAGATGTTTATGCGTTTTGGCAGATATAAGTATTAAGTAGGGAAATACATAGCACAAAGCATCAGCATACAGAGCACTTCGCGTCCTTGTACATGAAATATGAAAAGTTAGCACCAGTTTCAGCAGGTAATCGGGAAGTCAAATAATTTTGTTTCACTTTATTTAAACGGAATGGGGACATATGGTTTTTTTTTTCAAAATACACATTGCATTAGTCAGATCATAGCTGGATTAATGTGAACAAATTTAGTCCCCCTATTTTAGGAATAGCAGTTCAGGGAGATTTAACACAAATCATCCTGGATATTGGAGGATATTCTCGGGAGATGAAACTGAGAATAATGCCCCTGTACTCATTGGAGTGTAGAATAATGTAACAAGACTTTACTGAGATACATTAGATTATGAGGGACATGATAAGATAATTTAGGAGAGAATGATTCGCCTTGTCTGAGAATCAAAGACCAGAGAACATAGTCTCAGAGGATGTAGTAACCTATTTAAGAAAGATATGGAGGAATTTCTTTCTCTTCGAGCCGACTGAATATTTGAAATTATTTACTGCAGGCCGCTCTAGAAATTGGCAGCTCAGTGTATCCAATATTACACTGAGATTAGGGAGGGTGGTAATAAAGGAGGGGGTGTGGCGTTGCTAATTAGAAATGGTATAATGGCTGCAGAAAGGCAGTTCGAGGGGGATCTGCCTTTGGAGGTAGTATGGGCTGAAGTCAGAAATAGGAAAGGAACAGTCACCTTGTTGGGTGTTTACTATAGGCCCGCCAATAGCAGCAGAGATGTGGAGAAACAGATTGGGAAACATATTTTAGAAAAGTACAGAAGCCACAGGGTAGTAGTCATGGGCGATTTCAACTTCCCAAATATTGATTAGAAGCTCTTTAGATCAAGTATATTGGATGGCGCGGTGTTTGTGCAGTGTGTCCAGGAAGCTTTTCTAACTCAGTATGTACATTGTCGGACCAGAGGGAAGGCCATATTAGATTTGGTACTCGGTAACGAACCGGGACAAGAGATGGGCTTGTTCATGGGTGAGAATTTTGGTGATGGTGACCACAATTCTGTGACTTAAACATTGGTTATGGAGAGAGATAGGTGCATGCAACAGGGTTGGTTTTACAATTGGGGGAAGGGTAAATACGATGCTGTAAGACAGGATCTGAGGAGCATAAGTTGGGAGCATAGGCTGTCAGGGAAGAATGTCGTGGAAATGTGGAACTTTTTCAAGGAACAGATACGACGTGTCCTTGATATGAATGCATCTGTCAGGCAGGAAAGAAATGGTCGTGTGAGGGAACCTTGGTTGATGAGGGAGGTTGAATGTCTTGTAAAGAGGAAGAAGGAGGCTTATATAAGGTTGAGGAAACAAGGTTCAGACAGAGCATTGGAGGGATACAGGATTGCCAGAAGGGAGCTGAAGAAGGGATTAGGAGAGCTAAGAGAGGGCATGAAAAATCTTTGGCGGATAGGATCAAGGATAACCCCAAGGCATTTTATGCGTATGTGAGAAACATGAGAATGATGAGAACGAGGGTAGGTCCGATCAAGGACAGTAGTGGGAGACTGTGTATTGAGTCGGAAGATATATCCTAGGATTATGTGAGAAGCAAGAGAGGAAATTGCATAGCCGTTGGCAATAATCTTTTCGTCTTCACTGTCAACAGGGGTGGTACCAGGGGACTGGAGAGTGGCGAAAATTGTGCCCCTGTTCAAAAAAGGGAATAGGGATAACCCCGGGAATTACAGGCCAGTTAGTCTTACTTCGGTAATCGAAAGGGTACTGAGGGATAGGATTTATGAGTATCTGGAAAGAAACTGCTTGATTAGGGACAGCCAGCACGGATTTGTGAAGGGTAGGTCTTGCCTTACAAGTCTTATTGAATTATTTGAGGAGGTGACCAAGCATGTGGATGAGGGTAGAGCAGTGGATGTAGTATGCATGGATTTCCGTAAGGCATTTGATAAGGTTCCCCATGGTAGGCTGATGCGGAAAGTCAGGAGGCATGGGATAGAGGCAAATTTGGCCAGTTGGATAGAAAACTGGCTAACCGGTCGAAGTCAGAGAGTGGTGGTAGATGGTAAACATTCAGCCTGGAGCCCAGTTACAAGTGGAATTCCGCAGGGATCAGTTCTGGGTCCTCTGTTGTTTGTAATTGTTATTAATAATTTGGAAGAGGGAGTCGAAGGGTGGATCAGTAAATTTGCAGATGACACGAAGATTGGTGGATTTGTGGATAGTGAGGAGGGCTGTTGTCAGCTGCAAAGGGACTTATATATGATGCAGAGCTGGGCTGAGGAGTGGCAGATGGAGTTCAACCCTGCCAAGTGTAAGGTTGTCCATTTTGGAAGGACAAATAAGAATGCAGTATACAGGGTTAACGGTAGGGTTCTTAGTAAGGTGGAGGAGCAGAGGGATCTTGGGGTCTATGTTTATAGATTTTTGAACGTTGCCACTCAGGTGGATAGAGCTTGTAAGAAGGCCTATGGTGTATTAGCGTTGATTAGCAGAGGGATTGAATTCAAGAGTCGTGAAGTGATGTTACAGATGTACAGGACTTTGGCTTGGCCACATTTGGAGTACTGTGTGCAGTTCTGGTCGCCTCACTTGAGGAAAGATGTGGAAGCTTTGGAGAGGGTGCAGAGAAGATTTACCAGGATGTTGCCTGGAATGGAGAATAGGTCGTACGAGGATAGGTTGAGAGTGCTAGGCCTCTTCTCATTGGAATGGCGAAGGATTAGGGGTGACTTGATAGAGGTTTATAAGATGATCAGAGGAATAGATAGAGTAGACAGTCAGAGATTTTTCCCCGGGTACAACAGAGTGTTACAAGGGGACATAAATTTAAGGTGAAGGGTGGAAGGTATAAGGGAGATGTCAGGGGTGGGTTCTTTATCCAGAGAGTGGTGGGGGCATGGAATGCGCTGCCCGTGCGAATGGCAGAGTCAGAATCATTGGCAAACTTTAAGCGGCAATTTGATAGGTACATGGATGGGTGCTTCAGCTAGGACAAATGTTCGGCACAACATCGTGGGCTGTTCTGTGCTGTATTGTTCTATGTTCTATGTTCTACAGCAGTTTAATCTCACATTCAATACAAATAGGTGAGTGGAAAACGAAAAACAAATTTCACAAAATTCATAAACAGATCAATAATTAAAAATTGATAAATAAAAGGAATTGGCATTTGTTTATTTGACTGAACAATAAATTTATTTTTTCTCCTCATATTTATAGTACTGGAGCATCAAGTTCTATGTGCTGTTTGAACTCAGCTCTTCAGAACAAAAGAAAATCAATTAATATCATTACTTTGTATATTTCATCTGTATGACTGCAACATTCTCAAATATTTTCTAACGAATATTGATTACATACATTCTTTTCTTAGTGACCTAAAGAAAATAAATAGCAAATACTGTGATTATTGGAATGAACAACAGGTGGAAGCATATCTAATGTTAAATTGAAAGGCAATTCAATTGATGCTTAGATATTTTCTAATCAACATTCAGAGTTGCTCTGGAACAACTCTGTGCAAGGTGGGAATTGAAGCTGTACCTCCTGGTCTGGTAACAGAGATACTACCAGAGCTGCACAACATTCCTTCATAATGTTCCCAACCAGGCTGGGCAGGTCTACAATCACATGCTCACTGCGGTTACTCAAGTGAAAATTAATCAGATGTTTATTGTGATAATTGGATTGGAATTAAATGGATGGATCCTGTGTGTAACCTACTGAAAATTAAAAAGTATTTTACAATAATGATGGGAGTTAACAGATGTCTTAATTAAATATGATTTTTATGATAATTTGTGGAATGACAACTTGACAGATTTGTGTGATTACTGTAAATTGATAAATAAAAATGAATACAATCATTCTATATGTTCATAATATTTTCTCATTTTATGAAATGTAATGTAATTTTTTTTTGTTCTACACGTAACTTGGACCAAAATGATGAATTGGTCAGTCAATGTGACTCTTCAGCTGAAGACAATTTTCATTCTTTCTGAAAATGTCTGATTTTAAGAAGCCACCATTTCTTGTGATTGTTTAATGAAACAAGAAAGATGCCAATCCTTTTTTTTGTGTAAATCAAAAATTTTCATCGGAATTTAAATAATTGTGCACAAGAAAAATATTCAACTATTATTGTGATTAGAAGCACAATAAATGTTAATATTGAAGTGAATTACAATCAAATACTTTCAAAAGTGTTTCCAAGTTTAAAATGAAAAGCAATATTCACAATGATTGAGAGATTGTACATTGCTAAGTCCTTGCAATAGTTATTATATGGAACGATAATTCCACATTTACATTCTTTGCCAAACTGAACAATTATTCAATATTAGCAACAAATTGATTTTAAAACTACTATTAATGAATTTAAGAATAATGAGGTATCTCATTTTATTATTCCACCGAGTAATGTGCAGAAATGAAGAGAAATAATGTAGTGTAAAGTAACTGGTGTTCTCTGAATATCAATGACTGTGATGACTGTGATCTTTCAAATGAACAAAAGTCAGATATTTACAAAGGTTGTCGCAAGGGCAGTTATTGGTCTTTTCTGGGTGTATTGGCCCAACCAAACAGGTTTTTATATTGTAGCATTCACAATAAAAAATATGGAAAATATTAAAACACATTAACTTAGACTTCATAACAAGCACAAAGTGCTGTTTAATTATTGTAATTGTTAATTGTTTCTAGAATATTGATAGATAAATTAACTTAATATTTTGAAAGCACTTTGCTCTGATGTCGATTATGTAATAATTAAGATTGATAAACAGAAAATTAATATATAAAAAAGTCGCTTTAATAATTCTAAAAAAAACTCAGCAACAATTGACACAGTTCAAAATTGGGTTTTTTTTGTT
Organism: Chiloscyllium plagiosum; assembly: GCF_037043375.1. Lineage (NCBI taxonomy): Eukaryota > Metazoa > Chordata > Chondrichthyes > Orectolobiformes > Hemiscylliidae > Chiloscyllium > Chiloscyllium plagiosum. The sequence goes on along the minus strand of NW_028270185.1, from coordinate 37,172,583 downwards.
GAGTCATGATTTTTTTAAATTTTTATCGTGATAAATGTTTAGACATCTATGTCAGAATAAGGAAGAAAATAATTAGACCGGGGAAGTGAGGACTATTGTGAACAAAAGGTCGAATAAATGACATTTAGAACATAGAACATAGAACATACAAGAATACAGCGCAGTACAGGCCCTTGGGCCCTCGATGTTGCGCCGATCCAAGCCCACCTAAACTACACGAACCCACTATCCTCCATATACCTATCCAATGCCCTTTTAAATGCCCATAAAGAGGGAGAGTCCACCACTGTTACTGGCAGGGCATTCCATGAACTAACGACTCGCTGAGTGAAGAACCTACCCCTAACATCAGTCCTATATCTACCCCCCCCCCCCCCATTTGGTACAGAAAATCTTTTTGCACAAAATGACTGATAATTATGTGATTATTGTTCGTTGACAACTAATGCTGGAAGTAAAATAAACAGATTCTAA